>NC_139713.1:37029449-37296949 GCF_964188405.1 Protomyctophum parallelum
GTCACTGCAGCTGCTGTCCATGGTCCTGAAGTAACTGTCACTGTAGCTGCTGTCCATGGTCCTGAAGTAACTGTCACTGTAGCTGCTGTCCATGGTCCTGAAGTAACTGTCACTGTAGCTGCTGTCCATGGTCCTGAAGTAACTGTCACTGCAGCTGCTGTCCATGGTCCTGAAGTAACTGTCACTGTAGCTGCTGTCCATGGTGCTGAAGTAACTGTCACTGTAGCTGCTGTCCATGGTTCTGAAGTAACTGTCACTGCAGCTGCTGTCCATGGTCCTGAAGTAACTGTCAATGCATTTTTTTTTTTCGTTTATTCCGTTTTTGAATAACTTGCGCTAGAACTAGTCCATATAACCACCCTCCACCCTCCGTCCATCCGGGCTATATAAACACAACCGTTACAGACTACAGATCCAATAGCCTGCAAGGACCGTTCACAAAAACGCTAATAAACGGCATACATTTGGAAAAACAGTCTACATCATTCTCTTATTATGCCAATGATCAATTCCTGTGTGCAAATTCATATCGATCCATGAATCCACAGAGGAGACATTTTGATGAGGACTCAATGATAGACAGAGGTCTTCAGTTTATAGACTTACATGCTATTATTTTAAGAAGGTGACGATTTGTAAACTCTCCGAGTTGCAAATGGATAATTTAACACTATGGATTAAATGGTGTACAAAGATGTACCTTGTCAGAGAGGATTTTTATTTACTCTGGCCCTTCTTCAATATATCTTATGGGAATGAATGTAGAATGTATTTTTCTATACTGTATATCAGACAACTTGACAGCTAATTCAAGGACGTTTCTACCCAGGGAAACGAACAACAAACTCCCACCTGTTAAATGGCTGGTTATTTGTTTTGGAACTGACAGGGAGACACAATTCCTCCCACAGAATACAAGCAGAGAACCATTGCACTTACATTTTTGAAACTTAAAGTTTAGCTGCCGGGACAGCCGAGTCTAACTATAACTGCCTGTCATGAGAAAGGCCTAGAGATCACTGGTTCCCAACCTCTCCTGGATCACAGCTCCAGTGTTCGTGGTCCACCCATCTGACCACTTAACATGGCAGCCGAATGCATTTTCACAGCATGTTCATCGATTGACTGACAGCTTGGATCAAAGGAACCAACTTGGCAAACACATTTTTTTCAATGTTTTAAAGAAAAACATCATTCATGTTTTTTTGTACATGAATCTTTTACAATTAATGTTAGCCTTATATTATCTTTAAAATCTTGTTTGGGAACCCCACTTGCAATATGGTCACGGCCATATTTCTTATGCCACAATTTTGCAACCCATCCTTTTTCACCCAGTGTCAATTATCTAATTGACGCTACACTTCCTCTGCCAACGTGTCTACTAATACTACTGTATGACGAAAAATGTTTATCGACTAGTCACTAGACTAAAATGTTTGCGAGGGACTAGTGGACAAAATATCTAGTATAACCCATTCTGACCGGGCAACCATTTTGGTGTCAGCATCATGTTATGCTTTAGCTATTGAAAAATAGCAGATCTACAAGCTCATATCGCGCCACCGAGTGGCGCGATACGAGCTTGTAGGTCTGCTATTTTTGAAAAATCGAAGAGCGACTGACATTTCTAGAATCTGATCTCAGGTCAGAATGGGTTAATCAGACCAGTGTGTGTCCAGTGGAAACCTCGTATGAATCTGATCTCAGGTCAGAATGGGATAAGTAACACACAAGTCATTTTGGTTGCATGCTGAAAATAGCTGATCTACGGGCTCACAACGTGTGTCGCAACGTGACGTGTTGTAGCGCTTGTAGATCGGCTATTTTCAGCAAGTGTAAAATCGTGTGAAAATCTCGATGGTATCAAGGCCCGCCAAAATACATTTTGGTCGACTAAATCTACCATAATGTTGTCGACCAAAACTAGACTAACACTAAAACATTCCAGGTGACAAAAATGTGACTAAAACTGAATGAAAACTGTTCAAAAAGACTATGACGACAACGACAACGACAACTAAAAACTAAATCAAACAACAGTGATTCAGATCTAATGGCTTTCAGAGTCTGAGGAAGGAGTCGAAGGACACAGGCTGTGAGCATTGATGGTCGGATCCTTGGCCTTTTAATGGGCATAATGTTGTGACCGCCGCATTATCAACAATAATGACAATAGTTTACTTAACTTCATCTATTCAGATTTTGCATATTTTTATGACACTGGTTCTACTCTGATCGGTATCCTATTGCCTGAATTTATTTTGTCCAGCAAACACAGTTAGCAATTTTCTTCAGAAGTCCTGATAACATTGGATCATCTTAGAATCGTCTCATATAAGAATTGTGGTCCGAAAATAAACAAATTGCCCCGGCGCTATATTGTCTGTATCGTTTACGATAGTCAGTCACTCAAATTTGATACAGTCTGTTTCAGTTTCTGGCGAAGATTTAATTGATTGGGCTGCGTTTCCTCGTCGCCTGTTAGTCAAACCTCACATTTTTGGAACTCAGTTTTGATATGATGCGATATTAAACATGCCTATGGTTCAAATGGTCATGCTACGTCCTCCAATAGAGCACCAAAGTCCGATGTCAATATCGCTAGAGGGCGATAAGTCCACGCGTTCGTGTACTTTTTATTTGTATTATCCCCATTTTTGAAAAAAAAAGCAAATCATCCCGGCCATTATTTTTGGACCACAATTCTTATATGAGACGATTTTAACCCATTCTGAACGGGAACCCATTTTGGTGTTGGTGTCATGTTATGCTTTAGCTATTGAAAAATAGCAGATCTACAAGCTCATAGCGCGCCACCGAGTGGCGCGCTACGAGCTTGTAGGTCTGCTATTTTTTTTTTAATCGAAGAACTACTGACATTTTTAGAATCTGATCTCAGGTCAGAATGAGTTTAATCAGACCAGTGTGTGTCCAGTGGAAACCTCGTATGAATCTGATCTCAGGTCAGAATGGGTTAAGATGACCCATTGTTTTCCTCTATAGAGAAGACCTTGTAATCAGAGGATGCAGGCACAACACAGAAAAGTCTAGGAAGGGTTAAGTGGCAAAAAAAAAAAAACGGTACAAATTATTTGCCGAATTTGTTAAAAGTTTTAGTGTGAAATGTGATACATCATGTCTCCTACTCTAAATCTTCCGTCACTGGAGAATTCATAGTGCATCGTCCTCAACACACTCCAAATCCTTTCCTAGGAGATGATGCAACAGTTTTGAATCCAAGTGTAACGCAATGTTCTTTCTATTGTAACTGTGACGAGAAACCCTTTCATGGTCCTTCAGTGGCTTCCGTCTCACCAGCTTAGACGTGGCACGTTTTCCAACAGCTTTCGTGAACGTGACACTGCCAGACAGAAATCGTTTTGCATGTGAACACGCCATATAGCACTGGTTCCCAACATGGGGTCCGGAAGACCCCCCCAAGGGACCTTGGGGTGTGTGTGGGGGGGGGGGGGGGGGGGGGGGGGGGGGGGGGGTTGGTTGCCAGATGGTTCCCAGCAAAATGATTTATGTTAGGAACCAAATTAACCCTTCCATGTCTGTATCTCTGAGAACCTTACAGAGTGTGTATATGAGTGGCCCTTTGGTCTAATGGTTAAGACGTTGGGACTTTCATGCGGGGGACCCAA
This sequence comes from Protomyctophum parallelum, assembly GCF_964188405.1. Lineage (NCBI taxonomy): Eukaryota > Metazoa > Chordata > Actinopteri > Myctophiformes > Myctophidae > Protomyctophum > Protomyctophum parallelum. Next base: position 37,033,100 of record NC_139713.1, read on the forward strand.
GTTCGAATCCCGGGGTGTCACACACACACACACACACACACACACACACACTCACACTCACACACACACACAGTATATATATATAAATGGGGATCAGTGGCCTCATGCCTCATACATATCAAACTGGGGGTCCTTGGAATTGAAAAGGTCACACACACACACACACACACACACACACACACACACACACACACACGCACACACACACACACACACACGTACCCACGCACACGCACGCACGTGCACCGTGATAAAGGGTTTTTTAACTGCACATCTCTGACGGTTTAGGTAATTGAACAGTGATCAAGGGGGTCGTCCCGCCTGTCACAGTTGTCACATGTTCAAAAGGGCTCAAACTCCCTGGCCTGAGCTGAAAGGAGAGCAACACACACATGCATGTTCACATCCAATGAAGCCCCAGAGCCCTCTATGTGAGAGCAGGGTGGAATCTGACTTATTTAATATGTACAAGGGAAGATCAATCGTGTCCCCCTGCACGCCTTCCATCCGTGGCGGCTCTGGGTCCTCGTGTAACAAGCCATACTGAACTGTACCATTTAGCCCGCTATGGGCGGGAACCCCTTTAGCTATTGAAAAATACTAGATCTACAAGCTTATAGCGCGGCACCGAGTGCCGCGCTACTAGACTGCGTCCACTGCGATTGCGACCACTAGGGGGGCGAGCCCAACTTGTTTTTGAAAGCCCATACCTAACACCATGCCAGAAATCAGAAAACTTTTAACGAATTGGGACCCAGTTATTTCCCTTTCCACCGGCTGTTGTTGGCTCGCTGGGTCCTCTGCCCCATTGCATTGGCATCCGAGGCTTATACTTACACGCCAGGCATCTATTTTGGTTATGTTTGGGGACGGTGATGTCATTTAATGAAAGTTGCACTCTTTTGCATCAACAGCTTGTCTCTGCATGGCGCCGCGCTGTCACCCTTGCCTTCTTCCCCTGGTGTGACGCTGTCACCCCATGCCTTCTTCCCCATGTGTGACGGCAGTGGTGACACTTTGTGGTGGCGAGTACTTAAGCCTGACACATCTTTTGATTTGGGTATTTTAGATATCATTGCATGCGGTCTGGTGCTGGGCCTGTTGTTGCCTGGTAGACAGACATACCAGTATGAGACAGACAGACAGACAGACAGACAGACAGACAGACAGACAGACAGACAGACAGACAGACAGACAGACAGACAGACAGACAGACAGACAGACTCACACCTTCGCAACAGATTGATGTATGCTTGTTGTACGAGATGTACTGTATAGCTGATGCAAGCTCGCAATGCATTTCCAACGGCAGTCACATGGTTTTGACGAAACACAGCCGAAAGCAGTACAACACAAATGTTGTGTCAAACCATGTGACCTCCATTGGAAATGCATTGGGGCAAGACGTATCACACCCTTTGTATACATCTAGCATGCGTCAACGTTGCATGCTAGATCGAAAAAACTACGAAAAAACAGCCAAGTGCTCACACAGGAGATAAAAGCAGAACTACAAAGTAGGCTACTTATTGCTGCTTCTAGGATCAGCTGGAATAAACACTGAAGACACAGAGAGGAAATCCAAAGACTACACGAAATCAGGGCGAGGGAAAGTCAAACTAAAAAAGCCTTTATTATAGCACAAGTTAAAATGCCAGTATGCTTCACTTTGCCCTGACAAGTTGGCCAAAAGATGTTGCTGTAAATATGCTACAATAAAGGCTTTGTAATGCTTTTAGTCTTACTTTATCTCCTCCTGATTTGTTTGAGTCTCTTCTCTGTTTCTTCATGTGTAGTAGGCTACTTACAGTAGCCAGACCTGGACTATGGGAATCAATCAGGTGAAATGTATTATATTTTTGTTTGACCGCTTCCCCGCATGAATCCACGTTGGATTATTCTGGGCCTGGGGCGCCATATACTGTGTGTCTCCGGTGTCTTTAGTGGATCTGCAATGCATACGGTATAAAGCCTGCATGGAAAACAATGGGAACACAAGCCAGGGGTGTAACAGATTTTCATCTCCACATTATTGGTGTGAGACTGCTAATGAGAGCCGTGTGGCTTTGTAACCCTGTCCACTTCATCCTTTATGAGCCCGTCATCAGGCACTCTGCCAGCTCTCAGCTGTTCCAGGGGTCGCGAGGAGTTGTGTGTGACGGCTGTGAGAAGAAGGAGTGGGGAGTGGGATGGAGTCTAAACCATTCTGACCCGAGATCAGATTCATACGAGGTTTCCGCTGGACACACACTGGTCTGATTGACCCATTCTGACCTGAGATCAGATTTTAAAAAATGTCAGTCGTTCTTCGATTGTTCAAAAATAGCAGACCTACAAGCTCGTATCGCGCCACTCGGTGGCGCGATATGAGCTTGTAGATCTGCTATTTTTAAATAGCTAAAGCATAACATGATGCCAACACCAAAATGGGTGCCCGGTCAGAATGGGCTAAACTATTGGGAACTAGGGCACCGGGGAGGAAAAAGATAAGAGAGTCTCTTCTGCACAACGGTAATGGATTCCTTTTTCTTTTTACTTTACTCTTTCCTTTCGTATTTCATCACCCATTTAGCAGTGTGGAGATGAGAGGGAGGGAAGGGCCCCCTGTGTTGGGACATAGGGAATCTAATCTGGAGGTTGAGGGGGTGGAATTAATATACATTAGAAACAAGGGGATGGAAGTGGAAAACAAAGAAAGTTAATTGTCTGATGACCTTGTTTGCCTTTATTTCACTTGTGTGGGTAAAGTGTTTAACCCATTCTGAACGGGCACCCATTTTGGTGTCAGCATCATGTTATGCTTTAGCTATTTAAAAATAGCAGATCTACAAGCAAGCTCATATCGCGCCACCGAGTGGCGCGATACGAGCTTGTAGGTCTGCTATTTTTGAAAAATCAAAGAGCGACTGACATTTTTAGAATCTGATCTCAGGTCAGAATGGGTTAATCAGACCAGTGTGTGTCCGGCGGAAACCTTGTATGAATCTGATCTCAGGTCAGAATGGGTTAAAGACAGAGTGGGTGTCACTTACTTTGAGACCTTAGTGGGGCTTCCGAATGTCGCCGTTTCAGTGTCAATGGCAGATATTGAGACGTGGAAATAAGCGGTATTGGAGGAGCTCTCATTCTCAGAGCGTGTGCGTGTGCGTGTGCGTGCGTTGTGTGCGCGCATGCACTTGTGTGTGTGCATAGTAGATTAGAATTCTGTCTCCATTTTTTGACGTGCTTTTTATGACCCTCTTTTAACCCATTCTGACTTGAGATCAGATTCATACGAGGTTTCCGCCGGACACACACTGGTCTGATTAACCCATTCTCTGAGATCAGATTCTAAAAAAATGTCAGTCGTTCTTCTATTTTTCAAAAATAGCAGACCTACAAGCTCGTATCGTGCCACTCGGTGGCGCGATATGAGCTTGTAGATCTGCTATTTTTCAATAGCTAAAGCATAACATGATGCTGACACCAAAACGGGTGCCCGGTCAGAATGGGATAATAACAATTATTTTGGAGGAGTGACGACAGATACAGTATAAGAGTGAAATAAATGAATGTGTAATAAATATGTAAACTAAAATTGAGAAGATCGTTTAACAAGATATAATAATAATAAAGATTGGTCATTATTAGGGCTGAATTTCGGATTCCACCTCATACATTCATTTCTCATAAATGAATTTATGAGAAATGGTTTGCCTATATAGGACCAATATTTGTTTCTGCCAATTATATTCCATCAATCTGACGAAGCCTTGAAGTGCCATCCCCTTTGAATGTGTATTCCTTGTGGAATGAACACTACTTGACATGACTTAACCCATTCTGAACGGGCACCCATTTTGGTGTCGGCATCATGTTATGCTTTAGCTATTGAAAAATAGCAGATCTACAAGCTCATATACGAGCTTGTAGGTCTGCTATTTTTGAAAAATCGAAGAGCGACTGACATTTTTTGAATCTGATCTCAGGTCAGAATGGATTAATCAGACCAGCGTGTGTCCAGTGGAAACCTCGTATGAATCTGATCTCAGGTCAGAATGGGTTAACATTCTATCTTTCTAATAGGACTTGATGTGATCAGATGAAATCAAGCCTGGTTCCATAATCCAAAACTCTAGTGAGAGACAGCAAGAGAAAGAGAGACCGGGAGAGAGGGGGAGAGGAATATAGAGCGAGGAGTGAGTGAGTGAGTGAGTGAGTGGGTGGGTGAGTGGGTGCGTGCGTGCGTGCGTGCGTGCGTGCGACCGTGCGTGCGTGCGTGCGTGCGTGCGTGCGTGCGTGCGTGCGTGCGTGCGTGCGGCGTGCGTGCGTGCGTGCGTGCGTGCGTGCGTGCGTGCGTGCGTGCGTGCGTGCGACCGTGCGTGCGTGCGTGCGTGCGTGCGTGCGTGCGTGCGTGCGTGCGTGCGTGCGTGCGTGCGTGCGTGCGTGCGTGCGACAGATAGAAGAGATAGAAGAGATAGAAGAGTTAAGAGAGACAGAGAGTTCTGGGTTATGTTCATAAATGATAGATCAGAATCCTCAGGGTTCAATAGTGAAGGACGCCCCTTTTAGCAGTACATTCAATAAGCAGCACTGTGTGAAAAGAGGTGTTAACAGGCAATTATGGGCACTAGATTTGCCCATCAACCTCAAGTTTATCAGGCATATACAGTAATATAATATACAGGGGTGATGGTACTGTACATTACGGGAGTTTAACGTAATGTATTTTTATATGTTCATCATGCCCTTTTTATTCTGTATGTACAGTATGTTTTGCACTGGAGCTGTTGGACAAAAAAAAAATTCTTCGGAATCAACAAAGTATCTATATATACATCTATCTATATCTATCTATCTATCTATCTATCTATCTATCTATCTATCTATGTGCCATTTGTTGGTATAAGTTTATCCCATTCTGACCGGGCACCCATTTTGGTGTTGGCATCATGTTATGCTTTAGCTATTGAAAAATACAGATCTACAAGCTCATATCGCGCCACCGAGTGGCGCGATACGAGCTTGTAGGTCTGCTATTTTTGAAAAATCGAAGAGCGACTGACATTTTTAGAATCTGATCTCAGGTCAGAATGGGTTAATCAGACCAGTGTGTGTCCGGCGGAAACCTCGTATGAATCTGATCTCAGGTCAGAATGGGTTATCTGGAGTTTCCTGTAACCGTATCCCATGTTTTTGGCGCAGTGTATAGCTCACGTTCTACACAATGTGCAGTCTATGGGCGGAAGCGACCCATTCATTTATCGACACATGCCCGCTGTGATTTTGGTGATTTCTATAGTACCAGTTTGTTCATTTTTGAACAAACTACAAACTTCTGGACACACATTTTCACCTTTTTTTTGCGCTGCCAAACAGACCGTTTATGATTATATATATATATATATTAAAAAAGAACATCATACGGAGGAGGGAAAGGACTCAACGCATCACAGTTCAAGTACAAGTTCAGATTTGCTACCAAACACACCGGTATATGTATAGATGCAAAGTAATCCATGTGGGGCTGCCAGACATTCCAAAAGACCTGTTGCCTATTCTTAACCCATTCTGACCTGAGATCAGATTCATACGAGGTTTCCACTGGACACACGCTGGTCTGACGAACCCATTCTGACCTGAGATCAGATTCTAAAAATGTCAGTCGTTCTTCGATTTTTTTCAAAAATAGCAGACCTACAAGCTCGTATCGCGCCACTCGGTGGCGCGATATGAGCTTGTAGATCTGCTATTTTTCAATAGCTAAAGCACGACATGATGCCAACACCAAAATGGGTGCCCGTTCAGAATGGGTTAATATTATAATGAGTTTTGTCTAGAGGAGTGTAACTGGATAGTCCATTTAGCCAATGTGAAACTGCAGGAGGGGTAGAGGACTTCCAATGTAAGGTAATACATTTCTTTGCTGCTATAGAAAAGCTAGGTCAATGTATTTCTTTTGGTGTCTGGCCCAACCGTCCTCCCCGCCAGTGCCAAAAAGGCATTATGCGAACATTTATTTTTTTAAGCACTGTATAGTACATCGACTCTCATAAGACTTGTTGTTCTGTTCACCTTTCTTTTTTTTTTTTTAGCAAAGCCATGGATTGCAAACTAGATATGGTATCAAACACAGAGAAGAAGATGCAGAAAGATTCATTCATATTTCATAAGCAGAGCCTTGTGCGTATCCCCCTCCTCCTACCTTGAACGTTCACTTATTAAATTCGCAGCTGTCAAAGCATAGCTCAAAGCTATACGCACTAGGGCTGTGAATCTTTGGGTGTCGACGATCCACGATTGGATTCTTTTTTCCAGATTCAAAACCATTCTCTATTCAAAATGATTCTCGATTCAATACATAGGATTTCATCACAATCTACTCCAGCCAACTGAAGTGACTATGCTACAGTAACTTGAAAATGACTGAAGGCATGTTTACTGTGCTTACATTTCATATCACAAACACCATGTAGTGAAAACTCCTGGAACTGTAACCAGATTTTGAATCGTCCATAACGGGAATCGTTCGATTCTAATTCGAATCGAATCACGCACGCTAACAGCCCTATACTACAGGTGAGGTCTGAGCTTAAACTCATTACTTTAGACAAGGTTTTTAAAGGAGGCTGGAGCCAAGCTCACCGAGACAACAGAAATGACCATGACAGTACGTTTTAACAGCGGGTCGACAGCCAGACGAATTTTCCAGAAGTGCATTATTTGTCTATGGGACCCGGCGACTATACCGGCGATAGCAGGCGAACAGGCAATGGTCGAAAAGTGGGCGGAGAAACGTCGCCCGAAAAGATAAAAACAAGTCCTCTTTTCGGGCGATACTGGGCGATTGGACGATGTGTCAGCCGACGCTCGTCCGCTGTTAAAACGTACTGTGAGAGAAATAAAGAAGGGAGAGACGCAGGCAGACAGACAGACAGACAGACAGACAGACAGACAGACAGACAGACAGACAGACAGACAGACAGACAGACAGACACATATATACTGGAGAGAAGAATGCTACCCTAAATTCACAGAAATAACAAAAACAAGGATACAGTTTGACTCTGCAGGCAATATCCCTACTTAATAGGCGAGAAAGCCGAATGTTCAAGGTTGGTGGCAAAGATATGTACAGTAGCAGCCTGCCACAAAATGAGGGACAGTGGGTGAACACTAGAAGTCTACTACTATGTCCTTTATTTGTTTTTGTTTTGCCTCGTCTTGTTTATTTGTTCTGATTCTGAATACAGTATGTATAATTTATTATTTTGTTTCATACTGTATTTGTATCAAGCAAGGCGGTGTGAGAGAGAGAGAGAGAGAGAGAGAGAGAGAGAGAGAGAGAGAGAGAGAGAGAGAGAGAGAGAGAGAGAGAGAGAGAGAGAGAGAGCAATACGGAGTAAGGTTAAAAAGCATCTTTATTATTAACCCATTCTGGGCGGGCACCCATTTTGGTGTTAGCATCATGTTATGCTTTAGCTATTGAAAAATAGCAGATCTACAAGCTCATATCGCGCCACCGAGTGGCGCGATACGAGCTTGTAGGTCTGCTATTTTTGAAAAATCGAAGAGCGACTGACATTTTTAGAATCTGATCTCAGGTCAGAATGGGTTCATCAGACCAGTGTGTGTCCGGCGGAAACCTCGTATGAATCTGATCTCAGGTCAGAATGGGTTAATTCACACCAGGCCCTAACCTTACCTGACCATAAAGCAGGTTCAAGTGAGGTAGACGGGCGCAGCAAGACATCGGAACATGCCGACGAGCTGAGAGAAAAGAAGTCAGTGTTGATTTTTAGTTAGTTAGTCTCTTGAATAGTTTTCATTTAGTTGTAGTCACATTTTAGTCAAATGGAATGTTTTAGTGTTAGTCTAGCTAGTTTTAGTTGGCTAAATATCATAAGGTTTTAGTCGACTAAATCTACAGTTGATTTAGCCGACTAAAAAGTATTTAGTTTTAATTTAGTTTCCATTTAGTTTTCGTCAGTGAAAAAAGGTAGTCGACGAACATTTTTTTGTCATGGTATTAGTTGACGAAATCAATGCTGGTGCACATTGTGCTCAAAGTGCTCACATCAGATCAGCGTCTGTCTGCATCGTCTCCATTTTGCAACTTACATTTACTTAAGTAGCCTACCGTACTGTAATATTTTGAGGTATTTGTACTGTACTTGAGTATTTCCAATCTCCAATACTTTTTACTTCTACTCCACTACATCTCAGAGCCAAACGTTGTACTTTTAATCCACTACCATTATTTGAAAAGTTTAGTTACTTTGGAGATAAAAATTTTGATTAGAAAAACATACATTACCAACTTCAACCCTATTACACATTTCGAAAATGTCGACCATTTTAAAATAGCCGATCTACAATGTGAGCTTGTATCGTCTATTTTCAAAAGATTTTGTACACATTCTGAACTGACATTCTGCAATTCTCAGGCATCTTAAAATGCAGGACTTCTACGTGTAACGGAGTACATCTACATTGCAGTATTTATACTTTGCCTTAAGTCAAATAATTGAGTACTGTCCCCCCCCACCGCCTGTAAATCAGCCGTTTGGCTGAGTGGGCAGGGCATCGGTGTTAACCCATTCTGAACGGGCACCCATTTTGGTGTCAGCATCATGTTATGCTTTAGCTATTTAAAAATAGCAGATCTACAAGCTCATATCGCGCCACCGAGTGGCGCGATACGAGCTTGTAGGTCTGCTATTTTTTTGAAAATCGAAGAACGACTGACATTTTTAGAATCTGATCTCAGGTCAGAATGGGTTCATCAGACCAGTGTGTGTCCGGCGGAAACCTCGTGTGAATCTGATCTCAGGTCAGAATGGGTTAAATCCTTCCCACAGGGGACTCATTGACTCGCTCCGACACCTTTGGGTGTCATAATGACGATATTGCACCGGCAGAGCGCTAAACGACAGTGAGTTCAGAGACATGGCGATCATGGTGGCAAAGATGCGTCAATCAATGTGCGATCAATATGGCCCTGCCAGGTAATCACAAAAGTGCGGTGATTAACAACAACCGATCGATTGCCATTAACCCCTTGCCTAGACGAGTTAAGCAGACAGTCACGGTCAGTCTTGTGGCGATAAGCGGCTGATATCATGAGGCACACTTTAACATGGCTCATTGTCTCTGTGTCTCTATATGCAGAAAGGCTTAGAGACCTATATGAGTCAGCGTGAGTGTGTTTAACCCGTTCTGACCTGAGATCAGATTCATGCGAGGTTTCCGCCAGACACACACTGGTCTGATGAACCCATTCTGACCTGAGATCAGATTCTAAAAATGTCAGTCGCTCTTCGATTTTTCAAAAAATAGCAGACCTACAAGCTCGTATCGCGCCACTCGGTGGCGCGATATGAGCTTGTAGGTCTGCTATTTTTAAATAGCTAAAGCATAACATGATGCTGACACCAAAATGGGTGCCCGGTCAGAATGGGTTAAGCCGTTGTCTGCTGTGTACAGGATAGGCACTTCAGATGCATCATCTGCATGACTGAACTGGAAATGCACTCAGATGATGCGACACCTGCCCATGCTGTGCATAAACATATGGCAAGACTTTTAACTTACGCTTCATTATGCTCAAATATTTAAAAAGTGAGGGCCGCTCTTATCGTCGTACACCATCATGCATCATCTCATTCCAGCCAATCACAATTTGCATCCTTACTTTGGTCTTCAATGATTGTGTTTACGTAATGTTTGTGTTTACACAAATACTCAAAACTGGCCAAAGGAAAGGAAAGGAAAGGTACTATGTTTACCCAGGGTAACTTGTTTACAGCCAGGCCCTGCTCATAGAACATTTCATGGTAGGGGTTCAATGCCTTGTCCAAGGGCACTTCAGCGGTGGTCATTTTAACGTGCCGGTCCGGGGATACGAACTAGCGACCTTCCGATATCAAGACCGCTCCGCAAACCGTTCGGCCACCACTGCCATTCATTTTCAATGGCATTTAAAGGTTTTATGACATTCATTTTCATTTATTTTTCTTTTTCTTTTTTCTTTTAGGTTTTATGACCTCAATTACACCCAAAAAACCTGAACTTTTTGAACATTCAGTGGATTTTCTGTGGTCTGAAGTTTTCTTTGGGGTTTTTGGGGCCTTTTGAGCTACAATGAAAACAGGTAACACAGTGAAACAGTGACATCTGCTGGCAAATCCCATTGACATATATGGGATTTGCAGTAAGTGATGTCACTTACTGCCGGCAAATCAGATCACAGAAAATCTACTGAATGTTAAAAGTTCATGTTCTTTGGGTGCAATTGAGATTAGAAAACCTAAAAAAAAAACAAGAACAATTCAAAAAACCTTTTTTTTAATGTCACAATCCCTTTAATGTTTGTGTTGGGACAATGTTTGTATTTACACAAACCCTCAAAGCTGGACATACTGTAGGAGACGTGAATGTGAGCTGAGAATGAGAGCTCCTCCTATACAGCTTTTTTCCACGTCTCAATATCTGACAATAAGAGGAGAAATTAGGTCAAATGTCCGCCAAATATGACGTGCATTTGTGGCAATTTTTTTTATTGCTATTGACAATGAAGGGAAAATGTACGTCATATGTAGACGAGCAAATCGGCTAACCAATCACATAAATTCAGTTGTTCATGAGGTGATGTATATATGTATAACCCATTCTGACCTGAGATCAGATTCATACGAGGTTTCCGCCGGACACACACTGGTCTGATGAACCCATTCTGACCTGAGATCAGATTCTAAAAATGTCAGTCGCTCTTCGATTTTTCAAAAATAGCAGACCTACAAGCTCGTATCGCGCCACTCGGTGGCGCGATATGAGCTTGTAGATCTGCTATTTTTAAATAGCTAAAGCATAACATGATGCTGACACCAAAATGGGTGCCCGGTCAGGATGGGATAATGATAAGAGTGGTTAGAGCGCCCCTCACTTCACAGTACACAGGTGTGATTTTATGTTAATATAAGAAATGAAATTACGTACGAGTTGTATTTACTAGACCTTACCCGTTCTGAATATATGAATACCAAATTATGTACAGTGTGGGTAATGCGATGTAATAGACACGTAATGTCTGGTTATAGTGCACGTAGGCTGTGCTATCACAAACATAGTGGATTTATCCCCCAAAAAGCATGTTTTTGCAATAAACGTAACATTTAGCATTTGCTAGAGAATCTAGGGTACAGATTTAAACCTTTGTGTTCCTCGTTTCCGGCGTACTCCGTGTTAACCATTCTGAACGGGCACCCATTTTGGTGTTGGCCTCATGTTATGCTTTAGCTATTGAAAAATAGCAGATCTACAAGCTCATATCGCGCCACTCGGTGGCGCGATACGAGCTTGTAGGTCTGCTATTTTTTGAAAAATCGAAGAACGACTGACATTTTTAGAATCTGATCTCAGGTCAGAATGGGTTAATCAGACCAGTGTGTGTCCAGTGGAAACCTCGTGTGAATCTGATCTCAGGTCAGAATGGGTTAATAATTATTATGAACCTCCCCTCCAAGTGTAGCTCTGACGGTTTCTGAGCGAAAAATACTTCGATGTGAGTTTTCACATTTTCCCATGTAAGTGGATGGGTAATTTGAATGCACTAATACATTAATTATGAATCAATAATTTGTTAAAGTGAAAAAACGGGCTTCGTTACACCTTCCGTAATTTTATGGTCAATGTCTGTGTGAAAAGTCAGAGCGATCGGTGCAGCCAGTGAGGAGCTACGGCAGTGTTTCAGACATTCATTCATTCATTCTTGAGTGAATTATAGTACGATGACGATATGCTGATATCGACCATATGACGTCTCACCTCGTTATATAGTGCACTAAACAAACATTTAAGACCATAGACTTGGCTGGCAACCTGACGTAATTCCGCCACTCCAAAAAGCATGAAATCACGTGATACTGTATGTATTAGGCCCCTGTTTCTTGTTTGTTATTGCAACAGCAGGTCACATTTACCATGAAATCGTACATTTTTGTCCGTCAGTCAGTCTCTCAAAATCCCCCATACATGGGAAATGACATTTAATATGTTGATCCATCCCCATCCATCCTTCCTCTTCGATGTCTCCCTTTTGACTGATACCTATCCCATTCACACTCTAGACGGGCCTGCCCCAAAGTTATTAGTGCAGCCGCATGCGGCAGCCGGCCCAAAAATTAAGACCCAGCCCTCATCAAACCCTGTACACTCAAGAGAATGTCCCCGCTATACCACCCTTCCATATACTGTACGTATGCAGCTGACCTGTTCTGACATTCCATTATGTTGATCTGACCTCATCAAACCCTGTACACTCAAGACACGCTCCATATATGGCCAGTACAGACACCCCATGCCAAAGCGGCAGCAACAACTTGTAACGGAGTACATCTACATTGCAGTATTGATCCCTTATCCCATTCTGACCGGGCACCCATTTTGGTGTTGGCATCATGTTATGCTTTAGCTATTGAAAAATAGCAGATCTACAAGCTCATATCGCGCCACCGAGTGGCGCGATACGAGCTTGTAGGTCTGCTATTTTTTGAAAAATCGAAGAACGACTGACATTTTTAGAATCTGATCTCAGGTCAGAATGGGTTAATTAATCAGACCAGTGTGTGTCCAGTGGAAACCTCGTGTGAATCTGATCTCAGGTCAGAATGGGTTAAGTAAAACATTTTTTCCACCACTGATAGGCTCTACACAGTTTGTAATGGACACGATGATAGATCTGGCTAAAAACCCTTGATGTATACTTTGACGTATGACGGAGCATAAATCCAGCATTACATTTCACTACTTGGGGAGTCGCTGATTGAAACAGATGAAATGTGCTATTTTAGATGAGCGCCACTGTCGCGCAACGGAATATAAATTAGGCTTTTACACAGCGAGGAACAATAGAGGACACATACTTTGATGAATGTTTTCCTATATGACCAGGTCCAAGAATGTATCTCCGGAGGAAACGTTAGTCAAATCTCTCCCTCAGTGGGAGAGTTGGTGTGTGTGTGTGTGTGTGTGTGTGTGTGTGTGTGTGTGTGTGTGTGTGTGTGTGTGTGTGTGTGTGTGTGTGTGTGTGTGTGTGTGTGTGTAGTCCTTTACAACATGACGAATGAAGATCTGGTTTTGACAGATAATTAGACATGCCCGGTTGCACACACGCACGCACGCACGCACGCACGCACTTATGCATGCCATGAGGTCTTCAACAACTGTCAGTGTGCTACAGATGTGGCACAACCAGATGCAGAACAGTCCCGTCAGATGATTTAAGTGTATAGTCCTCTCTATAGCGTTGACAAACAGCCAGTGGTATATAGTACAGTATATATGCAGCTTAGGGTCAGACACGTCAGTGGTTCTCAAAGTGGGGTCCGGGGGACGCCCAGGGGTCCCCAGCTAAATTATTGTCTGGAACCCCGCTTTGTACACTCTGGGAGTGTATACAAATGGAACCAAATGGACCTCTCAGAGTTAAGTTGCATTGATTTTACAACATAAATTGGGGGGGGGGGGGGGGGGGGGTCCGTAGACTAATGCATGTCAAACTGGGGGTCCTTGAAATTAAAACGGTTTGCGAATCACTGCTAGAGCCGTACAAATCTTCTCTTATGGGGGTCACTGCAGGCATGTCTTTTGAAATGGGGGTCCGTGGGCTAATTTGGGTCAATTTGGGGGTCTGCACTGCAGTGCCTACAGAAGTGTGTGAATCGTTAGCATGAAGAGGCCCAGTCTTAATATTCAGACACCATGCTACACATTATCATCACATCACTGACAATCCCAGTCTGTATTTGCTGTATTTTAAATTAAATGCGTTCGACCACTCATGACCTCTTACAAAATGTTAAAGAATTGCCGATTTGCAAGCTCACAATGTTTTGCATTCTGAGCTTTTTGAATTTTTGAAAAACCACAATACAAATAGATCACATCACTGCTTTGTGAGGTTGTAGATCTAACAAAAAATAATAATAATAATAATAATTATTATTATTATTATTATTACAATAATAATAAAACACAGACACCACCAAGATTACTGTGGTTCAGTAATCTCAACCGTACACTGTCCCGTACACTTTTAAATGCAGTACTACATTGTTCCAGCAGAGGGTGTTAGTGTAAGTGACTGTGTTTGGGTAAAATAGGTCAGAGAAGTCCCAGCTCCCTCTCTCCCCACCCCAGCACGCCCCCCCCCCCCCTCTCTCGACAGACACACACACACACACACACACACACACACCTGGATGCACCCTGTGCCTGTTTCCTCTTTGCTTACTTTAAACCCAGCTCTTGCACATAAGCACAATAACACTCCTTCCTCTCTGTATCCTCCTCGCCCCTTCCTCTTGTCACCCTTCATAACCTCACAGCACCCCCCCCCCAAACACACACACACACCCTACCCCCCTGGACAACTGCTCTCTCTTGCTTACACTCCATTTTCCTCCTCTCCTCTCCTCTCCTCTCCTCTCCCCTCCCCTCCTCTCCTCTCCTCTCCCCTCCTCTCCTCTTCCCCTCCCCTCTCCTCTTCCCCTCCCCTCCCCTCCCCTCCTCTCCTCTCCTCTCCTCTCCTCTCCTCTCCTCTCCTCTCCTCTCCTCTCCTCTCCTCTCCTCTCCTCTCCTCTCCTCTCCTCTCCTCTCCCCTCCCCTCCTCTCCTCTCCTCTCCCCTCCTCTCCTCTTCCCCTCCCCTCTCCTCTTCCCCTCCCCTCCCCTCCCCTCCTCTCCTCTCCTCTCCTCTCCTCTCCTCTCCTCTCCTCTCCTCTCCTCTCCCCTCCCTCCCCTCCCCTCCCCTCCCCTCCCCTCCTCTCCTCTCCTCTCCTCCCCTCCCCTCCCCTCCCCTCCCCCCCCCCGGCCCCTCCTCCTCCTTTTATTGCTCAGCTCAGCACAACCTCCCAAACTTCAGCCATCACAGAACTCTGACAAATATTCTCCACGACGAAGCACTCTAACTCACTGCTTATACTCTGCTGCTAGCACGCTAACCTTGAGTCTGTGAAGGATGCATAAGGTATATGTGGCGAGCAATGGGGCGTGCGTGCGTTGCCTGCGTGCGTGCGTGCGTGCGTGCGTGTGTGCGTTGCAGATCAATATCACAGCAAGGTCACTTTAAAATTCAATTAATACCAAAGTGGACGTGAGGACATCCCAACTCTCAGCCCCTCCATGACCTCCCCTCTCAGGACACAAAGGTGAGGAAGGGATTACATCATACCTTTATTATCTATCCATCAACCAAAATGAAAATGTTGAAATTATAATGTCTGCCAAAACGCCATGTTTTATTAACAGGCAAAGAGCAAAGCCAGCATAAGCTTATTGTGTCTTACGACACCATCTGTGTGTATTTTTCTTTCCATGCATTCGTGTGTGTGTGTGCGCGTGCGCGTATGTATACTGTACATACACACGACTGTGCACGCACGACGCGTGCGTGCGTGCGTGCGTGTGTATGTGCCTCCATTCATGAATGCACCACAGACTGACATCTTAACGCATTCTGACCGGGCACCCATTTTGGTGTTGGCATCATGTCATGCTTTAGCTATTTAAAAATAGCAGATCTACAAGCTCATATCGCGCCACCGAGTGGCGCGCTACGAGCTTGTAGGTCTGCTATTTTTGAAAAATCGAAGAGCGACTGACATTTCTAGAATCTGATCTCAGGTCAGAATGGGTTTAATCAGACCAGTGTGTGTCCGGCGGAAACCTCGTATGAATCTGATCTCAGGTCAGAATGGGTTAAGGCCAGGTTAAGAACGGAGAGGATGAATGGCAGAGTTTGATTATGTCGTCGTACAGTACATATAGTCACCGTACGCTTCGTTAACTTTCACCGCTGTTAAAAGACGTTGTATGTTTATACGTTCTACTGTATGCTTCTCCGAGTACACAAAAAGGCTGCGTTCAAATATGCATGACGAGGCTTAATATTTAAACCATGCCTGGAGGTTGAAGGCAGCTTCACTCACACAACACAACAAACGACACACTTGGCTGGCTCACGTCGAAAGTCACACACTGTACACAGACACATATACATACATATGCGCACACTCACACTTTCACGCAAGCACGTATAGCCACGTATAATATGCACACAAACACAAACTTGACCCGCGACACTCTTTATAGATTATATTACCATACCGCGGCATGTATACAATTAAGAGACAAGAAAAATGTGCACACTCTGCACTTAACCCATTCTGACCGGGCATCCATTTTGGTGTCGGCATCATGTTATGCTTTAGCTATTGAAGAATAGCAGATCTACAAGCTCATATCGCGCCACCGAGTGGCGCGATACGAGCTTGTAGGTCTGCTATTTTCGAAGAACGACTGACATTTTTAGAATCTGATCTCAGGTCAGAATGGGTTCGTCAGACCAGCGTGTGTCCAGTGGAAACCTCGTATGAATCTGATCTCAGGTCAGAATGGGTTAAACCCTGGTAAAGTCCTCAGTGTTCATTTGTCCATTTGTAACTCTTGAGATTGTAAAAGTGGAACCGAATGGACCCGTCGCGATCCGCTTGGTTCCACCTGTACTGTACCGTGTGTGGATTTTACTGTGCAGATGAATACAAAAAAATGCAGCCATATAGCCACTTGCCCAAATGTGCCCAATGTGCTGACCTCATCACATTTGTGATGACGGCCATGGCTGTCTTTAGGCCAAGGGGTGTTTTCCATGCTAAACTATAATGCTTGGAATGGATTCAGAATCATGAAATGCCTCTGTGTTCTTTCACGATGTTTGGGTGACTGGCTCCCCGGCTGACTCCGACCTCCCCGTCAAATCAAACTCAGCTTCTTCTATATGCAACGGTGGAATCTGTTCCTCCTATACGACAGTGAATGCTGGACCCTGAAGCCAACCCTGCAGAAGTCTCTAGACGGGTGCTACACCAGAACGCTGCGTGCGGTACTTAACCCATTCTGACCGGGCACCCATTTTGGTGTCAGCATCATGTTATGCTTTAGCTATTGAAAAATAGCAGATCTACAAGCTCATATCGCGCCACCGAGTGCGCGATACGAGCTTGTAGGTCTGCTATTTTTGAAAAATCGAAGAGCGACTGACATTTTTAGAATCTGATCTCAGGTCAGAATGGGTTCATCAGACCAGTGTGTGTCCGGCGGAAACCTCGTATGAATCTGATCTCAGGTCAGAATGGGTTAACATCAGCAAGAGTGTACATGTTACCAACAATACACTGTATGAGGGAACACCAAGGGTGAGCCAGAAAGTATAGCAGCCAGGAGAATGAGACTATAGCAGGACACTGCCAAAGACATCAGGAACTGCCAGCCCGCAAAGCAGTGCTGTGGGAACAACACATGGCATCGAACAAGAGGACATCTTGTAAGTAAAGTAAAGTACAAATACCTCACAATTGTACTTAAGTACAGTACATAAGTAAATGTACTTAGTTACTTTCCACCAGTGACGCCATGGGCTGCTATGTAAAGGCTACAGGGCCAGTACCAAGCATGCTAGAATTATAGCCTATAGTATAGACGCTGGGGATGTGTGTGACTGTGTGACACTGCATGGCTTAGTTTGCAGCGTAGCGTGGATGTGAGTGGAGTGGCATGATGGAGAGAATGTGACCCACAGAGAGACCTGGGCCATCCAAGCGTTAATTACCGTCTGCTAATTACGCGCGAGAGACGCATCATTAAGCAGTGTGAGCCTGAGCCGCCGCCCGAGGGCTGGAGGACTCCCTGTCTCTCCTCACTCTCTCCCTCTCCCTCTCCCTCTCTTCCCTTCTCTGCCTCTCCTTCTCTCTTCCTGCATGACCCCGAATCCTCTGTCCCAATTAGCAGAGCCCTGCTCTTTCTATCCGTCTCTCTCTCTCTCTCTCTCTCTCTCTCTCTCTCTCTCTCTCTCTCTCTCTCTCCCTCTCCTTCTGTCTCTTTCTCCATCTCTCTCTCTGTCTCTAAAACTGCTCTCTCTCTCTCTCTCATTCCCCTCTCCCCTGTGAGTTTACAGCCAGCCGCTGTCTAAACAGACATTAAGCACACAGGAGAAGCCGTGTTGGTGGGACGCGTCTGTAGGGCCATGTGGAGCCCACACCTCACACCGTGGAGCCCACACCTCACACCGTGGAGCCCACACCTCACACAGTGGAGCCCACACCTCACACAGTGGAGCCCACACCCCACACCGTGGAGCCCACACCTCACACAGTGGAGCCCACACCTCACACAGTGGAGCCCACACCTCACACAGTGGAGCCCACACCTCACACCGTGGAGCCCACACCTCACACAGTGGAGCCCACACCTCACACCGTGGAGCCACCCCACACCTCACACCGTGGAGCCACCCCACACCTCACACCGTGGAGCCCACACCTCACACAGTGGAGCCACACAGTGGAGCCCACACCTCACACCGTGGAGCCCACACCTCACACAGTGGAGCCCACACCTCACACAGTGGAGCCCACACCTCACACCGTGGAGCCCACACCTCACACAGTGGAGCCACACAGTGGAGCCCACAGTGGAGCCCACACCTCACACAGTGGAGCCCACACCTCACACAGTGGAGCCACCTCACACAGTGGAGCCCACACCTCACACAGTGGAGCCCACACCTCACACAGTGGAGCCCACACCTCACACAGTGGAGCCCACACCTCACACCGTGGAGCCCACACCTCACACAGTGGAGCCACACAGTGGAGCCCACAGTGGAGCCCACACCTCACACAGTGGAGCCACCTCACACAGTGGAGCCCACACCTCACACAGTGGAGCCACCTCACACAGTGGAGCCCACACCTCACACAGTGGAGCCACCTCACACAGTGGAGCCCACACCTCACACAGTGGAGCCCACACCTCACACAGTGGAGCCCACACCTCACACAGTGGAGCCACCTCACACAGTGGAGCCCACACCTCACACAGTGGAGCCCACACCTCACACAGTGGAGCCCACACCTCACACAGTGGAGCCCACACCTCACACAGTGGAGCCCACACCTCACACAGTGGAGCCCACACCTCACACAGTGGAGCCCACACCTCACACCGTGGAGCCCACACCTCACACAGTGGAGCCCACACCTCACACAGTGGAGCCCACACCTCACACAGTGGAGCCACCCCACACCTCACACAGTGGAGCCCACACCTCACACCGTGGAGCCCACACCTCACACAGTGGAGCCACCTCACACAGTGGAGCCCACACCTCACACAGTGGAGCCACCTCACACAGTGGAGCCCACACCTCACACAGTGGAGCCACCTCACACAGTGGAGCCACCTCACACAGTGGAGCCACCTCACACAGTGGAGCCCACACCTCACACAGTGGAGCCCACACCTCACACAGTGGAGCCCACACCTCACACAGTGGAGCCCACACCTCACACAGTGGAGCCCACACCTCACACCGTGGAGCCCACACCTCACACCGTGGAGCCCACACCTCACACAGTGGAGCCCACACCTCACACAGTGGAGCCCACACCTCACACAGTGGAGCCCACACCTCACACAGTGGAGCCCACACCTCACACAGTGGAGCCCACACCTCACACAGTGGAGCCCACACCTCACACAGTGGAGCCCACACCTCACACAGTGGAGCCCACACCTCACACAGTGGAGCCCACACCTCACACAGTGGAGCCCACACCTCACACCGTGGAGCCCACACCTCACACAGTGGAGCCACCTCACACAGTGGAGCCCACACCTCACACCGTGGAGCCACCTCACACAGTGGAGCCCACACCTCACACAGTGGAGCCACCTCACACAGTGGAGCCCACACCTCACATCGTGGAGCCCACACCTCACACAGTGGAGCCCACACCTCACACAGTGGAGCCCACACCTCACATCGTGGAGCCCACACCTCACACAGTGGAGCCCACACCTCACACCGTGGAGCCACCTCACACAGTGGAGCCCACACCTCACACAGTGGAGCCCACACCTCACACAGTGGAGCCCACACCTCACACAGTGGAGCCACCACCTCACACCGTGGAGCCCACACCTCACACAGTGGAGCCACCTCACACAGTGGAGCCCACACCTCACACCGTGGAGCCACCTCACACAGTGGAGCCCACACCTCACACCGTGGAGCCCACACCTCACACAGTGGAGCCCACACCTCACACCGTGGAGCCACCCCACACCTCACACCGTGGAGCCCACACCTCACATCGTGGAGCCCACACCTCACACAGTGGAGCCACCCCACACCTCACACAGTGGAGCCCACACCTCACACAGTGGAGCCCACACCTCACACCGTGGAGCCACCCCACACCTCACACAGTGGAGCCCACACCTCACACAGTGGAGCCCACACCTCACACAGTGGAGCCACCCCACACCTCACACAGTGGAGCCCACACCTCACACAGTGGAGCCCACACCTCACACAGTGGAGCCCACACCTCACACAGTGGAGCCCACACCTCACACAGTGGAGCCCACACCTCACACAGTGGAGCCCACACCTCACACAGTGGAGCCACCTCACACAGTGGAGCCCACACCTCACACCGTGGAGCCCACACCTCACACAGTGGAGCCCACACCTCACACCGTGGAGCCACCCCACACCTCACACCGTGGAGCCCACACCTCACATCGTGGAGCCCACACCTCACACAGTGGAGCCACCCCACACCTCACACAGTGGAGCCCACACCTCACACAGTGGAGCCCACACCTCACACCGTGGAGCCACCCCACACCTCACACAGTGGAGCCCACACCTCACACAGTGGAGCCCACACCTCACACAGTGGAGCCACCCCACACCTCACACAGTGGAGCCCACACCTCACACAGTGGAGCCCACACCTCACACAGTGGAGCCCACACCTCACACAGTGGAGCCCACACCTCACACAGTGGAGCCCACACCTCACACAGTGGAGCCCACACCTCACACAGTGGAGCCCACACCTCACACAGTGGAGCCCACACCTCACACCGTGGAGCCCACACCTCACACCGTGGAGCCCACACCTCACACCGTGGAGCCACCTCACACAGTGGAGCCCACACCTCACACCGTGGAGCCCACACCTCACACAGTGGAGCCCACACCTCACACAGTGGAGCCCACACCTCACACAGTGGAGCCCACACCTCACACAGTGGAGCCCACACCTCACACAGTGGAGCCCACACCTCACACCGTGGAGCCCACACCTCACACCGTGGAGCCACCTCACACAGTGGAGCCCACACCTCACACAGTGGAGCCCACACCTCACACAGTGGAGCCCACACCTCACACAGTGGAGCCCACACCTCACACCGTGGAGCCCACACCTCACACCGTGGAGCCCACACCTCACACATGACCATTAGAGGAGACAGCGCTAAAGAGGCCACCCTCTCTTCCTCTTTACACAATGACTAATGTAGCGTCACAAGCTGTCAGCCATGCCTCGCTGAATCTCTCTCTCTCTCTCTCTCTGCCTCTCCACACACACACACACACACACACACACACACAACACACACACACACACACACACACACACACACACACACACACACACCGTCTCTCTCTCTCTCTCTCTCTGATTCTCGTACTGTATATTCTGTTTCTTCGTCCCTCTGCTGTCTGTCTATATATTCCACTCTGTCTCTCTTTTACACCAACTCATTCCTTCCTTCAGTCAAAGTTGATTTTCCATCGACTTTTGACGTGCACACACACACGCGCACGCACACACCAACTTACACACACACACAGACACTTTAGAAGAAACTGACTGTTTAAGGAAGAAATGCTAGTAAATGACAGGTTTGACTGTTAATACTTTCCACTAGTCCTCTCCTCTCCTCTCCTCTCCTCTCCTCTCCTCTCCTCTCCTCTCCTCTCCTCTCCTCTCCTCTCCTCTCCTCTCCTCTCCTCTCCTCTCCTCTCCTCTCCTCTCCCCTCCCCTCCCCTCCTCTCCTCTCCTCCTCAGATCGTCAGATGTGTGTTTCCTCTTAGACCCATGGGGTTTGAGGTAGGCCAAGATCAGCTGTTAAGGGGTCAGTTCTGAAGCTTCCGCCAGCCAGACCATCTGCAGGTCCAGCGAGGTCCAAGCAGGGGTCTCGAGACACGGCACCACCAGGGAGGGAGGGAACGAGAGAAGGAGGAACTGACCATATATGCACACCATGGCCATCTTGCTATACTTTATTAAGTTAATGGCAGCGTGGTAACTATAGGTGCATTGACAGCCCATACATCCAGACAGAAAAGTACTATCTGATTGTATTAAACAATGTCAAACTCACCAACATTGCAGCTGTATAGGCTACGAAAAGCTTGTATTATCCTCTGTCCATCTGCAAAGTGTCCCTGAAAAATCCACTGTAGACATGTTATGAGCTGCTTTCTTTCCTCGCAGGCGATTCTTTTTCTAAGTGATGCAGTTTGGAAGTGCTCGTATAGATATCACTCAACAGTCCTGCGCACCGCCTGCTTTGAATTTGCACATACTGTGGGATCGAGGCAGCAGGACGTCGCTTCACCGACAACGAGCGCTTCCAAACTCTGACGGCAAGATGGCCGTGGTCTGCAAATGGTCAATAACCCATATTCTGACCTGAGATCAGATTCATACGAGGTTTCCACTGGACACACACTGGTCTGATTGACCCATTCTGACCTGAGATCAGATTCTAAAAAATGTCAGTCGTTCTTCGATTTTTCAAAAATAGCAGACCTACAAGCTCGTAGCGCGCCACTCGGTGGCGCGCTATGAGCTTGTAGATCTGCTATTTTTCAATAGCTAAAGCATAACATGATGCCGACACCAAAATGGGTGCCCGTTCAGAATGGGATAGAGGAGGGAAGGAGACAGGAGGGAGAGACGGAGGGAGGGAGCGTCAAAGACGGCATGTGAAGTTGCAGCTCTCGGAGAGTGAAGGCCGATTTATTTTCTTTGCCAGCACCGGTTGATTTTTATTTTAAATGACCACAATTGAGTGCACGCGTCGCAGATGCATGAGGAAGACATCTTGAAGGAGCGGCGCTGGTATGGGGGCAAACATGTTGTAACCTTGAATTAGCTATACTGTAGTTGCTCTTTTCACTTTCTCTCTGCCGCTCTCTGTCTCTCACACACAACTCACACATGCAGGACATACTGGACAAACAAGTGAAATTGGAAGTGGCAAAACAAACTTTTTCAAAAAACGTCATCATACATACGACATCTCATTCTGGCCAATCACAATTTGCGTCCTTACTTTCTGTCACCAATGTTTGTGTGTTGAGTGCACAAACACTCAAAACTAGTCATAGGGAAACGGTAGCAAAACTATGTTTGTGTTCACACAAACCCTCAAAGCTGGACATAGGAGGGGATAGCGCATAGCAGAGGTACATTTTAAGGCTTACTGGTGAAGGCAGCTCACTCCAACGCAGCAACGGCACACTTCCGGCTGCCTCCCATCGAAAGTCAAATACCGTACGCACACATACGCGTGCACGCAAGCACACATTATACACACTCGCACGCAAGCACGTGCGCACACACACAAAACACACAAACTTGACCCATGACCAAACTGACCAGCAAACAGTCTTTGTAGATTATATTACCATACCATGGCGTAGAGACAAGAACAATGTGCACACTCTGGCTTGCACTGAACCACAGTACAATCCTCAGTGTTCGTGTATCCACCATACCACTAAAATAAATACGCGTGATATACACAACAGTACATGTGTGTGCCAAACATTGTGTGCTTGCTGCTGCTAGTAGGCCACATAAGTAGCCTACCTCCATCACTAATAGAGTATAAACAGGATTTATACTTTCAGTGATGCAACCCTTAGCTCACCGAGCCGAATACCCGCTCCGCCACGACTTCTCCTCGAGATCCTGTCCATGGCAATGACAAACAGGATAGGTGACAATGCGAAGGCCAACCGCCACCGGAAACGAATCCGACTCACTCACCGAGCTGCCGAGCACACGGTACACAGCTCTCGCTTGGGTGTACAGAGATTGGATGGCCCCTCGACAAGGTCCCCCTCACCCCATACTCCCACAGCACCTCCCATAGGACCTCCCGGGGGGACCCGGTCATATGCCTTCCCGAATCATGAATATATTGAACCTAATGCCTATCTGCATTCAACTCTCAATTATCACTCATATGAGACTTGTGGAAAAGGAAACCAGACACCCATCACCTCAGCAGAGTTGAGTGGCCGGATTTATTCTTCGGCATGCGCCGAAAATGCCCGATCTACAAGTGAGCTTCTAGATGTGGTTTTAGGCATGCGACACCATTGCACGACGGATTCAAATGAAGCATTAGGGATGCATGGAATTGCATTAAGTTTCATATAGATGTACTAAACTGCCTCCCCCTGGCCAGCCGGGGCACCTGACGGAGGGGAAAGGAACTGGTTGGAATAACGCGTTCCTTCCACTGCGCTACGTCCAACCAGGGAAACTCCCCCCTGTCAGGTGTAAAGGAGGCAACTTGGACACTCAGGCATGAAGGAAGCACGAGTTCAAGTCCGTTGCTCTCCCCTTGTCCCCCATATATATGGGAGACTAGGTTGGTGGAGGGTGTGTAGAGCCCCAGGATCACATTAGATGATTGACACAGGGGTGAAAAAGGGTTACAAAATCGTGGGATAAAAAATATATTAACCCATTCTGACGGGCACCCATTTTGGTGTCAGCATCATGTTATGCTTTAGCTATTAAAAAATAGCAGATCTACAAGCTCATATCGCGCCACCGAGTGGCGCGATACGAGCTTGTAGGTCTGCTATTTTTGAAAAATCGAAGAACGACTGACATTTTTGAATCTGATCTCAGGTCAGAATGGGTTCATCAGACCAGTGTGTGTCCGGCGGAAACCTCGTATGAATCTGATCTCAGGTCAGAATGGGTTAAAAAAAGTTCATATAGATGTGACTGAAACTGACCTGTCACTCAGTGGCAGTCCTTGACCCATGGTTGGCTGACAAAGGCCCTCTGGGGGCTGGACTCCCACAGTTGTCCCCGGCTGGGCCAGACAGCTGGCTGTCACCACTCCTCTCAATCAACGTCTCAGAGCCATTACAACAGCACGGCAGCTGGAAGATCAAGAGAACGACGTTCACAGATGAAGTGTTCAGCTAAAACAGCAATCATAAACTCGCAGACAGAAGAGGCAAGAGGTTTTTCGGGTGTGTGTTGTGTGTGTGTGTGTGTGTGTGTGCGTGTAAATACAAGGGCATGATCAGATTGCTCATTATACCTAACTAGCATATGCTGATACAGATTGCTTTTTCTAATGGGGTTGTCGCTTTTTGGTCTCTCTATGTGTCAAAAAAGAAAATGTGTACCTATGTTTATGTGTGTTTGTGTGTTTATGTGCGTGCGTGCGTACGTGCGTGCGCGTGTGTACATTATGTGTTACACAATGTAGTTAAAGCTGCAATCGTCAAACATTTTGGGGTGAATAAAATATTATGATCAGGTCCAATCTGTGTGGTAGAGTAAAAAGCGAGGGATACTGTCGATGAGCAAGTCACTGTTGAGGAATAAACCCCCGTCGGGGTGATTTGGAGGGGTCCGTATCACTTTATTGCGATCTATGGGCAATGACCGGGCACCATTCATCATTGTCCCCTAATTACAACGGCTATTTAATAAAGCAAATGCAATTCATACATGACACAAAATGTAATGAATTTAATAAACGATTGAAGGGATTAAAAAAAGAAAAGAAAAAAAGAAATATAAGCTAATAGTCAATTTAGATTATGTTAAGTGCATCCAGCGCAACAGCTCGGCTCACCAATGTCCGGCGATTTAAAAAAAGGCCTATTTAATTAATTCATATTCTGCTATGGCATGCCTATTTGTCGCATTAAAATGTTTCCAAAACATGCTTTAGAGTAGCTTCTCTGTTAAAATGACATGGCAGCCGGGGGTGTGGAGTGTGAAATAGTTTTTTTTGTATTGGCCTAAAATATTGACTATATAGGCCTACTACATACATTCATGAATCCACTATGACCATACCATTAACGGCTATATTGGTAAAAATGTAAAAAATGACAAAATGTCATCATGCACTTAAGAAAACATTGCATGGATACACCTGGGACGTATACAATTTACAATTTAGGCATTTAGCAGACGCTCTTAATCCAGAGCGAACAAAAAGCATGGGAATACATCACAAAAAAAGCATTTATCATAAAACATGCGTAAGCTAAGAAAGTAACAGTGGAATATCTATATTATGAGACTATACATATAAACTATATATATATATATATATATACTACTATGCTATACATATGTACTATGGCGTGCTATGACTATATACAATGCAATTATAGTGCTGTCTACATAACATACTATAAGTTTGTATCAGATGCTATCTAAGTCTACAGAAATGCTATCTAAGGGGGGTAGGGTAAGTGCTAAGAGCCATGATGGAGTCTGAAAAGGTGGGTTTTCAGACTATGGCGGAAGATTGGGAGTGATGCTGCAGTTCTGACTGCAATGGGAAGTGCATTCCTCAGTGATGTATCCCAAGGTCATCGGGGTTTCAGGTCTCTCGAACATCATACCCCTCACTCAGGTGACCCAGCCGGAGTGATCAAATCCCGGCTTACGTCCCAGTAGCTACACTCGATCAGTCCCATTAGGGCAAGACCACCACGGCTACAACAATCCGTTGCTCCGGGAACTACTCTATACCGGGACTGGGAGGAGCAGCAATCTGGCATGTGGAGGGACTATATATAGGCTCTGTGGGTGACTCCTGTCCGGGGCCCTCCTACGTCTATCCATGTCCAAAAATAGCAGATCTACAAGCTCATATCGCGCCACCAGAGTGGCGCGATACGAGCTTGTAGGTCTGCTATTTTTTGAAAAAGCGAAGAACGACTGAATTTTTTTTAATCTGATCTCGGGTCAGAATGGGTTCATCAGACCAGTGTGTGTCCGGCGGAAACCTCGTGTGAATCTGATCTCAGGTCAGAATGGGTTAATTCAGGATATAGTGTCCCTCCAAAAGGCCTCACCGAGGGTTTTTGGGCTTCCTCCTCACGGAAGACACAGGCTGGGGCGCCAACCCATACCTCCATACTGCTCCGTCTACATTCCGTCTCTCCGGTGGTCACCAGGCTATACCTGGTTTTCACGTAGTCTACAGTATTCCTATGAGTCACTATAAATAGCCCATCTGACCTGAGATCAGATTCATACGAGGTTTCCACTGGACAACACACTGGTCTGATTAACCATTCTGACCTGAGATCAGATTCTAAAAATGTCAGTCGTTCTTTGATTTTTTTTCAAAAATAGCAGACCTACAAGCTCGTAGCGCGCCACTCGGTGGCGCGCTATGAGCTTGTAGATCTGCTATTTTTAAATAGCTAAAGCATAACATGATGCCGACACCAAAATGGGTTCCCGTTCAGAATGGGATAGAATACTGGTAACTGGAACTAAAGAAAACATCGCATGGACGCCCCTGGGACGTATCCTCAGCGAGGTGCCCGTCTGTCATCTCATTTCCTGACGGACAAATACTGTAACTGAACATAAACAGAGAATAATACATAACAGACATATCGCATGAACACAAACATCGTTTTAAACAAATATAACAGAAATAGATGACACCTAATAGTTCTGTTGGTTCTAAAACAGCAGGCACCTATATATGCTATAGAGGGAGTTGACATGAATTAATTCTTGACAAAACAGTCACACAGTAGCAGCCTATAGCTGGGGCGCCTCTGGAGCATGCATGCTCTGTCTGCAGTCATGTTAGCTTTATCTGCTAAGCTCAACTGCTAAGAAGGACATTGCTACTATTAAATATCCTCTGCTGGTTAGTAGGCTGTGAGCTGACCGCCCAAGGTTCTCCGATTAAAGAGGGGTTCTGTGACACCAGAGTACATTTAAGTTACAAACCCATTCTGACCGGGCACCCATTTTGGTGTCAGCATCATGTTATGCTTTAGCTATTTAAAAATAGCAGATCTACAAGCTCATATCGCGCCACCGAGTGGCGCGATACGAGCTTGTAGGTCTGCTATTTTTGAAAAATCGAAGAGCGACTGACATTTTTAGAATCTGATCTCAGGTCAGAATGGGTTCATCAGACCAGTGTGTGTCCGGCGGAAACCTCGTATGAATCTGATCTTAATCCATATGCCATGGTTTCTACAAAGCAAAGAAAGGAATACATTACAAACAATATAATAAGGACCACATTATTGACAATAAATTGCAATGCCAAGTACTAAACATAATGAATCAAGGCACAATGCGATCACGACAGAACAAAGCTTTACATTGGTCAAGTATACGCATGGCTGGTGCTGTAGACTCAGTGGGAAGTGCATGTTCTGCATGTGGCTTGGATGAGGTCTGGAGACTGAGTGAGGGCCGTGGAGTGAGTGCCTGCTTATATGTGGCACACCTAAACTGTGATTGGCTAATGCGTTGAGTGGTGTGATGGCAAACAGGTGTGTCTCATTATGGACGCAAGGAATGGGGAATGTCCACCAGGGGCAGCATGGATATAATTCACAACAGCTACACTAAAACAAATATTGCGGAGATAAACAACCAACGTTTCCACCATCGAAATACCCCTGGTTACAGTATACTACCTGTGTCTAAGTTAACCCACTTTATGATATTTATAGGGTTAACTCTATTATTTCTGGCTATTAGGAAGCAGTACTAGAAGTGTTGACGCGCGAGGCAGCTTTAGAGCCTATGATTATGTGCTATGCATCGTTAGCTTTTCTCTCATTCGCGCCTGTTAAATAAATGCACACATTTACAATACATTCTGTGCATTAAAATGACGCATGATGTATATTATACCCAAATCGTCAGGTATATACACTTTGCAGGCTTTGGCCGCATTAACTATGTAACTACTAACTACAGTATATGTGATGGATTTTTTTTTCAAATTGCTAAATGTATATGCTTAAACGGGCCAAGTCGTGATAAAATAAAGTGTGCACACCAACTCTGCAGCATTAACCCATTCTGACCGGGCACCCATTTTGGTGTCGGCATCATGTCATGCTTTAGCTATTTAAAAATAGCAGATCTACAAGCTCGTATCGCGCCACCGAGTGGCGCGATACGAGCTTGTAGGTCTGCTGTTTTTGAAAAAAATCGAAGAACGACTGACATTTTTAGAATCTGATCTCAGGTCAGAATGGGTTAATCAGACCAGTGTGTGTCCTGGCGGAAACCTCGTATGAATCTGATCTCAGGTCAGAATGGGTTAAATCATTATGTCACACGCATCCATCCCCTCCATTTGTCCTCCGCATTGGATTCATCCTCTCAATAACCACCTCTGCCTCCCTGTGATGTCCTTGTGTGTGTGTGTGTGTGTGTGTGTGTGTGTGTGTGTGTGTGTGTGTGTGTGTGTGTGTGCGTGTGTGTGTGTGTGTGCGTGTGTGTGTGTGTGTGTGAGGTGTCAGCATTTTATCAGGAATCATTCAGACGTGAGGAGGAAGGGCAAGGCTCACCTTTGCCACGGCTGACATTTTAATTTGTCAGCCATGTTGTGTGTAAGGCCACCGCTGGCCTTCCTGTTTCTGTCAATAGCACGTCAATGCATCAGAACAATGGCCACGGGGCAGCGGCGGCTTTCTGTGGCTCAATACCATTGATATGTCTCGATTAAGGCTTCACATGCCGCGACCGTAGAGCTGCCCTGCCTGGAACTGAATGTGACAGAGAGGAGAGGAGAGGAGAGGAGAGGAGAGGAGAGGAGAGGAGAGGAGAGGAGAGGAGAGGAGAGGAGAGGACAGGAGAGGACAGGACAGGACAGGACAGGACAGGACAGGACAGGACAGGACAGGACAGGACAGGACAGGACAGGACAGGACAGGACAGGACAGGACAGGACAGGACAGGACAGGACAGGACAGGACAGGACAGGACAGGACAGGACAGGACAGGACAGGACAGGACAGGACAGGACAGGACAGGACAGGACAGGACAGGACAGGACAGGACAGGATCATATGAAATGAGATGGGATGCTATATAATGAAGCCATCCAGAGAATTACAGTAGTTTACGAAATGAATAGTTAAAGATAATGGCTAACAGGGAGTTGAAATGAATTGGGAGAACTCTGTAAAGAAGGGTAATAGGGGGGGGGGGGGGGGGGGCTAGATTAGAACATTAGTAGAACACATAATTGATCACTGCAATAAAAAAGATAAATTAGCATAGGAGCAACCGTTTTACGGTATAGTGCACATCTTACATGTAATTAATTAGTTAATTAATTCATTACACTAATTATAGGCCTATTTAATTTCTTTTCAATCTATCCTAGTCCTATAATGACATGCCCCGAAATAAGAAAGCCACGCTTGAAAAGTGTGTTGTATAGCCCATTCTGGCACCCATTTTGGTGTCAGCATCATGTTATGCTTCAGCTATTTAAAAATAGCAGATCTACAAGCTCATATCGCGCCACCGAGTGGCGCGATACGAGCTTGTAGGTCTGCTATTTTTGAAAAACCGAAGAGCGACTGACATTTCTAGAATCTGATCTCAGGTCAGAATGGGTTCATCAGACCAGTGTGTGTCCGGCGGAAACCTCGTATGAATCTGATCTCAGGTCAGAATGGGATAGCCAAGCCCGGGCTCTCATTCACCATGCCGTCCCCCAGAGTCCAACAGCATGTGCATCTTCTGGTATAACAAACACAAAGCACTGCTATACGTATATGTGTTTGTATCGTTGAGGGAGCGATACATGCCATTATTAATTAAAACAATGTGAAATGTAAGCTTCCACTTGTCTCTCTTACCATGGTTTTATGCGTGCGCGCGCACACACACACACGCACACGCACACACACACACACACACACACACACACACACACACACGTATTACCCCATGCTGCTGCTGCTGCTGGGAGGGAGAGTCATTAAAGCTTTGACAGTGGTGTCCGTCAGCGTTGTAGAGACACCCTCTCTCAGACGTCAATACAGGTTTGGCACACCTTGCCCCGCAGTGCCCTCTGAGACCCAGCCACTGTCCTGCATGTCAGCAGAAACAGAAGCCGCTGTCCCTGAAACTCTCTCTCTCTCTCTCTCTCTCTCAAGCCCTCCATCCTTCCCTCCTTCCAGCCCCTTCCATCCATCCCTCCATCCTTCTCCTGCTCAGTCCAAGAAGTCCCAGGGGCGGCAGGTCAATCCTAATTGTATGCTAATCAGGGCATCGCACACGTCTCTCTAAGTGCTGACAATCGATGGGTGACATCAAGGTATCGTAGCCAATGCAAAAGAGAGAGCCTCTGGAGTAAACAGGCAGGGACAGCGAGGGGATGTAACAGAAGTGCACATCAAGCAGTCTGACCTTCTTCTTTCTTTATGCTTTTCATTTAAGCGCCGTCGTACGGCGGTGTCGCATGAGAAAATGGAAGACGGTCTATAAGCTCATAGAGTGTCGGTACACTACGGTATGCTGAATCTATGGAAGAAGGATGCTGCACGGTACAGTATATATAGGAGTCGCCTCAAGCGGAACAGGTATAGTCCATTTCTATATTTTCAGCATTCACAGTTTCTTTGCCAGTACAACTTTACTTCGATGGCAAAAAGTCCATTATGCATTTACACTATGTGTATCGTTGTTAACCCATTCTGGGCGGGCACCCATTTTGGTGTCAGCATCATGTCGTGCTTTAACTATTGAAAAATAGCAGATCTACAAGCTCATATCGCGCCACCGAGTGGCGCGATACGAGCTTGTAGGTCTGCTATTTTTTGAAAAATCGAAGAACGACTGACATTTTTAGAAATCTGATCTCAGGTCAGAATGGGTTAATCAGACCAGTGTGTGTCCATGTGGAAACCTCGTGTGAATCTGATCTCAGGTCAGAATGGGTTAAACTGCTCCTCGGAGGGATATTTCCCCACAGCAGAGAGGCATGCAGTTGAACTTGGCCTCGGCCCGAGACCATCCATTCTCTGCCTATATACCACACCGACAACAGATGCCCTTTTAAAGCCACTCTTATCAATATGCTATTTCTCATTGTCCGCATAATGGCTATATGTGCTACCATGTGGCAGCGCCGAGAATGAACGATGTGACACAGCCAAGGTCTAACAGCCAAACCCCACTGCCTCTCCATTTAGCACCCACTGTAGGCTGTAGTTACAATAACTCCCACACTGTACGTATACACAGCTACATTACACATAGCGGAGGTGAACATGACAGTCCTAAACGAATGAAACATGGATGAGCGGAGAGATGACAGGCTAATGAATAAATCCTTCAATGTGGGGACGTCAATTTGTACTTATTTTATGTGTGTCTGAGCACATGCAGCACATTGCTAGTATAGGCCTAACTGTGGAGCATGCATTCCTGCTATATATAAGCTGTGAATGTGCATACAGTATTTCAGTGTGTGTGTGTGTGTGTGTGTGTGTGTGTGTTGTGTGTGTGCGTGTGTGTGTGCGTGCGTGCGTGCGTGCATGCGAGTGACCGAGAGACCGAGAGAGAGAGAGAGAGAGAGAGAGAGAGTGTGCGTGCACTATAGTATAGTGTGAGTATTGTTTAAAAGATGGTTGTATGTGAAAGTGGTCTTGCTGGTATAAGCGAGGAATACAGTATTTACCCACGTAAGCCCTATATTCCTAGTCACAAAATAATAATGTGGGAACAAAAGGGTCTTATGTTCCCCAATACTTACAAAAGCTCCTACAGTACGTGTGTTTATATAAGGTTAAATGTTATTTTGAGGGCCCTGCATGCTCCCAGTTATACTGTACATAACCGCATCGTTGTGATTTGCATTTATTTATTTTTGCAATTTTTATATTATAGTAATAATACCTGAGGATCATGTTTAGGGGGAAGATAATCTCCAACTCCATCTTTAAGCAGAGACAAATTAATGAATGCAAGTACTGTAGCCACAATGCAGCTCAAGTCAACACAATGTGTTTGTACAGTATATAGTGTCTAAGCTTCTTCACTGATTCGGTCTCAGAGGGCTGTGCAGGTCCACAAATAACAAATCCTGCTTGCATGTAGAACACAAGAGGCGTGCAGTCAACCATTTTCAAGGAACATACTGTGCATACATTTTTAATTGCAAAGTGTTGTTTTGAATGTGAAATCCGCTGTAGATGTACATGCATATTATACGTGAATCGCTATCCATCCATCCGTCCTCCATTAATCCATTGCACGCAACGCACGCACACACGCACGCAGTACATTTATTTGAACTTCTGCATGACTGTGTGCATGTGTGAATAACACATTAAGCTCTCAGGAGGTAAGGAGGTCACGACAACATCAAACATTGACCTTGAAGGAGCAGACTGCCTCTCTGCTGCTCCACCAGATGACCTCTCTGGTTCTCTCTCCTCAGATAGCCTCTCTCTCTCTCTCTCTCCTCTCTCCTCTCTCTCTCTCTCTCTCTCTCTCTCTCTCTCTCTCTCTCTCTCTCTCTCTCTCTCTCTCTCTCTCTCTCTCTCTCTCTCTCTCTCTCTCTCTCTCTCTCTCTCTCTCTCTCTCTCTCTCTCTCTCTCTCTCCCTCCCTCTCTCTCTCCCTCTCTCTCTCTCTCTCTCTCTCTCCCCCACACTTCATCGACGTCTCCGAGGCACTCTCTCACACCCCCGCTCTTGTTCCCGGGGCCACTTTCCCATTCCTCACACATCTCTTTACCTCACACAATTATCTCCCAAATCCCTCCCCACACAGCTCCCGGGCCGCCGGCCGGCGCGCCCCTTCCTTCTCCACCCCTCCTCCCCTCCTCCTCCTCCTCCTCCTCCTCCTTCTCCCACAGGTCCCCCCCCCCCCTCCCTTTACACGGCTGATATCGGGGTCAGCGCAATGCTTAATTTATGCTCCGTCCTACGACAGTGTCGCGCGGGGCGAAATAGCCAATCGACAAGCTCACGCCGTGTCGCTCCCGCCATGCGTTGTGAGCTTGTAGATCGTCTGTGTTTGCGCCGTGCCGCGACAAAGTATATAGAAATGGGGCTTAATCCCACCACGCATAATCTCTGCTTTAATCCTCTCAAATCTCCCACGATTAAACACAAAAAGATGTCCGAGCAAGAGCTGGAAAAATGACAGACATTGTGCAACAGTGTTTCAGACTACTCTGTGCGGGGAGAGAGGCGAGGATGAGCCTATAGGTCACAATTAAGACGGTATAGATGCCATTAGCTAAAACAGTACATGGTGGTTCTCAACCAGTGGTCTGAGGACCATCAGTGGACCTTGAGCTGGTTACAGGTGGTCACCAGCTATAAATGATGGAGAGTTGGTAACCAAATGGACCCTTCATGGATCTTTAACTCTTGACAGCGTACAATGAAACCAGACGGGCCGGTATACGGGCCCATTTGGTTTCATTTTACACTGTCAAGAGTTAAATTATTGTTAAACATCTGGCATTACTTAATTTACAAGATGTCTATACACAATTAGAGAATGTATTGCATGTTGTCGCTCTTCTGGTAGCCTCGGAAACCGCAGGCATTTTGTTACTCCTATGGTACCAACATCAATAGAGCAACATTTTGGGTCTGAGAGGAAAAGTCTCATCAAAATGGTGGTCCGTCCGTGGCTCAAATGGCAAATAAATGGTGGTCCTTGATATGAAAACCTTTCTTGTGACCACCGCGCTCTGACTTGTGGTACGTTATCCGTTCAAGTCAAATGGCTAATGGGTCGCACACACCAAGACTGCATTTTTTATGTCCTCCATTATGCAAAAATAAAAACAAGAAAATCTTGGTGTGTGCGACCCATTACCTTGATAGGAAAACACACTGAACTGGAGCAGAGGCTCCCAAACACTGGTACTTGTAGGTGGTACTTGAGCAACCCCTCTGGTGGTACGCAGAGGAGTCGCCCCAAATTAGGAGAAAAAAAGACAAAGGGGGAATGAAATATTTATATTACTACAGGTAGTTCTTCTGACCAAGCAATTGGTTGAAATAGGCTCTCCAGTCGTGCTGGAATGGGCAACACCTATAGCCATTAATCACAGATTAATCACATTAGAAATATCATCAGTTGTGCTGATTAGACAGAGTTTCATCAGAGCAGCAGCACAACTGGCTTAGGAATGGAACAAGAACAAAACAATTCAAAGAATAAATTACAATTTACTCCTGCGTTAACAGTTTGACTGTTTTTTACGATTATCCCGCATTTTAATCAACCCCCCTTCACTGCCGAGATTGTTGTATTACCTTTAGAGCATACGCTGAATTATTTGGGCTTTTAATCCGCGAAAATCCATCAAAAAAAGCTCCCGTGGTTTGTTATGATCTGTGTGTAGCATCCACCATCTTGGTGCACCCGGAAGACGCACACAAGATTGGTTTCAATGAGGCGTTGCGCCCAATGCATTTCCATTGGCCTCAATTTCCCAGAAGCCCTAGCAGCCCACAGCATGTGACGATTTCCGGTTTCGTCATCACAGCGAAGGCATCCAGTCTCATACTCCGCGACGAAGACGGATTTTCTTTTGATTCATTACATTACGGCGGATTAAACACATAAAACAAAAGGCGGGTATGTCCGATACGGCAGCGACATTAACCTGGAGTAATCCATTCGCGGCACGGAAACTGTTAATAGCCGAATAGGATGGGGCAGGTCTACGCTCCTGTATTTTAACATCAGTTATTATCCCATTCTGACCGGGCACCCATTTTGGTGTCGGCATCATGTTATGCTTTAGCTATTGAAAAATAGCAGATCTACAAGCTCATATCGCGCCACCGAGTGGCGCGATACGAGCTTGTAGGTCTGCTATTTTTTTGAAAAATCGAAGAGCGACTGACATTTCTAGAATCTGATCTCAGGTCAGAATGGGTTATGGTGGTACTTGGAGAGCCAGATATTTACTGTGGTGGTACTCGGTATGAAAAGGTTGGGAACACCTGAACTATCAATTGGAAGCTCCGCTGACCTGAGCTGCTCTAGTTGTAAACACTTTGCCTATATGATTATTACATAAGACAAGCCTGTATTCCTCAAAAAAAACAGCCAACGTAAAAGTACTCTAAAGCCTTCCTAGAAATGTTCTCCTGGTAAAAGTAAAATATTTGTCTTGGAAATGTACTAGTAAGAGTACTGATATTCATTAAAAAAAACAATAATCTAATAATCAAGTACAGATCCTCTGTATAAAGTATACAGTAACTCCAGTACATGTACTCAGTTACTTACTGTCCACCTCTGCTCTTCAGGTCTGTGCACCAGTGTTGATTTTGGCAGCACATTATGATTTTAGTTTAAGTCATAGTCTTTTGAATAGTTTATTTAGTTTCAGTCACATTTCAGTAACCCGGAATGATGTTGTGTTGTGACCAAAATATCATAATGTCGACTAAATCTACAGTTGATTTAGTCGACTAAAATGTATTTTGGCGGGCCTTGATGCCGTCGTAATGGCTGCTTT
The DNA here is from genome assembly GCF_964188405.1 of Protomyctophum parallelum. Taxonomy (NCBI): domain Eukaryota; kingdom Metazoa; phylum Chordata; class Actinopteri; order Myctophiformes; family Myctophidae; genus Protomyctophum; species Protomyctophum parallelum. Next base: position 37,069,570 of record NC_139713.1, read on the forward strand.
TAGACTTCTACAATCTACAAGCTCACAACGCGTCGTGCCGCGACGCATTGTGAGCTTGTAGATCTGCTATTTTCAGCATGCAACCAAGTGTAAAATGACTTATACTGGTCAGATCTAGTCCTATACATTTTAGTTTAGTTTTTATTTGTTGACAAAATTGTCAATATATTTAGTGTTATAGCTTAGTTTTCATTTAGTTTCCATTTAGTTATGTTAAACTACATTAGGCTCACAATTTGCTTATTGTAATATGGCTTCTTTAGCCATTTAGACAGAATTTCTCGCTAATGTTTGTTTACATAACCAGGGTTATGTTATAACTTATAACCTATACAGTTTTCCGCGGTGAAAAAAAGGTAGTGGACGAACATTTCTTGTCATAGCATTACAGTCGAGGAAATCACCGTCTGCCCTGCACCACTATAACAAAGTGTTATGGGATTGAATCTGCGGGTGCATGTCCGCATTCCGGCTGAGATGAATAAGGTTCCGCAAGGTTAACACTAAAGAGATCTTCACTGTCACTCACTGCCACTCTTTCAAATCTCCCATCCCTGGAAGGGTGGGGTACACCCTGCTGGAAGGCAGGGCAGATCAACACCCTCTGTTCACCGCACTTTATCCATCTTCACAGAAAATACCCCGCGGTTTAAAAAAAAACAACCCAAGAATGACTCGCGTCATAACTGCCAGGTGCAGCAACGAGACTAGTAGGGCCCTATTTTCGCCAGCGCTAAATCGGGGGGGGGGGGGGGGGGGGGGCTAGGGGGGTTATTTGGTTCTGAATGTCGACACGCGATTGGGGATGCCTGGTCTATTGATTTATATATTCCCAATGTGGGAATCTTGACTGCATATTTTGTGTATACTAGTGGGGGACTACATTCGCACTCTGCCCTGATCTTCTTTTTTTTTTTTTTTTCTCTTTTTAGGTTTTAAGGTATTTATCCAGGTACAGTACATCTATCCGAGGTGCACAACCATGCCAATCCAGCCAGTAAGTATAGCTAATATCTCATTTGGGGAGTAAAGCATTGTATTAGACTGTCTCGACAGACCGACGGAATCAGTCGACATCCCCATCCCAATAATGGGATAAAATACAACACATTGAAATAAAATCCAATTCCAGTGAGCGAACAGAGCGAGCGGGGACATAAGAGCATACAGTAAACCTTTTTTCTTTGTTCCTATAGCGGTAATCATGGGGCGCCCTTGTGGGCGAGGGCCTTCTGTTTGTCCCCCATGGGGGAATGCAACCAAGGTCACAACATGCATGTGCCACTGCACCTCTCACACAGAGCAGAGGGTGTCATCATCATGGCCCCGTCGTCGTCATCATGGGTGTGAAGGCGGGCAGTGGCGTGCACAGACATTTAGAGGGGCAGGTGCTCAAGTGCTTTAGCTATTGAAAAATAGCAGATCTACAAGCTCATAGCGCGCCACCGAGTGGCGCGCTACGAGCTTGTAGGTCTGCTATTTTTCTTTAATCGAAGAACCACTGACGTAGAAACATAGCTTTAGATTGTGGGGGGCCTAAATAATATAGTAGAAGCGTTTTCTATCAAGATTTGATCAATGTCACCGCATGGTCCACACACTACAAATTAAGAAGAAAAAAAAAGTTTTTTTTTTAAGAGCAAAATTGCCAAAAAGGGCAGGGGGTGCTCTAGCACCCCCTAGTGTCTATCTGTGCACGCCACTGAAGGCGGGCTAATGGCGGAGGGAGTGGCAGTGGGCCAGAGACCACATGGATGGATCTGCACGGACGACGTACGGGCCTTCCCGTTCCCGGGCCATGTGATGATATGCCCCCCGTTAGCCACGCTATAGGCTTCCTCCCTGACGGGCAGAACCGAGCCGACAACGCCACTCCGGAATCGATCCCACAAGGACAAGGGGGAAACAACCCCAGTGATTGGCTCATATAGGTGGCTTCCCAGAGAGAGGGAGGTGACCTTGTTTGTGTTGGTGGGGTTCCAAGAAACACAATAACACGTGCGCACGTGCGCAGCGCGCACACAAGCACACTAAACTAAATAAACTGCACAACAACATGTTGACCGGCACGTTTTGGTGGCCGATCACAGTGGACACTTTGTCACGGTCGTCCCCTTTTATATATAAGGGAACATGAGCCGTGGGGGCCGATCATAAGACCGCAAGACTTCCGCTTCTCTCATTTCACACACTTATGAGAATGTGATACCTCTGGAGTAGAGCCTTCCTATAGGCTCAGCGTTCTATTCACAGAGAGAGAGAGAGAGAGAGAGAGAGAAAGAGAGAGAGAATAACGGCTGATTTATACCGAGTTTGAAACGGCGCATCTACAAGCTCGCAACGCGATGCCTTGTGAGCTTGCAGATCTGCTCTTTTCAATGCGTGATGACGCGATGCGCGACCGAGCATAAATCAGCGGTATAGGAGCGGGGGGTGCGTCTACATGTAAGTGCAGAGAAGAAGGAGGAGGCGGAGGAGGAGGGGGAGGGGAGCGGGAACGGCAGGGCGTAAACTGAGAGGGGAAGGACTACAGGGGTGGGGAAAGAAAACCCTCTAAAAGTGGAGGAGGCATAGAGACTGGGCCGAGATGAGAGGTTAAGGGAGTGGAAGAGAAGTCAGGGCAGAATAGGAAAGTCAGGCGAGAGAGAGAGAGAGAGAGAGAGAGAGAGAGAGAGAGAGAGAGAGAGAGAGAGAGAGAGAGAGAGAGAGAGAGAGAGAGAGAGAGAGAGAGAGGGAGAAAACAGCTGGCTTAGAGGAACGCAGTGAAGGAGCAGAGAGAAAAAAAACTCTCATGTGAAAGTCTGAACTGCATAATTCATGCTCTGCTCTCTTTAGAAATGGCAGCTTCATCAAGACAGCACCGTTTGACTGGTGGAGCAATGCAGTTGTGTGTGTGTGTGTGTGTGTGTGTGTGTGTGTGTTCGTGTTTGAATGAGAGGGAGCTTGTAATTTTGCTGTATCTAAAGGTTGTTGTGGCACGATTGGTATAGTGTGTGTGTGTGTGTGTACGTGCGTGTGCACACGCGTGCGCAAGTGTGTGTGTGTTCAACGGGAAGTGGGGCTGCATGCTTCACCTTGCACTGCTCTTCACCCTCAGTCTCCCTGACTGCACTGTACAAGACCATTAGAGCTCCCAGAGGCCTGGGAGGAAGCTTGTCTCTGCGCACGCACGCACGCACGCGCACACGCACACGCACACGCACGCACGCACGCACACACACACACACACACACACACACACACACACACACACACACACACACACACACACACACACACACACACACACACACACAGGCCTGAGAGAAGGCTTGTCTCTGTGTGTCGCCGTGCATGTGTCAGCGACTCCCCTCAAAAGCATATATTGTCGTCCGGTGGCCGGGAAAACTCATATGTCCAAAACTATTACTTTTTCAGCATTCAAATTAAAACAAATAAGCAGACATTAAAAGCTCAATTAAGCGCCTTGCACCTCGCAGAGCGCGGCTATTAATTTGCGATACTTTTGTGGGACATTTATATTTAATTTATGAAAAAGATCATAAAAAAGATTTTTTTTTGTTGAGATAATAGGTTTCTATTCGACAGAATATAACAACATGTGTGTGTGTGTGTGTGTGTGTGTGTGTGTGTGTGTGCATGCGTGCGTGCGTGTTTGAACAGCAAAGATATTGAGTGTGTTCCTACAGCAATCTTACTAGTTCTACCACATGTCGTTGCTGTTGAAGAAACCTTGTGTCTCATTTTTTTTACAACCTTTGTTGTTATTTTTGGGCACAATTAAAGCAGCACTACAGTATGTAACTTTTTAACAAAATATGTCCATTAGAATTATTGCGAATGCACTGAGCACTAACTATGAGACCCTGCAGATCATGTCTGTGTGTCCGTGTGTGTGTGTCTGTCCCGCTGTTACACCACCCGCCCGCCACCAGAGGGCGCAGCTGTATCACACAAAACACACACACGCACGCACTCACACACACACACACACAACTTAACTTAAAAAAAACTTAACTTAAAAAAAATAACTTAACTTAAAATGAAAAAGAAAAAACTTAACTTAAAAAAAAACTTTAAAAACACTTAACTTCAAAAAACTTAACTTAAAAATAAAATCTTAAAAAAACACAAAAAAACTTAACTTAAAAAAAAAACTTTAAAAACACTTAACTTCAAAAAACTTAACTTAAAAATAAAATCTTAAACTTAAAAAAACACAAAAAAACTTAACTTAAAAAAAACTTTAAAAACACTTTAAAAAGAAAACCTTAAAAAAGTATGTAATTTATTCTAATTGTTGTTATTGCCATTTACGAGCTGCGTTCGCTTCCCGCGTTTGCGCGTCTTACTTGTAAAGTAAAACATGTAAGCAATAACAAACATCTTTCCATACATGTATAGACTCAGGGACCCTGCTTATGGCTTTACAGTATTTCTATGTATAGGGGGGACAAAGTTTCATCCGGGCATTTGAGCTCCAGCGTCGGACAGGTACAAACGTCAAACACGCAAGAGAAGATTTTGCCTATTTAATCGACTAGCGGAAACATCAGACCTACCAAGTGTTGCGATGCAATGTGAGCTTATAGATCTGCTAATAATTGTAGCACTGCCCCTATACCTGCAAAGAGTCGACTGGTCAATCACATCGCTTCCTCGCCATGGGTCTTTTTTTATTAACCCATTCTGAACCGAGATCAGATTCATACGAGGTTTCCACTGGACACACACTGGTCTGATTAACCCATTCTGACCTGAGATCAGATTCTAAAAATGTCAGTCGTTCTTCGATTTTTCAAAAATAGCAGACCTACAAGCTCGTAGCGCGCCACTTGGTGGCGCGCTACGAGCTTGTAGATCTGCTATTTTTCAATCGCTAAAGCATAACATGATGCCAACACCAAAATGGGTTCCCGTTGAGAATGGGATCATTTATTTTTTACATTTATTTGACATTCTTGGAAATCTTCGCCATGCGCAAAACAGGGAGGCCCATGGTTCAAAGTGGATAAATTAACCAACACCCAAGCTGCAGCTTCTGTGGAGCTCCGTGGGCATATACAGTATACTGCAGCATGAAGCGCTGGCCTGATCAAAAGATCTGTGGCTCCTGCATGGAGCACGCCTTTCACACCGTTTGACTTCTGGAACGAACACAGAGATAACAAAACACCCGTCAGAGAGAGGGGCTCCCCACCCACTCACCTCGCACGCAATACCACAAAATAACATTGGTACAAGTTGCAGGAAAACACCAGCGACTCTAAAAGGGAGGGGGATGACATTGAACTATAGGGTGCACGATTATGAAACTATGACCGATATCCGATGTCCGATTATTTGTAGGGTCATATCTGCCGATACCGATTCTGAGCCGATCTGATCTCAGATATTATACAGAGGACCACAATGGAAACAATCCCTGGCCCAAAGCCTGTTAATAAATTAAATCAATCAATCAATAAATAGCCTATACTCTTTTCCAAGTGTCTGTTTTCACAACTGAATGACAAAAATTAAATGTAGAAAAATTTAAAGTTTATTTTTACTTAAGATTTGACATCATATTTGATTTGGCTTTTGTTCTAGACTAGAGGTATACTAGACACTTTTGATTTATATTGAACTCATTGATGATTTTTTTTTTTGCATTTTTCATTTAAAAACATTTTTGCTGGTGAAAACCGATAAAATAATCTGTATTATTTTGAGACGGTTCCGATACCGATATGGTATTCTTATGGCACGTTTATGGCCTATTCAGATTATGCTACAGCGATCAATTGCGCATCACTACATTGAACCTCAGATTTATTGATTTATTGTTTATGTATTTTTTCATTCATTGATTCATCAATGGCATCAAAAGTGATCAAGAAAGTCACTATAAGGCCTCTCCAAAATTGGCCTAAAAAAAACCTAAAACACCTTTCAGGAGACCAAAAGGGCAGATAAATGTTCCCATCTTTTGTACCGTACATAGCGTTTGTATTTGTTTACAATATATATTTATGTGTTACTTTGTTATGCTTTGTTGATGAAGTCCCCCATAGGACTCTTTTTTGTTATCCTTTTATCTTTAATGTCTTTGGTTTTTGCTATAATACATATATATATATACCTGTATGAGTTATTAACACATTCCTCTTGATTCTAATTGAGACCATTTTTCATTAAAAATGCCATTATTACTTAACCGATATCCTTAGGCTAACTTTAACTCACACTACAAACCTAAACACTAAATGCCTAATTCTAACCCTGAACCTATACTCCGAAATGCCTTAAGCAACTTGAATCTTTCTTGTCCCCCCATGGGGACAAGAAAGATTTGCCCACGAGGCACGCACGCACGCACGAAAAATACAGTGTCACTTATACAGTACTGAGAAGGTTCAGCCTATATATTCCCCTGGATTAGGGGCTGTGAAAAGGTTTTTATTAGACTGGACCTTTGAGGATTCAACATGGATTATTTATTTAGACCGTTGCCACTTCACTAGTCCCTACCTGCTTTCAAGCTGAGCCACACGGGTGCAATAAAGGTCATGGTGTAACATAGGGCAGCAGCTCCACTGGGTGAGCATGCACGGCTATGCAACACCCATAACAAAATCAACTCAAGTCCACCACTAAACAAGCAGCGTTTTTGATTCTCACTAATTATGAAATGGTTGAACATTCTACGCGTGTTTCGAGCTGAACGAAACGCTCCGCTGTACAAACGCAGGCTTCTTCTTCCACCACCGAGCCTCAGATGGGGGGCTCGTCAATTAGTGCATCGGCCGAAGCGCGGCATGTTAATTCTCGGTTAAAATATTCCTCCTCCGGCGCTAATTAGGTGCGATCCGGAGTGGTATAGCGGTGCCGTTCGCCAGGCGAGAGCAGCCTGTGCTACGCAGCACAGCGCTCCCCCGGTATCGTTTGGCTGACCGAAGCAGCAGCGATAACAGGGAATTATTTTAATTAACCGGTGCCGCCTTCTGCGGCTAATGAGCCTAGTTAACCCATTCTGAACGGGCACCCATTTTGGTGTTGGCATCATGTTATGCTTTAGCTATTGAAAAATAGCAGATCTACAAGCTCATTATCGCGCCACCGAGTGGCGCGATACGAGCTTGTAGGTCTGCTATTTTTTTGAAAAATCGAAGAACGACTGACATTTTTAGAATCTGATCTCAGGTCAGAATGGGTTCATCAGACCAGTGTGTGTCCGGCGGAAACCTCGTTATGAATCTGATCTCAGGTCAGAATGGGTTAAAAAGATCCCGACATCTTGCTGCAGCGTGCGCGCGTGTGTGCTCTCGGCTCCACATATACCATGGATCGTGCACTCAAAAAAACAAAACGTGTGGATAAATAAATTAATAGGTGAATAAATAACAAGAATGCATATGCATAAATAAACAAATGTTTTTAATAAGCCACGCTTATTAGAACAGCCCAAACTGATGCTGCTGGTGTCGTGTAATTTGAATCATATATATATATACTTGGTTAGTTATAGTGCAAGCCTTTCTCCCTTCATCCCATTACAGTGTTGTAACTATTTGCATATCAATTGGCCTTGTGGGCCTTCTTGGGGCATCTGATATTATCTATAGGCCTTCCTGTTTGTTTGATAAGGACAGGAGGCTACAGTTTGTCTAGGGACTGTCACAGTTGGGGGTCTTTTGATTAACACACACACACACACACACACACACACACACACACAGGGACAAAAGGTGACACCCACTGCAGGTTATGTGGTATAAAGAGATGTGCTGGGAGGTTTTGGGGGGACTTGTGGGTTGGAGGCCATGGAGGACAGGGCTTGACCTGGCCTGGAGGTATACCATGGGAGGATGACTTGAATGCTTGTAACTTGATGTAACTATGGGACATGCCTTGATTGAATAAAAGAAGGACTTTGCCTGGGAAAACGGAGCTCATTTCTCGTTCTTGATAGAGTGGGGAAATAAGGTTATAATCTACAAACTCCTGGAAGAAAAGATACAACAGATTTTGGCGCCCGACGTGAAAATTCGATTCCGTGGATAATTCTGCGGCACGAACACTGGACCTGCGAAGGATTTTGTGGATTTTCCTTAATTTCTATTTTTTTTTTTGGAGTGAGTTCTGCGAACCAAGGACTGGCAAGAATTCGTAAGCTGAGTGTTTGGATGATAGTGTAGGTCAGTGCACACTGTGTTAGGGAGTTTAGGGATTGAGCGTGTGTGGTATGAGTGAGCGACTGTGTGTGTATGTGTTTGGTTTGTTTGAGTTTTGTCTGTGAGTCGATGTTCATGTATATGTTAGTGCTGGTAGATCATTGTGAGCTGTGATTGAATGCCAAATAGTTCTCAATCAAGTCTTTTGTTGCTATTTCTTTTAATTGTGCGGTCTTGGCTGTATAAATTGCTGTTGTTCAGTGACTTACACGTTGTTTGGGTGTGATTTGGCATTTATTCATTGTTTCGCGTTGCTCTGCTGGTTTAGTGGGGGCCTTCCTTTGTCTCAAGGGCTGAGGGCTGGGGGAGGATTTTATTTTTTACTTAGGTGGTTTAAATTTGGGCTGGTTTTTTGTAAAGCGTTAATTGGTTTCTTTTAGATATTTCTGAAACATGTGAAACAAGTTTCAGAGGGGGGAGTATATAGACATTACATTGGGGGTTTAGTTCAGGTTTAAAATTAAATTGGCTTTAATTTGGGGTTAAATCAAAATTTTGAGTTTAGTATGAGAATACATTTCACATTTAGGATATTTCATTGATCTTTTGTAAAATTAGATAGGTTAAATTGGATTGTTAAGCCTACAGGTTTATTTTAGTCAAAATGTATAGTCTGCATATAAGTAAATTTACCTTAGGGACGAAACCACTGGCATGGTTGCTTAAATGCAAATGAGATAGTGAGACATGCTGGTGGCAGGTCACTGAAGTGATCAAGGGGGGTATTTTCCCTAAATCAGTCTATATTTCTTTCTTAAATTGCAGACTAAGTATATAGTTTGTCTATCTCATTTCTTTATTTTACACTTTCCTGTGGGAACGGGGATAAGAAAGTATTGCCTGTTTTCCTTGAGTGAGTGAGTGAGTGAGTTTGTGGACTATCTGCTCATTCTATGGGGCCAGTATGCAAATGAGTATGCGTGTCTGTGACTGTGGGAGGTGAGGAGACATGCATGCGTGAGTGTCACCCAGAATGAGTAACAGTTAGTGAGATTAGCTACAATTCAGTAGTTATGGCCACAAAGCGTACTCCAGTGCAGATTATGCACAAGAAATATCCATCTAAGAATATTTCCAGCATTTCAGGAAAATGGCATAATCGTTGGCCGCCATGGCCAAAAGAGGGCTCTTTCGAGGTAGAAGACCTTGAATCTATAAAGGCAGAGGTGTGTAAATATAGAGCAGATGAGACGACAAAAGAGAGAGAAATGAAAAGGAAAGAAGAACTGTCAGTTTTAGACTTGTTCTGTGAAGAGGGGCGGACTCGAAGATTGAAATCAAAAGTGAAAATGGGTCCTCATATTGTCGCACATAGAGCGAGCCAGAGGCCTACTGTCAGTGAGGGGATGAGCAGGAAATTGTCAGACTCCGCACCATTGTCTGTGTCAGTACTGCCGGAGGAGAAGATTTCCGCTGATTGCAGCACAGACAACCAGAACCAGTGCATTGACATTGTGGGTCACAGCGACAACTCAGCACAGACTGAGGTGGACTTTCTGGAGAACAGTGACATGAGGACATCAAAGCCAGAGGACAGCGACACCCAACGCTCTGTTAAGAGGGAGCTGGAGCGGGTACGTTCCCTGAAAGAGGACGTGACCAGTGAATTAAGGACACAGAGACAGTATATGCGTGCTATAGAGACACGTTTGAGTGAAATTCTGATGAAAGAGGCCCATCTGGTCCTCGACTTGATTGACCTACATGATGAGGCTGCGCACAGCCACAGAGACAGTTTACAAGACATCTACAGAAGGGCAGCCCGCCCCAACACAGACACGAACATTGATTCTGACACTGAGGATGACAGTTCTACTCAAGCCCGCAAGAAGAGAGACTTACAGCATTTGAGACGACTCTATGAGAAATGTGGGGACAAAGACACTGCACAGAACTTTATGGAAAGTATTGCTACAATTGCTATGGAAGAAGTGGACTTGACCGCAGGATGTGAAGCTGCTCGAGAACTGGACAAGCTGAAAACCAGGCAGAGTGGAAGTAAGAGGAAGAGGAAGAGCATCAACAAAAGTGATGAGGACTTTGAACAGGACAGCAGTGATTGTGAGAGGCTTCCCCACACTCGCACAAATTTGAGCCAGAGACGTGGGAGAGACTCCAGGGGGGCTTTGAGCAGGCGCCCATGCAGACCAAAGAAGAGGACTGCCAGTCGCGCACTAGGATCGGAGGACGGAAGTGGAGATGGCGCGGATGGGGGTACCCTCGCCCTGGATGCCGAGGCTTTCCGAATGAGGCTGATCGAGATCAGGGAATGCAAGACACGCCAAGCGAAGGACCTGAAGGTATACAAAGACAACAAACCCATCGCGGATAGTCTGATGGCCAGTCTGGATGCGTTGACGAGAGAGGAGGAGGAGGTCAGTCGATTCCTGGTCGAAGGGGACAAGAGGCAGAAACGGTCAGGACAGGGCCGAGGGAGGAGGCACGAGGAGGCACTACAGGAAACAATGACTGCCATGGCTGCCATGTCGTTAAGAGAGGAGGCCCTGGACCGGCAGATGAAAGACCTGAAGGAGCTCTTGGAGGAAGCCCGGGAGAGCAGGGCAAAGGCATCAGGCCCAGCACCGAGGGTAGGGATGGAGACGCGAAACCAGAGTAAGAAGAAGAGGACCGGATCCCGGGATGAGAAGGGTGGAACATCAGACACTGAGGGCAGGGAAGAAGAGGAGAACTGGGAGCCGGCCAGAGAAAATGAGGACAAGGGAGGAGGAAGTAGCAAGACGATGGCCCCCGCCAAAATACTGCCAATGACGGTACGCGGTCCGCATGTTGACTACCAGCCATGGCTCCATATGGATATGACAGATCTCGTCACAAAACTGCCGCCAATACAGGAAGGAGCATACCCGTGGCTAGCGAAATTCGATGTAATGATGGTGGGAGTTCCCTTGGCCGTGGGAGATATGAAGAGACTATTAGCGCAACTGGTGGGGATTCAGAGGTTGAATGAAGTCCTAGACCGGGCAGGAATGCAGGCCTATAAAGACACTGCCGTGGGGGATGGAGACATGTACGCTGAAAACCAAGGAGTGATAAGCAGAGCACTCCGAGAGCTGTACCCCACGGATCTGAACCCAGACAGAATTCTGATTGACCCCCTGACTGACAGCGAAAACCCCAGGGCATATGTGGCCAAAGCGCACCAGATCTGGACGAACGTGACGGGGAATGACGCCCGCGGTCCAGGTTTCGACCGGACACTTGTTAGAGACAAGATATTCCAGGGACTGCCAGGGCCTGTACAGACGAAGCTGGAGGAAGTAGTCTCCCTGACCACTATGCCATTGGAAACCTACACAGATCATATCGCGCACGCAGTTGAGCTACACAGGAAAAAACAGGAGTTCCAAAGACTTGAAGATGTTGACCTTGTACGTCAAATGAACGAGAATACAGTGTCACTACAAGCGGAAGTGCTGACAAAGATTCAAGAAGAGAGACTGATTCAACCAGAAGTGACACATTTGCAGGACAGCGCAGACCAACAAAAAGTGCCGCCATGGAGAGTGAGGGCACCACAACAGCCAGTGTCACCCTATCAGTGGGCTGCACGTGCACCTCAGCAAGGATATATTCCACTGACACGTCACAGTTCAGAAAGCTGGAGGATGAAAGGAGAGTGTCATAACTGTAGGACACATGGTCATTTTGCTGGACAGTGTGATCAGAAACCGCAACGAGAGACTCTAAGAGGCTGCACACTGAGACGCCCCCCCTCTGTGCTATTGACAGCATAGCTTTTGAGCTGTCACCTAGCTGTCATCTGACAACTGACTTTTCCTAGACTCCATCTAAGTGCACTGAGGAATAGTGGTAATCTATTGTTTCCATGTTGATGTATTGATGTTTGATTTTCATGTACTGTAGGTTTCTTCATTCATTTATTCTTGAGATTGAGATTGCAATAGTACAGTCTGATTGACAAATATTGTTTTAGCTCTTGGTTTGTGTTGCTTTCCAGATCATTGGGTCAGATGATGGTTTCTGCAGGGCTATTCATCTGTCCATTATTCTGTGAAAGTTACTCACAAACTAAGGGGGGGAGAGGGGGATATTTATAAGGGAATATTATTCTTATCAAGTCGATATTGGAATCCACTTTCACACAAATATTAATGTCCATACAGGTACAGGGATCAGCCTCTCTTCTCTCCTTTGCACAGCTGGCAGGGGGGGGGGGAGGGGGGTCAGAGGTGCAAGGGGTGTTATGTGTCTCTGAGTGTATTCAAGTCCTGGCCAGGCCTGTCTGTAAGAGAAAGAATGTTGGGGAACATTTATATATTTGAATTCATTTTTAATCAGTCTGTTTAATTCTATTTACTGTTTTCTTTTAATGTTTTAAGTTTTATTAGGGTCATTATCTAGCAGATGTCAAATAACATAGCTATTGATTTTGTTCATTTTGTTTCGAGTGTTGTGTCAACCTGACTGTGTTTTACCTTCTCAGTATCCAGGGGGGAGGAGGGTACTTATCTTACAAAGGGATTCGGTTTCAGGTTTAATTGAGACATTTTTGGGAATTTGAACATTTGGGGATTGTGGGGAGGAAAACATGTGGAGCCAAATTATGATTCATATTTTAGACTAATAGCCTTGAGGACTATTAGTAGGGGGGAGTGTCGTGTAATTTGAATCATATATATATATACTTGGTTAGTTATAGTGCAAGCCTTTCTCCCTTCATCCCATTACAGTGTTGTAACTATTTGCATATCAATTGGCCTTGTGGGCCTTCTTGGGGCATCTGATATTATCTATAGGCCTTCCTGTTTGTTTGATAAGGACAGGAGGCTACAGTTTGTCTAGGGACTGTCACAGTTGGGGGTCTTTTGATTAACACACACACACACACACACACACACACACACACACAGGGACAAAAGGTGACACCCACTGCAGGTTATGTGGTATAAAGAGATGTGCTGGGAGGTTTTGGGGGGACTTGTGGGTTGGAGGCCATGGAGGACAGGGCTTGACCTGGCCTGGAGGTATACCATGGGAGGATGACTTGAATGCTTGTAACTTGATGTAACTATGGGACATGCCTTGATTGAATAAAAGAAGGACTTTGCCTGGGAAAACGGAGCTCATTTCTCGTTCTTGATAGAGTGGGGAAATAAGGTTATAATCTACAAACTCCTGGAAGAAAAGATACAACACTGGCTCATAAGAATGTCAATGGTAGACCTCGACATTGTGTCAGTGTGTGTGTGTGTGTGTGTGTGTGTGTGTATGTGTGTGACAGACAGAGAGAGAGAGATACAGAAAGAGAGACAGAGATCCATAACTTCCAGGCAGTGAAATGTTGTATTGTTAAAGTGTACTACTGTTTGGCGTTGCCACCCTACCAGGAATCCTTTTGTCCTGATCAAAGAACAGGATGACAAATTTACAGTGGGACTGTAGGAGAGAGAGAGAGAGAGAGAGAGAGAGACGCTCTCTTCTCCTCGCTCCCCTTATCCCGTTGAGTCAGAGCGAGAAAAAGAGGGAGGCTTTGAAACCATGCCCAGTTTTCTGCACGGAGGAGCAAAGCAGGGGAAAAAGGAGTGCGTCGGCCCTCACTGTGGTTATTACTCTTCAGTTGTGTAACAGTGACATTTGCCCCAGTCGCAAACACATTCATCTTTCACCACCAAGCCACCTGCATATCCTTCCTCACCGCATGCAGAAAGAACTGCTGGCTATGGATAATCTCATCTTTACCTATACAAACATATCACAGTTACATACAGGTGACACATCCTCTTTAATACCTGGAAATCTAGACAATGTGCTTGCAAAGTCTGACTAACAACACTGACATAGTATGAGCTCTGTCTGCACGCGTCAGTGTCTCACATTCAGAGCTGACAGCGTATATGATCCAGCTGGTGTCACTTTGTAATTCACTATAACAAGGGCTGGGGCCTTGGCGCTCTAGGAAGCTGACACAGTAACCAGGGGCACCCAGAATCGCACTGACATTGTAATCACCATAAGAAAACAAGCTTAGAGAAGCTGACATAGAGCAAACACAGGTTAGCTAACAGAGCGTGAGCTATACCCATTATCTAACCCCGAAGAGAGTGGCCTCTGGCTTACAGCTGCTAGCCAACACGGGCTCTTATTACCATTAGCTGCATGGGAGCTGAACTTTGAAATAGTCACATTCATCATTAGAGCTCACCTCTCCAGTCGTGTGCCAATACACTATAGGCTGCACACAAAAATACATTGTGTGAGAGTTCAATTAGGTCTCAGTAGTTCTCAGATTTAAATGACCAGATAGATAGATAGATAGATAGATAGATAGATAGATAGATAGATAGATAGATAGATAGATAGATATTACTGTACATTGCATACACTGCCTGATTTATCCTTAGTTGCTCACCGGTGTACCGTGCACCAAAAACAGCAGATCTACAAGTGCACGACACATCGCAACGGCAGCACGTTGTGGGCTTGTAGATCAGCCCTTTTCGGTGCACCACAATATTCAACCAAGCATAAATGAGGCACATCACTCTCCGCCTCTCGTCTGAAGGCAGGGTATAGGCTGGCGGCAGCAGTAGTCAAGGTCATTTGATGAGAGCTGGAGGTGTATGTGATGTGAATTCACTCACAGGATTGATTCCTCCTGTACGTCCTAATGATCAAACCCGGGTGGATTTAGAGGATAGTCAAGCCCCCTTAACCCATTCTGACCTGAGATCAGATTCATACACGAGGTTTCCGCCGGGCACACACTGGTCTGATGAACCCATTCTGACCTGAGATCAGATTCTAAAAATGTCAGTCGCTCTTCGATTTTTCTAAAATAGCAGACCTACAAGCTCGTATCGCGCCACTCGGTGGCGCGCTATGAGCTTGTAGATCTGCTATTTTTCAATAGCTAAAGCATGACATGATGCCGACACCAAAATGGGTGCCCGTTCAGAATGGGTTAATGAGAGTGAGAAGGATAACGGTGCACAGGGAAATGAGATACTGTAGGTACACATACACATACAGTAGAGGAATCACTTCTCTGTTTGAACTTCAGCTCATCTTCAGAGATGGGGAGAGCGCTTACTGTCTTTCCTTCTCTTACTGGCAGTGGCAGGCGATACATTTAGGGAAGCTTGCTGTCCCGAAGGAATTTTCCTCCTTTTCAAAAGGTTTTCAAATTAAAAATGAGCTTTATTGCCATCGGATGAGGAACCTACAGTATATCGCCAAAGCAGTGAAGAAGATATAACACACTTTAGCAACTATTTTGCAATACATTATGCAATTATGCAAGTATCAAGTTCAAAATCAATTTAATACAAATCTAATCCAGATATCTACATTGGAAAAGCATGGCTCCAACATGGATCTCATACTTACATATATATGATTCCAAATGTGTTGACTTGTTGTTATGAAGTTTGAAAAAAAAGGTATACTTATGTGGTCTACTGGTATGCATACAAATTCCTCTCTCGTAGCAGAGCCATGCCGTATAAAACAATTTTGGAAGACAGCTGGAAAGCACTATTACTTAGCCTGGCAAAATAAAGAGGAACAGATGCCCTGGTTGTATGGCTCATACCAACAATATGCCACTGTGGCCTACTTTACTTCCTTAGCCTCTGACTAATGCACGATTATTAGTCTGGCTAAATCAGTGTCACCTCTTAATTTCCCTTTTCATTTCACCTATAAGGCCACCTATTAATATTTAGGACATAGAATATATTTTGATGGACCATAATATGTTGTTGTTTTTCACCCGTATGCCCATTTAGTTTGCTCCCTTTAACCCATTGACGCCTGGTGCAACGTATACGTTGTTCTACCCTTGATGCCGGCGCGCTCTCTGTGTCTCATCAGCTATTGCTATCCACACTTTTCCTGGGCTGTGTGTGCTCCAGTTCCTGTCGATTTGATCCAATGAAAGCCAATGAAACTGGTCAGATGACCAATGATATCCAATGAAATCAACAGGAACTGGAGCACACACAGCCCAGGAAAAGTGTGGATACATGTAGCAACATAACTATTAAAAAAAAAAATCATCAGAATTTGAAGGTTTTCAAAAAACCTTAGGTCAGGCCCTAGAAGGCGTTCCCAGATTCGGCCTCAGGCATCAATGGGTTAAGAGTACGGCATTTAGCATGTTGCTCTTTAAGATGCAAAGTTTAATTGATAATCTATGAAAGGAGCACACCGGTTTCAGGCGAAGGATTCACTTTATTTCAGCTTTATAGCGACAACGTAGAAAGGAAGATGCACACCTGTTCCATCATTTTGAGCCAATCCCTCAGGCTGTGTACCACCCCCACAAACAGCAGGTGAGACTCATCACTCCTGAGGAGCTAAAGGTATGCTCCTCATTTAATTAACCTAACAAATTAAAAAGGTAGTGTAAGTGATTTTCTAAGTGTTAGAAAGCTCTATATTGGGATAGTACTAATTGCTATATAGTGCTTGTTCAGTAACAGGCGTCTCCATGTCTCTCCAGCTTGTTAGTAAACAGAAAATGCATTTTCAGAAACTGAGACTGAACCTTGGATACCAATTAGGATAGAGAACGCAGTCAGGATACAGATTAAACAAGTGGAATTGTAAGTGACGGCACAAAGAAATAAGCAGAGAAAATTGGAACTAGAACACTATGAAAATTAAGCTCATGAATAGCTACTCTCCCCTGAAGTTGTCACCTACCTGAAAGAAACTTCTGTTTATTAAAGAGCTGGAGAGACAGGGAGACCCCTGTTACTGAATTAATAAAGATCCAAGCTAAGGAGGCTAAAGACGAGGAATCATTTGAATATTTGGACGGAGGGCCGGAGAAACGGAAAAAGAAAGTCGAATGAAAGTCCAGAGTAATAGTGTAACACAAATCAATCTTCAAACTTGGAAAAAGAAAAAAAGGAAAAAAATAAAATGAGGGCAACAAGATTGAGGTCTGTGGTATTTCCTGGGTCGGCACCCCCATAAATCAGGCTTTTCTCTGGATCAGGGGGGGCGGCGAGGGGACAGGTTTCCAAGCACGAAACTCATTTTGGATTTAAACACGTCTTTCATTGTAATGATTGAGCAAGCGGACGTGTGTGTGTGACAGTACAACACTGCACTAATGAGATCCCAAACCGAGCGTCGAGCGAGGCTGGAATTAGCGCCCTAACACCCCCAGACCCTCGCCAGTCGCCAGTACACCCACCCACCATCTCCCCTCCTCCTCCACCTAGTCCCTAATTCTCCTATAACCCTTTCCGGTGGCTTTATTAAAAAATGGACGTGAGGCAGCAGGAGTTGAAAAATGAGCTGAACTGGAGCTTGGCTTTGATGGACGCGGTCTTTAACCCATTCTGACCCGAGATCAGATTCATACGGAGGTTTCCGCCGGACAAACACTGGGTCTGACGAACCCATTCTGACCTGAGATCAGATTCTAAAAATGTCAAGACGCTCTTCGATAATAAAAAAAAATAGCAGACCTACAAGCTCGTATCGCGCCACTCGGTGGCGCGATATGAGCTTGTAGATCTGCTATTTTTAAATAGCTAAAGCATAACATGATGCCGACGCCAAAATGGGTGCCCGGTCAGAATGGGTTAAAGTGTGACGGAATGAATGACCTATATGAAATACAGCCTATGGTCTTTAAACACAATATAACTGAGTTGATGTTGTTGTTCACATGGTGACTCGGTTGGTGGGTCGAACTACACACAAACACTAAAAAAAAAGGATAAATCAGGCCTTCTCACCTTTAGATGCAGTTGTTATTTAGTCCCCATAAAAGTGGTCTAGTTTTTATTTTGTGAAAAAATAAAACACATTATTTGCCAGCTGCCCTACCCGACCTAATTCGCTTATTTCCGTCGCTCAAAAATCACTTTTTTTATACATCTTCTCTTCATAATGTCAACAGTATAATATGTTAAGTGTCACACTTTACTTCATAGTAACGCCGTTTTTAAGCCGTAAAGCGTGAGCTCTCATCTTATCGCGAGACTTCGCGAGCTCCGTCCACTTGCATGGAGCGAGACGAGAGTGCACGCTTTACGGCTGGAGCACAGCAACGGCGTTACTATGTGGAGCCTATTAAATATTAGCTGGTTGTGTATGTTGGATCTGAGCTGACCACCCAAGAATCTCTGATTAGGGAGAGTTTCTGTATTGACTTTAAATGTATTATGTTGATTACTTTGCCTTAATACGATTGTTCACATATTATGTTCCAGTGTATACATGCCCAGTGCTAATTTGTACTTGTTTATTCTGTTGATTAGTTGCATGTTTGACTTTACTTGCAATGTAGCCAGCTACCAGTGGCGTAGGGAGGTCATGGTGGGCCCCGGTGCGAGAATATTTTGTAGGCCCCCCACCACCGCCATAAACAAGTGTGCGTGCGCGCGCCCATGCACACACACACACACACACACACACACACACACACACACACACACACACACACACACACACACAATAGGTATAGACTAACATTACAGGTGAGGTGACCGGCCACACAATTAAATTATTCAATTAAATTCAAAGGGGCTTTATTGGCATGAGAACATATGGTACAGCATTGAGTAAACTCGTCCACTCACAGTTAACAGTCTTTGTATTGAGTTTGTGCTGTTGTGTACTGTAATTCTGCAAACAAACAAAATATTTCAATCACTCATTAAAACCAGCCTTTCAGCTTCCAAGCTCAGTGTCCATATATTCATCAATAAACAACCTGCCCTGACTTGGGCACAAAAACAAAACTACCACAGCCTGATGTCTCCAAACTATCAAACATCAATAAATAAAAACACAGCTCATAATATGCAGTGTTGGGCATCGTTACTTTCTAAAGTAACGTCGTTAGGTTACTGGATTACTGCCCATAAAAATAATCCCTTACCGTTACAGATTACCTTCTGAGAAAAGTAACAAGTTATTTTCCGTTACCAGACGAGACAATTAAAACCCATTTTTTTTATGCTTGCGCAGGTTGGTTACATTGTATTAGGCTACTGCCTACCGTCATTGCGCCGCATTATCACGGCCCGGTTAAAAACGAGAATGATACACAGTTACACACCATGAACTGACCATAGACAATATATCCCCTTTACAGCTCTCTCTTTATTAACGAATATAAGTCGCCACAATCGCCAGCCTATACACGTAGGACTGGACAGAAAGAGCTAGTGCAGAGATAGTACAGACATTCAGACAATACCATAAGGCTGTTGCGCTGCGCTCTGATGCCCTCTCCACACCGCGCACCGTGGCGCATGAACAACAACAACAACTCCACGTGTACCCACGACGACCCACGTATGAATTAGATAGTTTATAAGAAATGGCACGGCGGTCATCCTTGCAGGCAGTGACAGTAACAGAATGAGAATCCTGTAGGCTGTGTAACCTTTTCATTTTGGGGGGCATCAACAACAGCCTGTTGATGATGAATGATACTATGAAACTTAACAATTCATTTACTAGTACTCACCTAATGACGCCGCCACGGAGGATATACCATGTTTAACGTAATTCCAAAGTGTTTAGCCTACATTGTTTAAGTCATAGACGCATGCGGTTTTGGCTAAAAGCATGTTGTTTGTATTATTCCACTACCACCCGGCACCACTACCACTGTCATGGTAGCTGGCTACAACCGAAACAACTTCCTCTTCCTCTTCAAAATAAAAGCTACTTGTAACAATACTTTTATTTCTTAAGTGAACTACAGGATGTAGTAGACGCAGGATGTATATTACATGGTATAGTGGGCTTGGAAGGATACATCACACAGAAGTTTAACCCCTTACCGACCGGCCACAGCCCACAGCTATTTCATTCACAAAACAGCGGCTCGTCAGCTGTTTCTTTTCTTTTTTCCCCTTCCCCTCATGGGCCCCTAGGGGGCGCTGGGCCTCAGTGCACTGCACTGGCTGCACCCCCTTATCCTACGCCAGTGCCAGCTACCATCATTCATAATGGTCTATCTAACTGTCAGATGTTAATATTATCCCATTTCTGTGCTTTGCTTTGTAGAAACCATGGTGAACGGAGAATTCTTGTCATAAGTTACTTTGTTGTCACGAAATCTCTCTGACCGGGGAAACTTGGGTAGGTCAGCTCATCTCCAACTAAACTCCAACTAAACACAACCAGCTAATATCGGGATACTATTTACATTATGAATTAATTAGCACAAAAACCCAACACCCCATTCAGGGCTGATGGTCGGGTAGGGTAATATAGCCAATAATGCGGTTTTTTTGCACAAGATAACACCTGGACGTCTTTGGTAGGGACTGGGGACTTAACTACAAATAAAAGCAAGAAAGCCTTCTAGCACGAAGTTCTCCTTTATTGTGAAGAAAAGATGCATGTTAACCCATTCTGACGGGCACCCCTTTTGGTGTCAGCATCATGTTATGCTTTAGCTATTGAAAAATAGCAGATCTACAAGCTCATATCGCGCCACCGAGTGGCGCGATACGAGCTTGTAGGTCTGCTATTTTTTTTAAATAAAAAAAAACGACTGACATTTTTAGAATCTGATCTCAGGTCAGAATGGGTTCGTCAGACCAGCGTGTGTCCAGTGGAAACCTCGTATGAATCTGATCTCAGGTCAGAATGGGTTAAATCAGGCATATCAACACGATCTCCTATAGTGGCTGCAGCCCACTCACACAGTGGGCCTATATAGCAGATGACAGCGCTGGGGAGAAGTAAAGCAAACACACTGCCGACTTTCTATCAAAGGGCCCCTGCTGCCTCGGACCGCTTTTAATGAGGAATTAGCGCTAAGAGATAAACCAACAAACTGTGATTTTTCCATTCAGTCTCGTCTCATATAGGCAGCGCTGCCACGCATCACCACTCGCCCCCCCCCCCCCCCGCGTTCTCATTGGCTCGCAGCAGTGCAAAGCCTATGTTTTTGTGGTCTTTTTCCCCTATTGATGTTTTCTTTAAGGTGTACAATGCTTTGTGTTGTTTGACTCACTATTAGTCGTGGGCCATGGCACAGCAGGGAGGACCGTGTCTGTCTTGTCATTAAGGTGC
This sequence comes from Protomyctophum parallelum, assembly GCF_964188405.1. Taxonomy (NCBI): domain Eukaryota; kingdom Metazoa; phylum Chordata; class Actinopteri; order Myctophiformes; family Myctophidae; genus Protomyctophum; species Protomyctophum parallelum. The sequence continues at coordinate 37,090,827 of NC_139713.1, forward strand.
TTCGCCGGGGTCATTAGCTGCAGCTCTGAGACACACGCACACACACACACACACACACACACACACACACACACACACACACACACACACACACACACACACACACACACACACACACACACACACACACACACACACACACACACACACACACACACACACACACACACACACAAAGCGTGGGCGGGGTCAGCACTAAGTTCTGCCATGCATGGCCTTAACAAATGATTAAAGCTAGTGGTGACAGAAAGAGTATCTCGCACACGCACACACACACACACACACACACACACACACACACACACACACACACACGATCTGTCAACAGCTTTTGATCATGTTTTCAGGCCACAGAACAGCGTTCACAGAAGCAGCATCAGCCATGTGGTGTCAGAGCAAATACAACCAACAATGCAACACATTAACATCAGTCTATATAACTTAAAATATACATCTGGCCTCTGGACTCTGACTCTCTCTCTCTCTCTCTCTCTCCCCTTTCCCCTCTCTCCTCGTCTCGTCCTCTCTCATTAGTGTCCCCCCCGCACCCCTTTGGAGCGTAGGAACGGCAGAGAGAAGGCCTGCGGCAAAGTGACCTTCTGGGCCATGGGGGGAAAGGGCCGGGGGGAATTCTCCGACTCCACTGATCTCCACTAACGTAAGTCCACAAGCTCAAGACAAAACTCTGATGTGATGCCGAGCCGTCGCCGGTGACTGACTGACGTGGGAGATGGAGTGAATTATTAACCCATTCTGAACGGGAACCCATTTTGGTGTCGGCATCATGTTGTGCTTTAGCTATTGAAAAATAGCAGATCTACAAGCTCATATCGCGCCACCGAGTGGCGCGATACGAGCTTGTAGGTCTGCTATTTTTTGAAAAATCGAAGAACGACTGACATTTTTTAGAATCTGATCTCAGGTCAGAATGGGTTCATCAGACCAGTGTGTGTCCGGCGGAAACCTCGTATGAATCTGATCTCAGGTCAGAATGGGTTAAGCACAGATCTATGCGACCGACGGCACTCACTCATTCCACCGTGGAGTGATGTCTGCCGAACGGCTGTCGGAAAACGTATACCGCGGAGAGAGAGATCTGAGAGAGGTGAAAACAGACCTTATTATGTTTGATTAAAGAGAGTCAAAGGGGGGGCTCAAATATTAATAAGCACGTGAAAGTTGCTCTGTCAAAATGTATTGGGAGTACAATAAGTATAAGGCTATTCAAGAGTAGATGCTTTAAAAAATACTTTTATGTTTTCATGTCAATGCATTGCTGTATTAAAACAAATATCTTCCAGAAATGTTCAAAAGATAGCTTGTAGATCTGCTGTTTTCACTATAGGGCTTAATATAAGTGGATAATTTTATACTATAGTTCTATCCTTCGTATGCACTGGAGTCAAAAGTAAAGTACACACATATTACACAGATAGTCCGAAAATATATATATAAAGTAGTACTCAATATAATGTACAGTACTTATACTTACATATCTGTGCACCACATTGGGAACAAAATAATTGCTTCCTAGATGAAGTTAACCTGATAAATGTACTCTTGAAAGTACCACATAGTAGAAAATAAACAAATTCAATGAAGCCCGACACTTCACCCCTCTTGCAACCAATATAAATACAGTTTTTCAATGTCTATAACATGCAGACAGTAAAATGTATACATCAAGTTTCTTAAAACTAGCAACCCCGACACTTACAAACATATGGCTAGCACTGGAGCTTCTTGAAGCTCGTAGCAGCAGCCTCATACTATCATTATACAGAGTTTTCTCATGCTCTCTTGCTTATACCGACACCACAAATGAGCAGTATACAAGGATGTGCAATATGCCTTAAAAAGTGCGATTTTCACAGGTACAGAACGCATGCTGAACTTGCGACACGGTGTATTTGCTTGAGCATACAGCTTTCTACGTTGTCTAAAAGTGTCGCCGTCATCAGAGAGGTCATCTGAAATAACATGTCCCAGGTACACATACTCACTACACACACTGAGAATATTACCAGCAAGATAGAAGTCTGGGAAGGTTGGTTGCCTGCTGTCTTCTCTGGTTCTGACAATCATAATCTTACTCTTTTTAGCAGCATTATATACAATATCAAAATCAGCACCATACTGCGTACATATTCTCAGGAGCTGTTGGAGACCAGCACTGTATGGGCTGAAGATCCTTCCTTACATCCCGTACCAGAAGCATTTAAACACAAAGAAAAATCGTTCATATATAAATTGAAAAAAATGGGGGATAGTATTAGATACATGGAAGAGGTTACATTTCCCCACTTCACCCTCATTTTCTTATGTGCATACCAATACACCAATATTCTAACCAGATAACTGGGGACCCCACTTTTGGACAGTGTTATGAATACTGTAGCTTCTCATGACTAAAGGTATATTCAGTGATTTCACTCAAAAAACCTTAGGTTTCGTTTTTGGCTGTGGGACCCAGCCTTTCGTCCAATCAGGATAGAGAGTCAAAAACGAAACCTAAGGTTTTTTGACCCCCAGGGGTTAACTGGGGACAGGGAGGAACTCCTTATATGGCCAGCACACTCTATAGTAGGGAGGATTATCACAACAAAACAAAGAAATAAGTGATATTTGAATTAAGTGAAATCACTGAATATACCTTTAATACGGTCAAAGGCTCTGGACACATCAATAAAACACGTGAACATATAGTGCTTGTTATAGTTTTATCCAGCATTTCCTTTAGTGCAAATATGCAAAGGTCAGTGCCAAGTTTTTTTCTTTAAACCATTCTGACCGGGCACCCATTTTGGTGTCGGCATCATGTCGTGCTTTAGCTATTGAAAAATAGCAGATCTACAAGCTCATATCGCGCCACCGAGTGGCGCGATACGAGCTTGTAGGTCTGCTATTTTTTGAAAAATCGAAGAACGACTGACATTTTTAGAATCTGATCTCAGGTCAGAATGGGTTAATCAGACCAGTGTGTGTCCGGCGGAAACCTCGTATGAATCTGATCTCAGGTCAGAATGGTTTAAACCAAATTGGTTATCTGCAGACATAACAAACCTCTCAATTCTACTCAAGACAACCGTCTCCATCACTTCGGACATGACACTGGCCTGCACAGGGCTTTCGGCCATATAGCATTCGGAGATTGTGGAAGAGTTGTATGGCTACACGAGACTACACATTGAGAGGCATGATGCAGGACTTTTTACAGTTTGTGTGTGTGTGTGTGTGTGTGTGTGTGTGTGTGTGTGTGTGTGTGTGTGTGTGTGTGTGTGTGTGTGTGTGTGTGTGTGTGTGTGTGTGTGTGTGTGTGTGTGTGTGTGTGTGTGTGTGTGTGTGTGTGTGTGTCCACCCCCACATCATTCTCACCACTGCAGCTGTATCAGATTGCGTGGCTGTAGCTTTGGGCGACACTCGAGAGACCTCAGTCAGTGCGCCGGAATTAACGGCAGATCCTATGACTTGTCGGCTCCACCGCCGCGCATCTCTCTCTCTCTCTGCTCAGCATGTCCAATAACATCCTGTTCACTCATTTTAACACATTCTGACCTGAGATCAGATTCATACGAGGTTTCCGCCGGACACACACTGGTCTGATGAACCCATTCTGACCTGAGATCAGATTAAAAAAAAATGTCAGTCGCTCTTCGATTTTTCAAAAATAGCAGACCTACAAGCTCGTATCGCGCCACTCGGTGGCGCGATATGAGCTTGTAGATCTGCTATTTTTCAATAGCTAAAGCATGACATGATGCTGACACCAAAATGGGTGCCCGGTCAGAATGGGTTAACAGACTCTGCCACGTCCACTTTGAGCTATCGGCAGGGCAGCCGTTTGTAATGTCTGACAGACAGACAGACAGACAGACAGACAGACAGACAGACAGACAGACAGACAGACAGTCTACAGCTGTAACAAACAAACAAACACATTTGTTTTTACACAATACTGACGATATAGTGCCGTCAGGACAAAGTGTTTCTTTGTCTCCCAATTAACGTCATCAAAATAAAATTGCAAAAGGGGTGAAGTGGGCCTTTGGGAGGTCCCCGATTCATCTAATCTAGGGGGTTGTATAGGCTTGAGAAGCACTGCAGAAGAGCCCTGATTTAAGGTGTTCCACTGGTTGGAAATGGAGTATGCAGAAACATCCAGCGTGGACCTCCACTTGGCACAGTGCCATACAGAGCGGGCCATAAGGACTAATGATGCTCACACTAAGAAGTGTCATGTGACAAACTGCCTGAAAGAAATGACGGATATTCTATCTGAATAACAGCGTATGTATGTCTATCGCACTGGTCCTCAACATGGGGTCCCCCCACCAGCTAAAAGGTTGATAGGTATAGGAGGCAAAATGGATGGGTCTGTGTAACCAAATGAATGATTATTTTCAGAGTTAAATGAACACCGAAGATCAGAATAGATTGGGGGGGTCCCAGGGGGACAGAAATCATATCAAACTGGAGGTCCTTGCAATTGCAAAGGGTATGACTGCTATAGGGTCCTTGCAGGAAGGGGGTTGGGGGTCCCAGTAAAAAAAAAAGAAAAAAAAAAGAATACCTAAAATCATTTTAACCACTTATATACTCTGGCTATTTAGTTTACACAAATCTTCTCTTATGGGGGTCCCTCCTGGCACAGAATGTTTTCAGCCTTGACATGAAAAGGCTTCAGAACCGCTGGTACAGTAGAGGTACAGTAGTATATAGCTGTGAGTGTGCAATATAGCAAGATCCTTAGTGTGCATTTAAATTGAAATGAACACTGAGGGGTTTTGTGGTGTGTTAAGGGTGGGGGGGTGGGGGGGGGGGGGGTTCCGCTTGATGTCTTAATGTCTTCATCCTGTTATCTGGCAGGGTGGGAGTGGTGGGAGGGGTATTTAACCCATTCTGACCTGAGATCAGATTCATACGAGGTTTCCACTGGACACACACTGCGGTCTGATGAACCCATTCTGACCTGAGATCAGATTCTGAAAATGTCAGTCGTTCTTCGATTATTCAAAAATAGCAGACCTACAAGCTCGTATCGCGCCACTCGGTGGCGCGATATGAGCTTGTAGATCTGCTATTTTTCAATAGCTAAAGCATGACATGATGCCGACACCAGAATGGGTGCCCGGTCAGGATGGGTTAAGCACTAAGCAGGTGTTTACACGACTCAGTGCTCCCCTAGGAGGTGCCAGCACACTGGTAAACATTCAGAGTGTGAATTGAACTCCGGGAGTGTACAGATGGAACCAAGTGGACCACATGGCAGACCTCATACGGTCCATTTGGTCCACTTTGTTGTCTTTTGTTGTGACACTCTCCGAGTTGCAAATGGATAAAATTGTCACGGAGGATTTGAGAGTGTATACGCACACGACCCGGTCTTAATCACCGTGTCCCATGTCATTACACACTGGATTGTGCACACGCCTCGTGGTCACAACCGCACGCACACAGTCACACACACACACACACACACACAGTCACACACACACACACACACAGCAGCACCCCTAACTTCCCATAGGGAAGGAGAGCTAATCCGACAGTGATCTAGAGGCTCTGCACAGGAACCCCCAACACACACAAATGTCATCAGGCTACACTCCAATATGTTTGTGTGTGTGTGTGTGTGTGTGTGTGTGTGTGTGTGTGTGTGTGTGTGTGCGCGTGTGCGCGCGTGCATGCAGGTTTGTGAATGAAGTCTTTCTCACGGCAGATCTCCAGTATTTCATAGACGTCGGGTGGAAATCTTGTAGGTAAATTAAATTAAATGAAATGGAGAAAAAAAACATTAGACATTTGAGTCTAATGTTTTCCGTCTGACAGAGAATATCATAGATGTCATTCATAATGCCTCCCCGCACCTTCTCGTGTCACTATACTTATGTAGAATGACAGACATGTTTCCAGGGAAAAGACACCCACAACTGGTGTGTGTGCGCGCGTGTGTGCGTGTGTGTGTGTGTGTGTGCCGTGCGCCCTCTGTGTCTCTGTTGCTCATTATTTTTCTCTCTCTCCCTTGTACGCGTGTGTGTGCGCACGTTTGCGTGTGCTATTCTTGTGTGATGACAGACAAAAAGAACTGACATAATAGGATAAGAGATGATAGAAATGGAAAAGAAATGCAGCGAAAGAGAATAGCTTTGCGGTCGGGTGGAAACCTTGTATGTGTCGAAAACTGTTACTTTCCAGAAAATGGAAAAAGAACCTGTTTTTCCAGTTAAAATATGAATGCATAAAAAGCTCACACAACACGTCTCATCATCGCGACCCCGTATAGTTGTCGTATTCTTTATTGTATGGGAGAAATACTGGACTCGTAGGTGATTACAGGACTTTATCGATTTTCCGATTCCATTCCTACATTTATATGGGTACCCGGTACCCAGAGAATGTCTATACTCAGAACCTATCATTTGGATACCCAACCCTACTTCTGTGTAACACTGAAATATGAAGTATGGCATGAATCTATGAAAAAATGTTTTTGTTGAAACACAGAGATACGAGGTTTCTCTCCAGCAGCAATGATAACATAAATAGACAGAGGTAATGGGAGAAACTCAGAGAGGAAAAACCAAGAGACAGAGAGCAGCGTGGCGTGATGGAGACGGATTTCAGGAGGGATGAAGTGCATGGATGGATGGAGGTAAACAGTTTAGCTTTCTCCTGGGGAAGGAGACCGCTCATCCCACACACATAACAAAAAGATGAAGGAGAACAAATGTTCCTGGGCCTTGTACAAGTCACACAGAACGCAGCCCGGCGCCCGGTGCAGCAAGCAGAACGCAGACCGGCGCCTGGTGCAGCAAGCAGAACGCAGCCCGGCGCCTGGTGCAGCAAGCAGAACGCAGCCCGGCGCCCGGTGCAGCAAGCAGAACGCAGACCGGCGCCTGGTTGCAGCAAGCAGAACGCAGCCCGGCGCCTGGTGCAGCAAGCAGAACGCAGACCGGCGCCTGGTGCAGCAAGCAGAACGCAGACCGGCGCCCGGTGCAGCAAGCAGAACGCAGACCGGCGCCCGGTGCAGCAAGCAGAACGCAGACCGGCGCCCGGTGCAGCAAGCAGAACGCAGACCGGCGCCCGGTGCAGCAAGCAGAACGCAGACCGGCGCCCGGTGCAGCAAGCAGAACGCAGACCGGCGCCCGGTGCAGCAAGCAGAACGCAGACCGGCGCCCGGTGCAGCAAGCAGAACGCAGACCGGCGCCTGGTTGCAGCAAGCAGAACGCAGACCGGCGCCCGGTGCAGCAAGCAGAACGCAGACCGGCGCCCGGTGCAGCAAGCAGAACGCAGACCGACGCCTGGTTGCAGCAAGCAGAACGCAGACCGGCGCCCGGTGCAGCAAGCAGAACACAGACCGGCGCCCGGTTGCAGCAAGCAGAACGCAGACCGGCGCCTGGTTGCAGCAAGCAGAACGCAGACCGGCGCCTGGTGCAGCAAGCAGAACGCAGACCGGCGCCTGGTTGCAGCAAGCAGAACGCAGACCGGCGCCTGGTGCAGCAAGCAGAACGCAGACCGGCGCCTGGTTGCAGCAAGCAGAACGCAGACCGGCGCCTGGTTGCAGCAAGCAGAACGCAGACCGGCGCCTGGTGCAGCAAGCAGAATGCAGACCGGCGCCTGGTGCAGCAAGCAGAACGCAGACCGGCGCCTGGTTGCAGCAAGCAGAATGCAGACCGGCGCCTGGTGCAGCAAGCAGAACGCAGACCGGCGCCTGGTGCAGCAAGCAGAACGCAGACCGGCGCCTGGTGCAGCAAGCAGAACGCAGACCGGCGCCTGGTGCAGCAAGCAGAACGCAGACCGGCGCCTGGTGCAGCAAGCAGAACGCAGACCGGCGCCTGGTGCAGCAAGCAGAATGCAGACCGGCGCCTGGTGCAGCAAGCAGAACGCAGACCGGCGCCCGGTTGCAGCAAGCAGAACGCAGACCGGCGCCTGGTTGCAGCAAGCAGAACGCAGACCGGCGCCTGGTGCAGCAAGCAGAACGCAGACCGGCGCCCGGTTGCAGCAAGCAGAACGCAGACCGGCGCCTGGTGCAGCAAGCAGAACGCAGACCGGCGCCTGGTGCAGCAAGCAGAACGCAGACCGGCGCCTGGTGCAGCAAGCAGAACGCAGACCGGCGCCTGGTTGCAGCAAGCAGAACGCAGACCGGCGCCTGGTTGCAGCAAGCAGAACGCAGACCGGTGCCCGGTGCAGCAAGCAGAACGCAGACCGGTGCCCGGTGCAGCAAGCAGAACGCAGACCGGCGCCTGGTTGCAGCAAGGCGAGCACGGCTTCATCTGCTTCCACTGAGATTCTATAGTTAGAAGCGCAATTCCCACAAGACATCTCGGGGAAGGGGAGGGTGGCAGGAATAAGCAAGCTCAACCTTTAGAAATAAGTCTCCTCTGACTCAGGCAAGCCATCAAAAGGTTGTAGAGGGCCAATGTGTTTAAGTAAGACATCTTAGCTTTGTGCTGGAACGCAGACAGGATAATGCAGACGATACTGTAGCCTGTAGGCCAGCGATTCTTAGCCTGGGGGCGGGGGGACCACTGGAGGGCTGGGAGGGTATATTGAAAGTATTGCAAGATTTTAATGATATACACAATTACCAATAAGAAATTAAAGTTAGTTCCATTGATCCAAGGTGGAACACAATCGATTGCAGATCATTAAAGAAACATGCTCTGAAAGTGCACGTGGCCCACCCATCTGACCACTTACTGTAAACACGGCTGCCAATACAATATAGGCCTTGGCCTACAGTTTTAATTAAATTGTGAGAATTTCAATTTCCAAAATGGCGTGTGTGCATATAGCCCATTAAGAAAATAGCCCGTCAGACCTGACAAAGACCCACGCGGCTCGAAACGTTGTCACCCTAATATACAAAGGTTTCTATACCGGGAGCTACAGGTCAGTGTGCAGACTTCCCTTCTTCACCAAGAAAACTAAACACAGGATCTTAGCTCCGATATGGGTATTAGCAACACAAGAGGAAATTGTATAATATTCAATACTTGCCAATTATGAGTCATCTCTTGGAAAACAGCACATATTCCTTTTAGAACATAGTTGTCCCGAGAGAGGCAGTGGAACATTACACTTAATGTGCCAATATAACAGTTATTAAACCGAATACACAGAAAGTACAAACACAAGCTTTGTTTGGTCCAAACAATCAACACAACAACAAATCAACATCAAATCAACTATCCCTTCTTCCCATTTGCCAATGAGACCTGGCCACTCCACATTCCGCTCACCTGTCCCTTATATGAACTAGTAATGAGCCACCAGTCGTCACTTTCAGCTAACCTCAGGCCTCATACACACATCAAACGCACATGGTTTGACCAAATATTTGTGTTTGATTGCCCCCCTCCCACCATCAAACACAAGTGTTTGGTCAAACCATGCATGTGACTTCCATTGGAACATTGAGGCGGCCATTAAACACATTCTGACCTGAGATCAGATTCATACGAGATTTCCACATGGACACACACTGGTCTGATGAACCCATTCTGACCTGAGATCAGATTCTAGAAATGTCAGTCGCTCTTCGATTTTTCAAAAATAGCAGACCTACAAGCTCGTATCGCGCCACTCGGTGGCGCGATATGAGCTTGTAGATCTGCTATTTTTAAATAGCTAAAGCATAACATGATGCCGACACCAAAATGGGTGCCCGGTCAGAATGGGTTAAACACAGAACACAGAAGAAGTCTTCTCTTCCATTTTGAGTTGCTGGGGGTGCATATTATGTTTGGTCCGACTCCGACGTACTAACAGTTCGACAGGCCACGGGTCAGTCTTAACCGGCATGTCGGAGGCCAGGGGTGAGTTTTAACCGGCCACACTGTGTGTCTTAAAGCGCATGTCGGGAGCCACGGGCAGGTCACACGGGCAGGTCACACGGGCAGGTCAAACGATGCAGTCTACCATTCATTGTCAATGGAAGCCAGCGACGCTAAGCTAGCGACGCTAAGCTAGCTAGCGACGTTGCAAAGATGGAATGACGCATGTAGCCGTTCCAAATCAACTCACGTGTCTTTGCACCGTCTCGTCTGCCCGTGTGAACTGTGAACGCATGAGTCTTAACCGGCGCCACGCACATGTCGGACTGTGACGTTGGAACAATGTGTGCGCCCCGTTGCGAGCATCCCCTCACAGTTCCATTCTGTAACTAGCTCTTTCCTTTGACTTTTGTTGCTGAACTCTATTTTCCCCCTTGGCTATATTTTGCACTTTAGCTTGGACCTACTAAAATAAACTGTTTGCCTGCACTTCTACCCTGCCTACTGAGAAAATAGGAGACAACAATTACACATCATTTCAATTCAGAACAATATGTTACAGCAGACCCGCTACATTTTATATGTTTTAGATTTTAAAACAGGTCGAAAACTGTTCAGCTAAAAATAGACTGTACTGGAGAAGACCGTGGCATTCTAATTTCAAGTTAAACATTTGTCTTGTCTTCGTCAGGGTAACAAGAGTTATGCATACTATTTCAGATTGTCATGTGATTGATTGATACATTTCTTCTAAAAGCTGTATCTGTACAAAATCTTTTGAAAATAGCCGAACTACAAGCTCACAATGCATTGTGAGCTTGTAGATCTGCTATTTTCAAATGGCTGGATGGCCGGGCTGAAGTGGTTCATGTATATTTTGTAATAAATGAATAAACACACCGCCAGCACCCACAGCGTCCCGAACGGGAATCGAACCCAGGACCTTCTAGCTGTGAGGCGACAGCACTACCAACTGTGCCACCGTGACCCCAAGTAACTAAAGTTTAAAAACATTTGTGGTGGAGTATAATAAAAAAAATTGGCTCTGAAATGCAGTAGAATATAAGTAAAAGTATTGGAATTTAAAGAAACAGACTGAAAAAATGAACACACACGTGCAGTCACGCACGCACACGCACACAGAGACACACACACACACACACACACACACACACACACACTACATGAAAGGTCTACGTGAACCATGGACCTAGGGGACATGAAAGCTCAAATCTTCACCAAAACAAACCTTGAATAGCGTTTCTCTGTGCGTATACAGTAGCTATACAGTATGGAAGCGTGTTGTGGACTACTGAGATGTTCATCAAATATGAATGCCATCACTCTCCCTTGGCGGCCTAAAACTGTGCCATTAACCCATTCTGACCCGAGATCAGATTCACACGAGGTTTCCACTGGACACACACTGGGTCTGATGAACCCATTCTGACCTGAGATCAGATTCTAAAAATGTCAGTCGTTCTTCGATTTAAAACAAAATAGCAGACCTACAAGCTCGTATCGCGCCACTCGGTGGCGCGATATGAGCTTGTAGATCTGCTATTTTTCAATAGCTAAAGCATAACATGATGCCGACACCAAAATGGGTGCCCGCGGTCAGAATGGGTTTAAAAGTAAAGGATGAGTCCTTCCGGGGGAGAGGTCATTAGCGAGTGATTTGGGACCGCATACTGGAATGCTAAACACGTTGTCTGCCACCTAGTGGACATTTTGGGTAGTTATACCTTCCGCCACAGAAAAAGACCGTTTTTCTCCCCATGTACATCCGGTTTCTCCCAGCCTCGCCGCCGTGTTAGCAGGAGCAATTCACATCCGAACCTTGGATTGATTGGCCAAAACCGGACAGCGCTGCATTCTTCAGAGAGAATCTACTTCATATGCATGGGAAGCTAAGGCGTGCGCGCACACTCGTCCTTGTGCTGGGAGTGACAAAGACGTTGCCTATAGCAACAGGGTCAGTGTTGAATGTTGATTTTCCCTGTAACCGTTTCATATCGATAAAAAAAAACAGTTTTCTGAGTATTCCGTCAGAAGCATTTCTGTTTTTGTTCAAATATGCCGTGGAGGAATGGAATAAAACATTGACAGAGTTGGGCTCGGGTTAAAGTGCTGTACTTTAACCCATTCTGACCTGAGATCAGATTCATACGAGGTTTCCGCCGGACACACACTGGTCTGATGAACCCATTCTGACCTGAGATCAGATTCTAAAAAATGTCAGTCGTTCTTCGATTTTTCAAAAAATAGCAGACCTACAAGCTCGTATCGCGCCACTCGGTGGCGCGATATGAGCTTGTAGATCTGCTATTTTTAAATAGCTAAAGCATAACATGATGCTGACACCAAAATGGGTGCCCGTTCAGAATGGGTTAAAAACATTACTAGATCGAGTCAATAAGTGAAACCCTTTTACCTTGTCATGAAATGTTAAATATTGTACATATTGTAGATTTGTGAAAGAATGTCAATATTGTAAAGGTTGCTATTATGATTATGTACCTGATTCTACAGTATATTGTTGTGTATGATTGTATTGTTTGTGTGATGGAACCCTCAGGACCAATAGCCATGCTTATGCAAGTTAGTGATATAAAGGAGATCCATAATAAAGAAAAGGTAAAAAAAAATGGGAAATGGTGCATTTATATAGCGCCTTTATCCAAGGCGCTTTACATACATTACATTCACCCATACACCGATGACAGAGGAAACCATGCAAGGCACCAACCACCATATTGGGATATGGAAAAGTATAAATTAAAGTTGCACTATGTAACTTAACTTTCCTTCTTGTCCTGAAATGAATTACCATACAGCCAATCTGAGTACCCATCTGAGTCAACAGTCTGTCTCGAGAGTACCAAATGGAGCTAATAGAGCCTGCCTGCTTGCTCAATAGACGAGGGAGACCAGGGAGACACAATACAACGATCACATTCCCAATTGTATAAATTATATTGAATTACCATACTCTACTATACAAATTGGACAAAATAGTATTCATTGAAAAAGAGATTCACACATGTGTGAAGTGAGGGACGCTCTTATCATCGCACGTCATCATGCCGTAAACATGTCTATTTGCTCAAACACAAATGACGTATATTCTCCATTCATTGTCAATGGGAATTTAATGTTTGTGTAAGACAAAATATACACTAATAGCTGAATATAGGAGGGGCTAGTGCCCCTCAAAAAAGGGACATAAGAGAAGAGATGAGAAAAAAGCCTTCAACAACACTTCAGCACTTTAAGTGTTGATGTGAAGAAACCACAACTTTTGGGTTTCTCTGCGATAATAATGCCAAAATACACCAATGCAATAGCCAATGGGGAATCAAGGAAATCAATACATGATAAAAAAGAATATTCCTCACCCAACGTTCAAGGAGGCAACAAAGGATTCCCCTTTGTCCAAAAGCTCAGAAATGTTCCTTGACCAAACTTTTCTTCTTCCAGATCTCAAAGTTTCCCCGGCTCCACTATACTCTGTGGTTCATCAATTACTGATTCTGGTTTAGTATTATTGGCTTTAAAGAGTCTCTTTCACAAAAGGTGTTGGACCTAACACCTATTTTTGATACCTAAAATGGAACCCCCCGCAGCCTCACTTCCTGTTACTTTTATAGATGTTCCTGGTACCTCACTTCCTGGAACTATTGCTAACATGCCGTTTCCCCACAGCTCCCCCTATAATGATCAAATAGTGTCAAAAGAAAATTAATGACAATGGTTTAACCCATTCTGACCGGGCACACATTTTGGTGTCAGCATCATGTTATGCTTTAGCTATTGAAAAATAGCAGATCTACAAGCTCATATCGCGCCACCGAGTGGCGCGATACAAGCTTGTAGGTCTGCTATTTTTGAAAAATCGAAGAGCGACTGACATTTCTAGAATCTGATCTCAGGTCAGAATGGGTTAATCAGACCAGTGTGTGTCCATGTGGAAAGCTCGTATGAATCTGATCTCAGGTCAGAATGGGCTAAACAAAGTATATTTTCCGTACACTACATACTGTATCGGGGTTAAATATTAAATCATATTTTAAACCAATATATTCCCTTGTTATCACCCAGTATGTTATGTTTCATTTTCTTTCAATACTCATATATATATATACATTTATTTCTTCACACATTCATGTGGCAGTGACTCAATAACCCAATGAGTCCATCACCCCTGTGTGACAGCGAGAGAACGCCACTCAGGGGAAACAAGAACAGGAACAGATACGAGGAAAGAACAGAACAAACAGACTTTACCTCGGACAACAAAGGGAGACACATTGTGGCAGGAGAATTGAACATTTGTCAGAAGAAGAAGAACAAAAGCCAAATTTGTATGCTCGGTTTGTACGACGGTGTCGTGCTCCCAAAAATAGGCGACCTACAAGCCTCGAGACGATGCGTTGCTTTGCATATGCCGACATATGTGCGACACCGCGGCGCGTACACAACAAAGTATACTGTAAATCAGGCTTTAAAAAAGTGGACATGGTTAAAGAGACGGGATGCAGGGAGAGAAAGGAAAGAGAGAGAGAGAGAGAGAGAAAAAAACCCAGCAATGCAAGAATTAAGCCCCGGCTGGCCTGTGGTCTTGGTTTCTCCTTGTAGTTGCTCAGGTCTCAGAACAAACACATTGATCGTGTTTACATTAATCCATTCTGAACGGGAACCCATTTTGGTGTCGGCATCATGTTATGCTTTACCTATTGAAAAATAGCAGATCTACAAGCTCATAGCGCGCCACCGAGTGGCGCGCTACGAGCTTGTAGGTCTGCTATTTTTGAAAAAAAAAAAATAATATATATTTTTTTAGAATCTGATCTCAGGTCAGAATGGGTTCATCAGACCAGTGTGTGTCCAGTGGAAACCTCGTATGAATCTGATCTCAGGTCAGAATGCGTTAACAGGGAAGTGGGGAGCGGCCGTGCGTGCCGCAGTCCCATGGATAAGTACAGACAGGAGGAGCTAATCCCTGAGCCAGACCTCCAACCTACCGCCTGCCTCATTCCCACCACCGTGAACTCAGAAGGGAGGTACGCCTCCTCCTCACCCCAACGCCCCCTGCATGCCCCCCCCCAACCCCACCCACCACCAGCCCCCTTCACCTCCACACTGTGGGAAAAACTAAACAAATGCACCTCACAGAGTTCAGCGTACACGTAATACAACAAAGACACACATAATTATAGGTAATAACAAACACAGACGCATGTGTGGGTGAGAGCCCTATACTTGGAGGGGATGCACACCTGCATGTGAATATGTATATGCGCGTGCGTCATATATATATATATGAGAGAGAGAGAGCACACACACACACACACACACACACACACACACACACACACACACACACACACACACACACACACACACACACACACACACACACACTATGCAGACCTCTAGGAGTCATGACCCCTGCAGAGAGACATGAAAAGCATGAAGAGATGCATTGTTCTCTGTCCGAGTCTAAAAAAAAAACCAAACAGAAAAATCTCAGCCAGCTAGCAGGACAAGGGAGGATTTGAAACACGTCAAACCTTTGTGCTATATACGCCGAGGTCACTCCTCTGCATGCCCAGCTAGCATTATTGCATATTTATCTAATGATAATTAGCAGCCGACGCTACTCCATTAATGATAATTAGCAGCCGACGCTACTCCATTAAAGCCCATCAACGGTGGCACGGGGTCACACGTGTGTGGTTTATATACGAGTGTGATGGTTTCTTTGTGAGGGCGAAGAATGATTGATTGATTGATTGATGGATTGATTGATTGAAATGATACACCATGATAAAGCATATTACACTTGTTTACAACAGGGTCGACCATTTTCCATTCATCGGAACATTTAGAGACGTACAGGAAAACAGGAAATCGTCATATATAAAGCAGGGGTTCTCAATCTAGGGGACCCCTGGAAATGCTTTGGCTATGCCTCCCTCCACCACCCACCCCCAATACAAATTGACCCCACGGGGTTGAGAACCCCTGATATAAGGAAGTAAAAAGGGAAAGACATACACAGCAAGGGGAGAAGGGGGTGGTGGGGGGACTCAGACTTTATCTACAGGGGCCAGTTAGCCCATTCTGACCCGAGATCAGATTCATACGAGGTTTCCGCCGGACA
Organism: Protomyctophum parallelum; assembly: GCF_964188405.1. Taxonomy (NCBI): domain Eukaryota; kingdom Metazoa; phylum Chordata; class Actinopteri; order Myctophiformes; family Myctophidae; genus Protomyctophum; species Protomyctophum parallelum. The sequence goes on from NC_139713.1 coordinate 37,106,769, forward strand.
CACGCTGGTCTGACGAACCCATTCTGACCTGAGATCAGATTCTAAAAATGTCAGTCGCTCTTCGATTTTTTTTCAAAAATAGCAGACCTACAAGCTCGTATCGCGCCACTCGGTGGCGCGATATGAGCTTGTAGATCTGCTATTTTTCAATAGCTAAAGCACGACATGATGCCGACACCAAAATGGGTGCCCGGTCAGAATGGGTTAATAATTGCAGCCGTCCGTAGGTGCCCTTTGACAGCTGTTTTGAAGGAGTCAAGGGATGTCTTAATGGCTGTTGGTAAGGCGGTGTTCCACATTTTGGTGGCATTTTGACGGAGAGAAATTGGGGTATACCATACTTCATTATGGTATAAAGATACAAACAGACAAAATCAACTCAATCTAAATCAATTGGTGTGTGTGTGTGTGTGGAGGTTCAGGTGCAAATCTCATCAGACACACAATAGAAATATAGTTTTCTCTTCCCCGACGACCTGATATCCATTAGTTACCCCCTATACATTTCCGAGCTTGACCCCGTGACCCAGAAAAGACACAGGCCGAGTCATTACCCATGGTTCCTCTCCGGCATTGGTGTGGGGGGGGGGTCTTCCTTTACCCAGGCAGCGTGGGGGCCTCGTTTGATCCCAGAGGAAGGACAGGAATAACCAACGGACGGGCGACAGTCGGTGCTGCCGACTAGAGCTCCCTGATCAAGTGATGGAAACACAACACTGTCTTACACGCAGCCTGGGCCCGCTCCTTTTCAATCCCAACACGTCACAACATCACAGCAGCATTTCCATTCATAATTCAAAGTGTTTAGAATGATGAGTGATCAGTTATCGCTGCTGGTATACGAAGACTCCACTGTGATACCGTCGGGCGACTGAGAGGTCGATGCTCACTTTACAGTCATGTCTAATAGGGCCGCACATAACATGCGCCGTCAAAATATTTGCCGCGCGGCAGACGAGAGGCACGCGAGGCGCTTTTTGCGTACCAAACAGCTGAGACAAGGAATTTATACTTCATGAGAATCCTGACACAGTGACACCACCGGGCACTCAACCATCTATCTATACGTCCTGTAAAGTATACGAAATGTCTTAGAAAATAAAACTATAGTGTTGACTAATCAGTGGCTCTTATTTTGAAGAGGAAGTCAGAGCACAGGGAAGTCCATTTTGGTTGTAATTAAGCTGCCATGACAGTTGGCGAAACTGGTGCCGTCAAAGACTAAATTTACATATGAAAAACCATGCATCTCATCTGTCACTTAAAACAATGTACACACTTTGGAAATGACGTTCAATGGAACATCTGACTGCAGTATTAGGCGAGTAATTCATTGCATCCGTGTTGGAGCGCCTACGGCTGCGTGTCACGTTTTACAATCTCACGCTGGCTAAAGTAAAAAGTTGTGGACTTACTGGACTAAATTAATACTGTATAAATGAAACATGAGTTTTAACGTCTCTGTTTATTAAAGCTATCATAATGTTACGGTGAAACACAGTGGTTAACCCGATAGTGCCACGCACACCGATTCATAAACCAAATTATACCACGTGCAAGAGAGATTAATAAATGGAGCTCACAGGGTGACGCGGAAGGGGTCAGCGTGGCGGAAGAAGAGGCTCTTGTCTGGGTGGGACCAGGGCGAGGTTGAACGGACCAAATCGATCGGGGAGGAAAAGCTTGTATTGATCCAGCTGGATTTATCTCCCACCAATGTCAACAACCAGCGTCAGTGGCAGGAAGAGACTGTGCCCTCTCTCTCGCTGCCCTGCAGAGCGTGATGGGGGTAAATCTCATCCTGTCCTCTGCAGCTCCTGTAATGAGGGATAAAATGTTGCGAGTATATAAGGCTGCTAAAAGACTGTTAACCCATTCTGACCTGAGATCAGATTCATACGAGGTTTCCGCCGGACACACGCTGGTCTGACGAACCCATTCTGACCTGAGATCAGATTCTAGAAATGTCAGTCGCTCTTCGATTTCTCAAAAATAGCAGACCTACAAGCTCGTATCGCGCCACTCGGTGGCGCGATATGAGCTTGTAGATCTGCTATTTTTAAATAGCTAAAGCATGACATGATGCCGACACCAAAATGGGTGCCTGGTAAGAATGGGTTAACATACCCTTCTGGTGATATGGACTGTTGATCTTAGCCCATCCCCACACCCCCCGCTGACCTGACTTTCATTTGCTCCGAAAGCCGAAATAAGAAATATCTCGGTTAATAACCGCGAATGAAATGACCCCTTGTAATGCTAATGTGCGGTGGTTGTTTATTTGAAAGGATCCACATTAGTTGATGCTATAATGGCAGTCAGCTAGACTTTATTGGGTCCACAACTGACAGACAATACAGTATACAAAACACTGTTACACGTAAATTAAATTACATTAACATACATTGCATCACTTTTGCAAATCTCTTGAGATGCACACATTGTTCACCATTTCCATGGAGAATGGTTGAAGATAGTCCGTTACCCTTCAACTTGTAGCTTTCAGTGCACTGATCAAGCTGCGCTGATCAAAGTCAGATCTCCCTAAATTCCCTGTTTGCCATGAGGGTGCCCTTCGCCTTGTGTTTGAACTGAGCAGGATCATTTGGAGGCTTTAAACATTTTGCTTCGTGTTCATGTCAAGGACAGCCAAACTGATTCATACTGGGCCGCAGACCCCCATCTGACGACCCATATTTTGTGCAGGGACATCCGTCCATAACAGAAGGTTTGTTTTAACAGTTGCGTTTCTAAATATTAACACTTTCAAAAGTGTTCAAGATTTTCAAAATAGAAAAGGAAGATGAAGATAATAGCCGCGGTTCGAGCGGTACAGGCTGGCGGCGTGTCGCGGGTTCAAGTCCCGATCCCGCCGACCTTTGCCGCATGTCTTCCTCCCATCTCTCTCCCCCTTTCCTGTCATAATCGATGATTTATTTTAAATAGCTTTGTGAGCTTGTATGTAGATTGGCTATTTCTAATAGCAATAGTTCCAACTGACCTACCGACCGACCATAACCATACCTAACCATAACTGCAAATACTTTGGGTGCTCAACCGGTATGGACCAGTATATATATATATATATATATATAAATGAAAAGAAAAATATAACAAAACATTTGAAAAAAAAAAATCCAAGAAATTCCATTAAAAAAATATCAAGATCTACAAGCTCAACGTGTTGCATCGTGCGATATCATGTGAGATTTTCACTATGGGTTCCAGGCAGACATCAAATCTCTCTTTTGGGTCTTGAGGTGAAAACATTGGGGAATTGTCTAGTGGTCTACAGGCAAATGTATACTTCGTCGAGTGACCATGCTTCGCTGATATAATGATACCATGATAACATGGTGAAGCAGCTTTCTGCTTCTAAGGGCCGACGGCGTGGAACAAACTCCCACTATACCTTCGACAGGCAGCCTCTGTAGAAACATTTAACCCATTCTGACCTGAGATCAGATTCATGCGAGGTTTCCACTGGACACACACTGGTCTGATCAACCCATTCTGACCTGAGATCAGATTCTAAAAATGTCAGTCGCTCTTCGATTTTTCAAAAATAGCAGACCTACAAGCTCGTAGCGCGCCACTCGGTGGCGCGCTATGAGCTTGTAGATCTGCTATTTTTCAATAGCTAAAGCATAACATGATGCTGACACCAAAATGGGTGCAAAATGGGTGCCCGTGCTTCGTGTTCATGTCAAGGACAGCCAGACTGATTCATACTGGGCCGCAGACCCCCATCTGACGACCCATATTTTGTGCAGGGACATCCGTCCATAACAGAAGGTTTGTTTTAACAGTTGCGTTTCTAAATATTAACATTTTCAAGAGTGTTCAAGATTTTCAAAATAGAAAAGGAAGATGAAGATAATAGCCGCGGTTCGAGCGGTACAGGCTGGTAAAATCCAGCCTGACGGCGTGTCGCGGGTTCAAGTCCCGATCCCGCCGACCTTTGCCACATGTCTTCCTCCCGTCTCTCTCCCCCTTTCCTGTCATAATACTGTACTCGATGATTTATTTTAAATAGCTTTGTGAGCTTGTATGTAGATTGGCTATTTCTAATAGCAATAGTTCCAACCGACCTACCGACCAACCGACCATAACCATAACTAACCATAACTGCAAATACTTTGGGTGCTCAACAGTTATGGACCAGTATATATAATATATAAATGAAAAGAAAAATATAACAAAACATTTTAAAAAAGAAAAAATCCAAGAAATTCCATTAAAAAAATATCAAGATCTACAAGCTCAACGTGTTGCATCGTGCGATATCATGTGAGATTTTCACTATGGGTTCCAGGCAGACATCAAATCTCTCTTTTGGGTCTTGAGGTGAAAACATTGGGGAATTGTCTAGTGGTCTACAGGCAAATGTATACTTCGTCGAGTGACCATGCTTCGCTGATATAATGATACCATGATAACATGGTGAAGCAGCTTTCTGCTTCTACGGGCCGACGGCGTGGAACAAACTCCCACTATACCTTCGACAGGCAGCCTCTGTAGAAACATTTAAACTTTAACCCATTCTGAACGGGCAGAATTGCTTTAACCGTTAAAGCACAGCTCAATACCTACTGCTACACTCTTGCTTTTAGTCGATCTTTTAAATTCTTTGCTGTTATTCATGTCTTCACTGTATTGTATTACTGCTATTATAATAATGTTTTATGCCTTGTGTTTCTTTTATTTTTGTCCTCCATTGCTCTGTGAAGCACTTTGAGCTGCATTTCATGTCATGAAAGGTGCTATACAAATAAGGTTTTACTATTAATATTATTATTATTATAACATCCAACTGAAAACTCTCGCCGTGTTCCGCTGACATAATAAACTGTTTCTTTCCTCCCCACGTTTCACCGTGACCCATTTTTACTATCGAAAAGGCAGCTTATCTTTCTCGTACGGAAGACACGGAACAAACTATTATCCCATTCTGACCTGAGATCAGATTCATACGAGGTTTCCACTGGACACACGCTGGTCTGACGAACCCATTCTGACCTGAGATCAGATTAAAAAAATGTCAGTCGCTCTTCGATTTTTCAAAAATAGCAGACCTACAAGCTCGTATCGCGCCACTCGGTGGCGCGATATGAGCTTGTAGATCTGCTATTTTTCAATAGCTAAAGCATGACATGATGCCGACACCAAAATGGGTGCCCGTTCAGAATGGGTTATATTAGCCTTGGGTAGAGCAGAGGGAGCGTTGTGAAAGGCACCTCCACAGGGACCGGCATCGATCACCAGATCACACGAGGACACAGAGGAGTTTCAGTGAAGCACGGGAGAAAAGAGGCCATTCTCGCTCTCTCTGTAACACGCACGCACGCACGAACAAACGCACAAATACACACACACACACACACACACACACACACACACACACACACACACACACACACACACACACACACTACAGTACGGTAGATTAGTGTGTGTCCTGCTGGCTCAGTGTGGGACAGGACAATGACCAGGCTAACCTCGCGCCCCATCCTGTTGGATCTCAGACCGCCATCCCACTTCCAAACGGATTCATATGCACTGCAAACCTCCAGTGTTGACTAAGACTAAGACTAAAAGACGGAGGTCTTTCAGAAGACTAAATTAACCCATTCTGACCTGAGATCAGATTCATACGAGGTTTCCGCCGGACACACACTGGTCTGATGAACCCATTCTGACCTGAGATCAGATTCTAGAAATGTCAGTCGCTCTTTGATTTTTCAAAAATAGCAGACCTACAAGCTCGTATCGCGCCACTCGGTGGCGCGATATGAGCTTGTGGATCTGCTATTTTTAAATAGCTAAAGCATAACATGATGCCGACACCAAAATGGGTGCCCGGTCAGAATGGGTTAACACTGCAAATCTCACAGATGTTATAGTATCGTCGCCGTCATGGTGGAACCGATAAATGTCCCAAACTGTTACTTTTCAGGAAATGGAAATAGAGAGCGTTTGTTCTGATGGGTCCTACATGGTCATCATTTTAACCTCATGTATACTTTTCATTGGTTCAGTATATATACACACAACGCACAGAAACACGTTGCCACATTCACTTTCGCTCATTCACGGCAGACCTACAAGCTCACAAAGCATCACATTGCGATGCGTGGTATTAGCTCGCAGGTTGGGCCATTTCTGCTCATTTTGCATGACACTGTAGTGCGATAAAGTACGGCAAAAGTATTATGAAATTATGACCGAAATCTGATCTCCGATTATTTGCACTATAACTATAACACAATACCTCTGGTTCTTTAAAGTAACACTGAGGATCTTTACATCGTACAACTCCAAGAGCTGAACGAACACACAGCCTCTGAGACGTTAATTAAAACGGACTTATATTGGGTGCATGTGGTGGACAGTTAACGAAGTACCTTTGCTCAAGTACATTATTTGAGTAGGTCTATATTTGTATTTTTTTGGGTAGGCATATAACTGTTTTAACCCATTCTGACCGGGCACCCATTTTGGTGTTGGCATCATGTTATGCTTTAGCTATTGAAAAATAGCAGATCTACAAGCTCGTATCGCGCCACCGAGTGGCGCGATACGAGCTTGTAGGTCTGCTATTTTTGAAAAATCGAAGAGCGACTGACATTTTTAGAATCTGATCTCAGGTCAGAATGGGTTCATCAGACCCAGTGTGTGTCCGGCGGAAACCTCGTATGAATCTGATCTCAGGTCAGAATGGGTTAAGTAAGTAGCCCATATACAGTAGGCCCATATAGGACTGGATGCGGTGTGATGTACAGTCATTATGTACACGCCTAGTACAGTATGTTACAGGGAATCCAACCCTCGATGCTGAGTGTCAATCAGGGAGGCATTTTGTCCCATTTTCATAGTCCGGCCCAGGATTGAACCCATGACCTCCCGATTCCAGGGCGGACACGCCACCAAAGGCCACTGCATAACAATGGGTAAAATAACAGCTTTGTTGTGCTATAAATAACTCTTTTTTGGGGGCTAAAAGGGTAACATGGGTGGCAGGGTTTCAGGGTCAGCCCAGGGTCATTGGCAGTGTGTGTGCATGGTGGGCAAACACCTGATGTAAGTGAAAAGAGCACCACTCCCTAGGTAGGCCCGCTAACTAGCCCATTCTGACCTGAGATCAGATTCATACAAGGTTTCCACTGGACACACACTGGTCTGATTAACCCATTCTGACCTGAGATCAGATTCTAAAAATGTCAGTCGTTCTTCGATTTTTCAAAAATGGCAGACCTACAAGCTCGTAGCGCGCCACTCGGTGGCGCGATATGAGCTTGTAGATCTGCTATTTTTCAATAGCTAAAGCATAACATGATGCCGACACCAAAATGGGTGCCCGGTCAGAATGGGCTAGGGGTTGCTAGGAAACCATGCTCTCTCTCTCTCTCTCTGTGTGTGTGTGTGTGTGTGTGAGTATGTGCGCTTTACAGTAGTGGAACAAGTACTCCAATTCTTACTGTGCAATGTGAGAAATACTCTGTTACAACAAGTAAAAGTCCTGTAATCACAATTTACTTGAGGAAAAAGTACAAAAGTATTGGCATCAAAATACACTTAAAAGCACCAACAGTACAAAAGGTTATGCAGAACGTTTCACAAGTTATGATTTATATTAGATCTCAGTTTATAGGCATTTTAAAGGACAACTTTAGTTTTTTTCAACCATGGTTCATGTTTTAGGTTGTTATTAGAGAAAGTAAAATATGAGTGTTAATTTTCTTTCAATTGCTGCTTTCTTTTGTTTTGGGGATTTTTGCAGTTTTTGACAGGGGGGCGGGGGCATTCGAGCATGGGGCTAAATAGGTATTTTTTTACAAAATATTATGGCGATTTAATTTATTATTATTTACTATAGTCCTAATAAACCCCAAGAAATTACATCTGGCCACAAAAGATCACAGGATCTATTGAATGTGACAAACTGACATATTGAGCCTATACACACAGTATAAGCCTTCCCCCCAGTAGGCTACCTTCACATTCAGTAGATCCTGTGATCTTCTGTGGCCAGATGTAATTTCCTGGGGTTTATTAGGACTATAGTAAATAATACAAAAATAAATCACCATCAAATTTGGTAAAAAAATACACATTTAGCCCCATGCTCGAATGCCCCCGCCCCCCTGTCAAAAAGAGCTAAAATCCCTAAAACGAAAGAAAGCAGCAAATGAAAAAAAATTAACACTCAACTATCACTTTCTCTAATGACAACCTAAAACATGAACCTTGGTTGAAAAAAACTAAAGTTGTCCTTTAAGCTCCCGGGCAGCCATCGTGGACGCCATCTTGAAAATGATGCATTTTACAGCACTTGGATTTTCCTTTTGTATGCACGTCTTGTACATCTGCTATTTTCAAATAGCCAAAGGGGCTGAGGTGGTTCACGTATTTCACAAGGGGGTTTCCACCGCGCCTCAAGCGATGTCGTAGGCTGGCCCGGTGCCTCTCAGGTCCTGACCCAGACGAAGATGTTATAACTTATAGTTACATCGTAGCGTTTAATCCATTCTGACCTGAGATCAGATTCATACGAGGTTTCCGCCGGACACACACTGGGCTGATGAACCCATTCTGACCCGAGATCAGATTCTAAAAATGTCAGTCGCTCTTCGATTTTTCAAAAATAGCAGACCTACAAGCTCGTATCGCGCCACTCGGTGGCGCGATATGAGCTTGTAGATCTGCTATTTTTCAATAGATAAAGCATAACATGATGCCTACACCAAAATGGGTGCCCGGTCAGAATGGGTTAAACTGTCCGAGTTTGCTCCAGTCAGTGCCTTCCTTCTACGTGGTTAATGTATTGTTTGTAATTATAACCAAATATACAATGTAATGTACGTTTTCAAATAATTATAGTCGAGTAAAAATGTAGTGGAGTAGGAGTAAAGTATTTAAAATTTAGAAATACTCCAGTTACCCTCAATATTTTATGTACAGTACCTGAGTAAATGTACTTAGTTACATTTCACCACTGTACCTTTATACAGTCGTCTGGCGGGCCCAGCTGCGTGGTCATGTGACTTGAGCGCTCGTTTGTCCAAAGTGACAGGCTGTGAGTCACAGCCAGGGGTGTCCAAACTTTTTTCAAAGGGGCAATATTAGAAAATATTAAAACACCCAAAGGGCCAAATACAGTAAAAATATAAAATAAAATAGACTTTTTTTGACCCCTTCAGAATGAGACAACAAGGAACAAGTGATCCTGACAAATTATACTCTGGGTCTGGGAAATGCGCAGGTGAATAAAAAGCTTTTACAGTGTAAAAAATGTCCCATATACTGTTGGGCCGTTCATAATACAATTCAGGTATGAAGCTGAGGGCCGCATAAAACAAATCCCTGGGCCACATTTGGCCCGCGGGCCGCACTTTGGACACCCACATTAGTCCAGGGTTTGACCACTAGATTCACCAACCCAAATAAACAGTGGTGGAAAAACTCACATAAAATCCTTAACCCATTCTGACCTGAGATCAGATTCATACGAGGTTTCCGCCGGACACACACTGGTCTGATTAAACCCATTCTGACCTGAGATCAGATTCTAAAAATGTCAGTCGTTCTTCGATTTTTACAAAAATAGCAGACCTACAAGCTCGTATCGCGCCACTCGGTGGCACGATATGAGCTTGTAGATCTGCTATTTTTAAATAGCTAAAGCATAACATGATGCCGACACCAAAATGGGTGCCCGTTCAGAATGGGTTAATACTGCATTGTAGAAATACTCTGTTACAAGTAAAATTCCGGAATTAAAAATGTAAATGTCAAAATACACTTAAAGTACTCATTGTGCAGAATGTCCCATATGACAGAGTTCAAAATGTATAAAAGAATCTTTTTGAAAAAAGCCGATATACAAGCTCACAATCCGTCGCATCGCGGCACATTGTGAGCTTGTAGATCTGCTATTTTCAAATGGTCAGTGTGTACTAAAGTTTTCAGATAATTGTAGTGGAGTGAAAGTACAATATTCTCTACTCTGAGAAGTAGTGGAGTAGAAAGTAAAAGTACTGAAAATTGGAAATACTCCAGTAAAGTAAAATTACCTCAACATTGTACCGCACTTAAGTAAATGTAAATGTGAAAATCGTATCTATGTCAGTGGTGCTCAAACGTTTTCATGTCAAGGACCCCCACAGTTATCCCATTCTGACCTGAGATCAGATTCATACGAGGTTTCCACTGGACACACGCTGGTCTGACGAACCCATTCTGACCTGAGATCAGATTCTAAAAATGTCAGTCGTTCTTCGATTTTTTTCAAAAATAGCAGACCTACAAGCTCGTATCGCGCCACTCGGTGGCGCGATACGAGCTTGTAGATCTGCTATTTTTCAATAGCTAAAGCATAACATGATGCCAACACCAAAATGGGTGCCCGGTCAGAATGGGTTAAAGATATATATATTATATATATATATATATATATATATATATATATATATATATATATATATATATATATATACATATATATATATTCAAAGATTTTACCACAATTTCATGATCATTCCAAAATATCTACAAATGACAGTCTTTTCCGGTTTTAAGACCATTTAGACCTGAGGCCGATCTTAAAAATGCCTTCTAAATCCTTTCTGAAAAACTTCAAATATTTATAAAAAAATTAAAAAAATATATTATGTTGCTATTATACTACAGATTTCCAGATCATGTTTTTTGCTCCTGATCCGATTCCGATCATTTTGATCATATAATGTTATGACATGTTATGAGAGACACATTTCTGACCATGCACCAATAGTTTGGGGCCTTCACGAGGTTTTAAACTGATTTATGCAAGAGTGTGACTCAAGCACAAGTTGACTTTTGCATCACCACTTGAGCAAACAGAGAGGAGGTGCGAGGGAGAGAGAGAGAGAGAGAGAGAGAGAGAGGAGAGAGAGAGAGAGAGAGAGAGAGAGAGAGAGAGAGAGAGAGAGAGAGAGAGAGGTGAACACTGAACCTTGTTGTCCAAACTCTGCAGGCTGCCACGATTGAAGGGTATATTTTTTTATCAAGGTCTGCCAGCCCGGCTACTCCGACAGTCCTGCCCTCTGCCAAAATACAAATTGCAGACTGAGAGAGAGAGAGGGGGAGAGAGAGAGAGAGAGCTAGAGAGACATCATGCCATGGACTTTTGTCACTAACTTATGCTCAGAATTTCGAACAAGTGTTAAGGCACTGTGAGGTCTCACTATTCAAATCTGTCCAAATGATAACAAGCCGATCCTACAGTAAGTATAAGCCTTGGGAACCAGATCCATGATGTGGCCTATAGGTCAAAGGTCAATGAACCCATCTCCTATTTCCGTATAGTGTGAGGGAGCTTGATGAATATTCCTGGACTGGACATCAGTGTTGATTTTGTCGACTAATATTATGACGAGAAATATCAGTTGACTACCTTTTTTCACTGATGAAAACCATATGAAAACTAACCAATGAAAACTACACTAAAATGTTAGGAAGAGACTAGTGGAGAAGTCATTTTTACGCTTGTGGATGGGCTATTTTCAGCAAGTGTAAAATCAGCCATTACGACGGCATCAATACATTTTAGTCGACTAAATCAACTGTAGATTTTGTCGACTAAAACTAAACTAACACTAAAACATGCCACGTGAATAAAATCTGCAACACTGCTGGACTGCTTGTAGATCTGCTATTTTTCAATAGCCAAAGTAGATGATAATGCTTAAAACACCAACAGGGGTTCCCACTCAGAATGGGTTAATCGCCTTTGGTATGACTCTGCAATTGAACCCTGAACTTCCAATCTAAAGGGCGGACACTATAATAACCACAATGCCACAGAGATGGCATCCGTTTTGATAAAGCACATAGTCAAATGTCACGAAATGCGTGAGTTCAATTGACACTTGAGGATTTCGCTGTGTGGGATTAGGATATATATAATGCCGCAATTCTCTGTCTTCCTGCACATCATGCACAAGTCTATTAGCTGTAGCACGGGGCGTTCTATTGTTATTGATGTTCTTGTTTAGGTTGGCATAATTTAATTCCAAAATACAATATCACTCATTCATCATGTTCAGGGCTGACATTTCTATCAGGCTATTGATGCACATTCAAGTAAAGTGTAAATCCATTTAACCCTATCCTGTGTTGTAGCCCATTCTTGTCATTCTCCCATGTGTTTCAAGTATTAGTGTAGTGTAACGCCATACACCTACAGTACAGTACTAACCCATTCTGACCTGAGATCAGATTCATACGAGGTTTCCGCCGGACACACACTGGTCTGATTAACCCATTCTGACCTGAGATCAGATTCTAAAAATGTCAGTCGCTCTTCGATTTTTCAAAAATAGCAGACCTACAAGCTCGTATCGCGCCACTCGGTGGCGCGATATGAGCTTGTAGATCTGCTATTTTTCAATAGATAAAGCATAACATGATGCTGACACGAAAATGGGTGCCCGGTCAGAATGGGCTAAATAAATTGACAATTAAAACAACATCAAATAAAAGGTAGACTAAAATGTTAGGAGGGGACTAGTGGACAAGAGATCCAGTATAAGTAAAAGACACAAGCCATTTTACACTTAGTTGCATGCTGAAAATAGCCGATCTACAAGCTTGTATATAGCTTGTAGATCGGCTATTTTCAGCAAGTGTAAAATGAGCCATTACGACATGACGCATTGTGGGCTTGTAGATCGGCTATTTTCAGCAAGAGTAAAATGAGCCATTACGACGACGTCAAGTCCAGTCAAAATACATTTTAGTCAACTATAGCAACTGTAGATTTAGTCGATTAGAATCTTATATTTGGTCGACTAAAACGTTGACATTCCAGGTGACTAAAATGTGACTAAAGCAAAATGGAATTGAATTCAAAAGACTATGACTAAGCTAAAATCTAAGTTTGCTGCCAAAACCAACAGTGCCAAAATGCCCTGAGCTGCATGCAGTGCACTGTTCACACATGTGATTATTGCGACCAAAGACAAAAAAGAAGGTAGCAGTTAACCCATTCTGACCTGAGATCAGATTCATACGAGGTTTTCCGCCGGACACACACTGGTCTGATGAACCCATTCTGACCTGAGATCAGATTCTAAAAATGTCAGTCGCTCTTCGATTTTTCAAAAATAGCAGACCTACAAGCTCGTATCGCGCCACTCGGTGGCGCGATATGAGCTTGTAGATCTGCTATTTTTCAATAGCTAAAGCACGACATGATGCCACCAAAATGGGTGCCCGGTCAGAATGGGTTAACTAATGGAATCGTGCATTTCCCATCAGTGGATAACTCAAAATCCCCATACATGGGGAAAGCCCCCATATATGGTGCCCAGATCTCGTGACATCACTAGTGAGAGAAGAAACACATGGGGCGTTGTGGTGTAAGAGAAGCTAACCAATGCTAATTCACTCGAAGGCCTTTAAAGTTTAATATCGAGCAGAAGATGTAGGCTACACAAAAGGTATTTTTTGACAGATGTTCCAACATTGAAGACTGCTACATTGTTTGCGTTTCATCTCCGACTCAAAGGCTGATGGGTAAATTCAGTGTCGCGAGTCTCTCTGTTCCTCTGTAGTGGCAATTGAATGCATGTTATACAGTATGTTATATAAAGGCCTCCTTAATAGTCAACAGTGTTTTTGTGATACATTATTGATACCTGAGGGGTACGTTCCTCTTTTCACCTGCCCCATATGAAGGGAGAAGCACTGCATCGCTACGAGAGGAGTTAAGGTCCCAGAAATACGTGAATAGAGACAGGAGGTGCGACAAGGACAAACTATCGATCCACTCTGGGATGCACTGTCAGTTCTTAACACTAGGTTCATAGTTGCGAATGCAGTGAGCACTAACTATGAGACCCTGCAGATCATGTCTGTCTGTGTGTCTGTCTGTCTGTCTGTCTGTCCCGCTGTGACACCACCCGCCCGCCACCAGAGGGCGCAGCTGTAGCACACACACACACACACACACACACACACACACACACACACACACACACAGGGCGCAGCTGTAGCACACACACACACACACACACACAAACAACCACACACACACACGAGCGTTCGCTTCCCGCGTTTGCGCGTCTTACTTGTTTCTTCCAAATCATACCTCCCATCCTCTCACACACACACACACACACACACACCCACACAGAATTTTCTCCAAAATGTTATAATGCGACAAAGTCCTCGTTCACACATTGTAGTTATTTTGGTGCCATGTTGTTTCAGTACCATGGACAGAGCATGTTATTTCAGTACCATGGACAGAGCATGTTGTTTCAGTGCCATGAACAGAGCATGTTGTTTCAGTACCATGGACAGAGCATGTTGTTTCAGTACCATGGACAGAGCAGCCATGGACAGAGCATGTTGTTTCAGTACCATGGACAGAGCATGTTGTTTCAGTACCATGGACAGAGCATGTTGTTTCAGTTCCATGGACAGAGCATGTTGTTTCAGTACCATGGACAGAGCATGTTGTTTCAGTACCATGGACAGAGCAGCCATGGACAGAGCATGTTGTTTCAGTACCATGGACAGAGCATGTTGTTTCAGTACCATGGACAGAGCATGTTGTTTCAGTTCCATGGACAGAGCATGTTGTTTCAGTACCATGGACAGAGCATGTTGTTTCAGTTCCATGGACAGAGCATGTTGTTTCAGTACCATGGACAGAGCATGTTGTTTCAGTACCATGGACAGAGCATGTTGTTTCAGTTCCATGGACAGAGCATGTTGTTTCAGTTCCATGGACAGAGCATGTTGTTTCAGTACCATGGACAGAGCATGTTGTTTCAGTTCCATGGACAGAGCATGTTGTTTCAGTTCCATGGACAGAGCATGTTGTTTCAGTACCATGGACAGAGCATGTTGTTTCAGTACCATGGACAGAGCATGTTGTTTCAGTACCATGGACAGAGCATGTTGTTTCAGTTCCATGGACAGAGCATGTTGTTTCAGTACCATGGACAGAGCATGTTGTTTCAGTACCATGGACAGAGCATGTTGTTTCAGTACCATGGACAGAGCATGTTGTTTCAGTACCATGGACAGAGCATGTTGTTTCAGTACCATGGACAGAGCATGTTGTTTCAGTACCATGGACAGAGCATGCCATGGGACTTAATACTCACATGGAAGACAGCTCATGATTGACCTGGAGGGAGGGAGGGGAGGGGGGGGGGGGGGGGGGAATTAATTTCCTATGGAAGTCGCATGGTTTTGAAGAGGCTGCCTTGTCTCGTATGTGTGTGTGTGTGTGTGTGTGTGGGGGGGGGGGGGGGGGGTGGGGGTGGAGTGGGGAGGGGGCAGAACCGCAGCCTCTTCAAAACCATTGTGACTTCCATATAGGAAATTAACTGAAGCTGTCTTGTCCCCCCTCTCCCCCAGGTCAAGGTCATGAGACAATTGTCTTCCATGTGTGAGCGAGGCCATGGACAGAGTTGTTTCAGTGCAAATGACCAAGCATGTTTTTTCAGTAACATGAGCCAGTGTTTGCAACTTTTTGAAACATTTCAACAACACAGATCTTGTATGGGGATCACTGGCATAAAATATGTTGAGATAGGCGTCCGCAAACAAATACATAATTTGGGGGTCCCAGACATGAGACATATCTGCTGATTCCCAAACACAAGGATCTGAGATTTATATTTCCAAAAGATTTGCTTGTAAAATAAAGAAAGAAAATCTACCTTTAAAGCGTACGTTTATGGTTTCCCCGATTACAGGAACTGTAATCATCTATCTAAACCATCTATTCAAGAGTATAGCTCTATTGTATTTTCTAAAATAGAAAGTTTCCCCAAGACTGCTAACCGAGAGAACTCTATGAACTTGGCATTTATCCGTGAACGGATCCCTATACCTGGTACCTTAGGTCCCATGCACTGTAGAGATTAGCCCATTCTGACCTGAGATCAGATTCATACGAGGTTTCCGCCGGACACACACTGGTCTGATGAACCCATTCTGACCTGAGATCAGATTTTAAAAATGTCAGTCGCTCTTCGATTTTTCAAAAATAGCAGACCTACAAGCCACTTGGTGGCGCGATATGAGCTTGTAGATCTGCTATTTCTAAATAGCTAAAGCATAACATGATGCTGACACCAAAATGGGTGCCCGGTCAGAATGGGTTAGAGAAGCCTATACCTGCAAGTAAAATGACATAACTGCATGACATTTGGGGCAAAATAGAAGGAAGACTCATTTTAAAGGATCTCATGTCTCAAGGCACTGGCTGGGAGATGCATTCTTTGTCAATTGAGAGAGCATATTATGGGAGCATATTATGGCGACAGCTCAGGAATCCTCTTCCATTCTCTGTGCTTGTCCTGTTAGCATGGACATAATTAGTACCCTGGGGGAGGTCATGACGTGCAGGACAGGTGGCAGGTGGGTGGTACTGTTGACCTGCATGTCCCCATTCCTGATGGATAATTTGACGAGGGGAATTAGTTTAACTATCAAGGACCCCCAAAATCCACACTAATTAGCCCGTGGACCACCATTTGAAAAGATATGCCAGGGACCCCATAAGAGAAGAAGATTTTTACGGCTCTATAGCAGAGATTGTCAACAGTTAAATTCCAAGGACCCCCAGTTTGACATGCATTAGTCTATACGGAATTCCATTTAATGGAATTTCTATCTCTGGGACCCCCAATTTATAATAGTAAAATCAATGTTAATTTGTACACTCAGTTACAGACTCATAAGGGTTTAGTTTATCCCCACTGTATATTTATTGAGTGAGAAGAGTACAGCATATATAGTACAGCCTATACTTAAAACATGTGTTTGAAGTGTAAAGTTAGATGGTTTCCACAAAGTTAGATGCTTTCCACAAGTACAGAGAGTCAGAGACAATGATTAACCACTTAAATCCCCCCCAAATGGCAGATCGACATGCTCACGGACACGCTTGTATTGGCTATTCGTCAGCGAAGATATTAAATGGACTCAGAGAGCGTAAACAGCAACGTCTCTAGAACAGAGCCCTGAGTGCATAGCGGACCCAGCCATAAGGAAGACTGACTGATGAGTTTAACCAATGTTTATTCATATAGCCTACTCAACGTAGAACGAGGATAAAGACAAACGCGAGTCAGTGTGTCCATGCATGGTTTCCGTTTGTTCAGACTGAAATATATGATATAATAAATGCCTTAAATCGGAATTTTTAACTCACTTTCTCTTTTATGTTTGCATGTTCCATCGCCTTTCTGTCCTTTCCTTCCCCCTTGTTTTCCATCGTCAACATTCCACAAACTTTTGCCTTGCTTAACCACGGGGTTTTATTTGACCCAGTCCCCAGCGCCACAGCTGAGCTGGGTCCCAATCACCAGTTATCCTCAGCTGGCTCCAATAATGTCAAATTAAAAGACCAGCACGTGAACACCATGCAGCGTGATCTAGTATGTATACACTCTCATTGTAATAATGGAATGCATTAGTGCTCATTCTATCTCAATGGGATAGTTGCACTGTTTGGAACTATATATAGCCTGCCTATAGCGCCCGCTTTGCGGCGAGATCAAAACATGTCGAGACTCTTTTCTTCTACGGCTCTGGTCAACACTTCCTGAATAGCCCATCACAGTATAAGTAGTCCGTTACACTGAGGGTCAACCATATTTGAGTTTTAAGTGGTTGTCCAAACAATATTCACCCATAGCTTCAGGTTTAATTATTTATTTTTGAGGGGTGCTATCCCCTCCTATGTCCAGCATTTAGTGTGTGTGTGTGTGTGCTCAAACTTTGTCCTATAACATTACATTCCCATTGACAATGAATGGACAATTTTAATTACGTCATATAGTCTATTTTACGTCATTATGACATGACGCAAATTGTGATTGGCCGGAATGAGACAGAGCGCCCCTCACATCACACGGGAGTGATTTTAATATATCTGAATAATGTTGCTATATGTGCTCCTGCAGACGTCGTAGCGAGATCACCGTTTTGGACTGGTCCTTTAAGTGGAGTTTGTGGGGGACCCGGGAACCAGCCAGGGATAGTATACGGTCCGGATCGGCCCGATGTGGGGAACCGTGTGGTGCCGGCCGGGGGAGTGAGCAAGAACGGAGGGGAAGTTGCACCGCCCCGGTTCAGGCAGCATTGAAGCAGATAAAAGCTCAGATAGTGATTGAAAGTGATGGTAAAAGGATTTAGCCTGGGCATTAACTGAGAGAGAGAGAGAGAGAGAGAGAGAGAGAGAGAGAGAGAGGAGGGAGAGAGAGAGAGAGAGGGAGAGAGAGAGAGGGTGGGGAGAGAGGAGAGAGATTTTCCATAAAGCTTTTTTTTCTCTCTTTCTTTCATTCTTTCTTTCTGCCCTTGAGCATCCAGGATAAACCCGAGCTTGTAAAGTGGGAGGGGAAGAAGGGCGCGGACACGAGCCCTTGCTCAAAGTCAATATCTTCTTTTTTTTTTTTTTTACTTTTGACTACTCATTGATGCTGGAATCCACCCGTTTCAGATCTAGGACATCATCCCAGCCCGCCGCCATCCTCGGTGTAATAAAAAAAAAGTAAGCGGCAAGGAGGCTAAACAAACAGCGATCCGGCAGTCAGATAACGGAAAGGCTATACGCCGCTATACACGGGAACCCGTGGATGAACGAAGGATTTGTTTGCGGAGATCTATAGGGACGGTCGGATCATCACGGGACATGCATTAAAGTGCTCTTCTCCCCGAGTGAATGTTGTAAGTCAATTTATCTCATTATTAAGAAATACCAAACAGCCCAGCCTTATAGCTTTTTGAAATGCCAGCAAATCTCTTTGAAGTAACATTATATACCGAAGAAGCCTCAGTGAGTTCTAAATGCTATATAGTTCAACGGCGTTGCCGTTTCAGAACCGTGGACAGCACACTAGTAAATACTCTCGAATGACAGCCTATAGTGTTAGTTAAACACTTAACACTTGTAATTTGCAACAAACGAATGAATTGGATCGCATCTAAACGATATAGTCCTCCTCGGCCGCCTGCACTACACAGTATAAATTAACAGACACACCCCTGCTATACGTCTGTCAATGCAGTGAGTTGACGGAATAACAACTATAGCGGCCTGGACAAAGTCTATATTGAGTCCACACGAACAGACACGGGGACCTGGCATGTGTGTCCACGGGCCGGGTGACAACTTGAATCAGTTAGTATGGTGACTTTTACACATGCACTTCAACCACTTCCAGCAATATATATAAGGTATCAATTCTCAAAAACACCCGGCTCCAGCACAAGTGTTTTTTCTTTGATATACGCAAAGCTACACAGCGTTAATTCAGTCACACTCACTAGTCACTATAGGATACCTTGCCATTATATTATACGGCAGTATAGGCTAACTCTATTCAAAGTTAACATCAGTCTACCGAATGAAGTATCAACAAAGTAGCCTGGGATACTCACGAGTGCATTGGTGTAGGCTTAATGGGACAGAGAAATAGATGATTGACTTAATAAGTTGTCATTCATGGTGTCAGTGAAAACATGGGGCTACGTGGATTGGATTGGGAAATTACTGTAGCTTCAGAATCAAACGGTAAACTGTCCAAATATGCTATATAAACTTTGGATGGTGTCACATTTCGCAATATTATGTTTACATGATAAAACACCACCCACCCACGTCGGGCCACGACGTGCATCTTATGCAACTCCAACTTTTGTCTTGTTTTTAAATTTCACAAATGCATTATCTGAATTTGCACAAATTACGGCTACAGACAGTGCATGCATGGGCTACATTACACTGTACGCCTCAAATTGTCACTGAGTTAAGAGAACAATTGAATCACCTAATGAATAAGCATATAAATGACTAACATTAAATCCTTTATGATTCTTATACACCTTAACTTTTCACACACTTCTCCCCCCATGCAGGACAATCAAACAATTATTGTTCAATGGAGAAAGCTGGGGAGGAAACCTCAGCATCGCCATCCTCCACGGGCAGCTCAACTTTCCCCCTGCACAAATGGATCCGTTCTGAGAACTAAAAGCGACCACGGCACCGAGGCGTCCACTCCCACAGCACTATGGTTAAAGCAGACCCAACAAACCAACTCCGCCGTCAAACCACTCGCGTGTTTTGTTCCTTGGAAGACGTGAAAAAGTTGTAAATAAGGCAGCACATTTTGATAGATAGGTATTTTGTATTATTATTGTTAATATTTATAGGGAGCTTTAGGGTCTAGGTATAGCTAGGTTACCTGCTACTCTATAATACGTTCACTGGAGCGGAAGCAATCCACCAGCATGTTGAAGTTACAATCCTTATGATCACCACACGCGGCCCATGCGCTTCGCCTCACTTCTGAGTACCGTGGCCCCCTCCACCTCACCGCCGCCCGACGCCGGACCCCCCAGCTCCGTCCACTGCTCGTCCGCCGGCGGCCATGCTCCTTCAGGCGGTGCTGCTGCTGCTGCTGCACTGCGTGGCCCGGCTCACGCTAGGCCAGTACGAGCTGTGCAAGTCCCTGGTGAGCACGGACGAGGGCTCGGTCTGGGAGCACTACGCCTGTCAGCCGAAAGCCGCGTCCATGAAAGACTACATGCGGATCAAAGTGGACCCGCCGGGGATCACCTGCGGAGACCCTCCCGAGAGGTTCTGCACGCTGGTGAGCAATTTTACACACTCCATTTCACTGCAGAACTGATTTTGAGAAAGTTCATTCATAGCATAGGCTATATGTGGTGTAGGGCCGGCCTATATAATATAATATATATAATATTAGGCCTTGTAAGGCTATCAACTTTACTTAACTATATAATAAAGTGCCATTCATTGCATTCTTCTTATTCTTCTTATTCTTATTGTTGCTGTTGTTATTTTAATATCATCATCAGAAATCACACATGACCTTAAATGTGACAGTGAGTATGAACGATCCATATTAGGCTTTTATTATACAACATGATGAAGTTTATCATGTTGCCTATATGGATAAGAACAACATTACCTCATAGAGAGGTTCTCACTGCTTATAGTTTCATGGTCGCCAAACAGGGACCTCACCACACCGCATGGTGAAATGACTTGGCATGGCTGGACCCCCCCCTGGGAGAGGTCCGGAGGTGTTGTTTATCCCATTCTGACCTGAGATCAGATTCATACGAGGTTTCCGCCGGACACACACTGGTCTGATGAACCCATTCTGACCTGAGATCAGATTCTAAAAATGTCAGTCGCTCTTCGATTTTTCAAAAATAGCAGACCTACAAGCTCGTATCGCGCCACTCGGTGGCGCGATATGAGCTTGTAGATCTGCTATTTTTAAATAGCTAAAGCACAACATGATGCCGACACCAAAATGGGTGCCCGTTCAGAATGGGTTAATACACTGGTATGGAATTGGCAGACTCATCATCCGGTTTGATTGGCTTTTCTAGAGGATTTCAAATTACATCTGATAAAGGGCAAAATGGATAGAGGGCAAAAGGGTGGAGAACTGCACAGTATCTGATCTTTCTATGCACGATTTAACGCATACGCCCATAGGCTATATAGTTACCATTTTGGGTAATATAGGTTTAAGTAAGAGGGACTATAACATCACTGTAATTTAAAAAAGGTCTGCGATTAAAGATCTCTTAATGCTCCTTTTCCCAAAGTTTTTTTCTTTTTCTTTTTTTTTTACTGGAGGGTGCTATAGTCTAGAGGAGTGACACAACCAGGCTGATAATGTTTGATAGTCTGTAGCTCTGGGTGTATAGTTTGTATTCTTAATGGCTTGTTTGTTTTATCCAAGTAATGAAAGTGTCTGGTAGTTGTTGGAGCTGTGGTGCTGAGGTGTGTGAGGAAAGACTGTTAACGTGTCAGTATGTATTCGCAGTTACTGCATACATGTATGTTTATCTGTGAATAATATTTACAAACTCCTGTTTGTACACATGTTTGTATGCATGCATGCACGCACGCATGCGCGCACACACGCGCACGCAAGCAGAGAGAGACTGTACATTATATACACAGTGGTATACGCGGAGAGATGCCTCCCATCCTTCTTCTCATTGAGACTAATAAAAGTGGCAGGAGTCATTTGACATCAGGAGGAGCGGATATTGTGCTCCTTGGATACCTAATGGTTAATGATTTGTTTAATGCAAGAAGTAGCGGAAACCACTGACGTCTTGAGAAAGCCTCTCCAATGACTAATGACTCTTTAGAGGAGAGAAGGATGGATGGAGGGAGGCAGAGAGGGAGAAGTGAGGAGAGACACTTGCTGCCATAACATATTGACGTCTGCCCTCTAATGGCGCTGGCCTGGAAAGTTCTACAACTATGTTTCTGAGCAAGCAATGATGAAATATTGATGGGGTCCTTAATGGGCTTTCCTTGCAAGGGCTTTGCCAGCGACGCCATGTCCGTATAGGCTCCCAGAATGTTCTCCTATGGTGGAGAGAGAGAGAGAGAGAGAGGGTGGACGAGGAAACAACGGTGGTCTTAGCTTAGTCAGCACTTCCACATCGGGATCAGGATCATTACAGTATTTTTTTGTTCCGGTTCACTTCACGCGCACCCAAGGTTGTGTGGGGATTGAACCAGGAAACGTGTGGACCAGCTGGAACGGCTGGTGAGATTGTTGTGAGACCGCAGGTCATTAATAGATTTGAGTCATGCTGCTTTGCTGCTCGGGGAGATCACAGAATCAGAAAGTATGGGTTCAATTGGGATTTCATATTTCACGAGTCAAGAACCACACCATTGAGAACAGTTACGTTTCTCCCCTTTCATCCGTATAATAAGTATAATATTAGTTGAATAGCTTTGTGAGTAGATAATTGCACAATTACCGGTATAATTATTATCTTCGGATTCTAATAGGCTATATACAAAAAAATAACTAAAACCTAACCCTTTATATCATTCTATTTGGAGCTACACAACAATCCTTAGTGCAATTATTATTACTATTATTTCTTTTTTTTAATCAAATATTACAACAATGTTCTGTAGGGAGTCAAATCATTATAACAATTATTTGGTGTAATATTAAATTCCCTTGTAAATACTGTAGAATTTAGCCACGCACTGTATCTCTTCCTCCCTTTCTCTTCTATCCTGGACCCTCTCTAACTCAATATCAGTTGAGGTTATTTGGTATACAATATACATTTATTTTCTGAAAAGCAGCATTTATTTCCCCTCCTCCTCTCACCTGCCGGATCTGGCAGCTTTACAGAAAAGCCGGTTTTCGTATCTAATTGGGCGTACATTTACATTCACTCATTCAGCAATCCCACAAGTCAAGGGAAAGTGCAGGGCACCGAAAAAAGACTGCATTACCCAATGCGCAGAGCTGCTCATCCTTAACCCATTCTGACCTGAGATCAGATTCTAAAAATGTCTATTACATCCTGACAGTTTAATTATTAACCCATTCTGACCTGAGATCAGATTCTAAAAGTGTCTTAGATTTTTCAAAAATAGCAGACCTACAAGCTCGTATCGCGCCACTCGGTGGCGCGATATGAGCTTGTAGATCTGCTATTTTTCAATAGCTAAAGCATAACATGATGCCAACACCAAAATGGGTGCCCGGTCAGAATGGGTTAATAAGTCTTGAGACACACTGCAGAAGGTGCTGAATATCTTCCCCCTTCTCTCGCCCCAATAACTGTTCTGCTACAGTAGGTTCCTAAGAAAACGCTGGGCAGATTCGACATTTTGACGTTTTTGATGTCGAAAACACGGCTTTCCCTGCTTTGCGTTGGTTTAGCCCATTGAGGCCGGGAACGCATATGAATGTGTCGCTTTAGCTAACCACTTTAACCATTATCTTATACTTTTAGCTGTTGAAAAATAGCAGATCTACAAGCTCATAGCACGGCCGAGCTTGTAGATCTGCTATTTTGGAAAAAAAACGCAAATGCAAATCTTTGAATGTACAGTATATTCTTTGCTTCTGGGAGGTTCCTGGAACAAAATAGTTTGACATGGGGGTCGCCAGCCAAATACATATTTGGGGCTCCTTGACAAGAAATATAGTTTGAGAACCACTGGTATAGAAACATGAGGATTTTCAGAAAACTATCACGATTTCACAAGGCATTTTATAGAACCTGTTCTCGGGTCCTAATGAGTTAGGTTGGTCCCTCTGTCCCCTCAGGGATCAACTGTGTATTTTCTATTTATCTCTCTTGTTCCTGGGGAATGCATGCAGCAGTCCTTCTCTTCCGCCAAACAGGTCAGCATGTTGGCTTATTTCAGCACCCATACGCTCCACTTTGAGGACTATACGCTATACTGTTGCTAGTTGCTCTGTATTAGGAGGAGCCTCAGTAGCTGGTTAGTGCAGCTTCTCTGAAGTGCAGCTACATGGTCCCAGCAAGCTCTGGGGGAGATGGAGAATGAAAGAGTGTGCGGGCGTGTGCGTGCGTGCGTGCATGCATGCGTGTTTGTTGCGGACAGGGGTGGCTAATGATGAGGGAGAGGTGAGGAGGATCCCAGCTTAGCTAAGCAGAAAGATGAAATCAGACCAGTGTTGCTTAGTAGTATGCGCACGCACGCACGCACGCACGCACGCACGCACGCACGCGCACACAGTCTGTATACGAGAATGCCGCATTCAAAAAGACCTTGGTCTATTGCTGTTCGTGTCAGTTGTTTTTGGTTTTGAACCAAAACCTTCAATCACCAACTCCCTCGGGTCGAGGTTAAGGAGTAGTCCTGTGGATATTGGCTGCAGGCAGGTGTACAGTATACATGTGCAGAAATGCACCGTATGGAGAAAAAATGCGACATTCACATGGAAGAGTGCCATGTGTTAACAGTAACACACGGTACTGTATGTGTACCAAAAATGCATAAAGTAAGACAAAAATCACATCCTCCCGCTCCACAACAGATCTGCCCAGTTTAGACGGTAGAAATCAGCCAGCTCTAAAAATAGACATGAGAGAGGAGAGAGAGGAGAGGGAAAGAGGAGAGGGAGAGAGGAGAGATAGAGACAGAGAGAGAGAGAGAGAGAGATAGAGAGAGAGAGAGAGAGCCGCGCAGCAGCGGAAGAGGAGCTTGCTGGAAGGAGAGAAAGATGGCAGCTGGTAGCTGTGAATCAGTGGATGAGTGCATGCTTCCCAGACTGGGCCTGTGTTCATGCCGCCTATACTGACCTGCCTTGCCCTGCCCCGGCCCTGCCAGGCTTTGCCCAGCCTGCCTTCCCCCAGTAGCGGGGCCATAGCCTAGGCAACGGACATCAAGGGCCATCCGCGCCTCAGTGGTGGCCCATCCATGCACCTCCCTGGAGGTGAAAGCTAGCCATGCAGGTATCCAGTATCCTAATAATAACACACCCTTGGAGGTGAATTTGGGCACAGCGTGAGCATAGGGAAGGGAGCGCAGGGCATAATTAACGAAGAGAGTGCAGAGAAAATGTGAGCAGGAGAAAGAGCTACAGTGTACACAGAGTATAGCGAAAAAAGCTCAGTGCTAATATATACATTTTGCAGGGACGTGCAGAGAGTGTTATAGTAGGCAGGGGCACTTTTGGACAAAAATTGTGAAAATAGCATGATCTATACAAGCTCACAACCCATCATGCTGCGACGCATTGAGAGCTTGTTGATCAGCTAATTTCGGGATTTCGAAACAAATTAGCTCAACGCAAAATGCTGCATGTTCAAGTTCAGGAGACTATGGAAAAAAGCAATTCTCCCAAATGCTGCCTTAATTCCGGCATGGCATGGAAAGGAGTGGCATTTGCATTTCTTTCACCATAAGTAAATGCTGCTTTCGTGGTCTCGTTGTTTTACAGACGGGTAAAAGGGCAGCGGCCAAAGCCCCCTTTGATGTCTACATTATGTGTGCACGTGCACCTGCCCATTTGTAACTCTGAGAGTTAAATGAACACTCGGGATTTGCCAGTGTGCGTCAGTGTGGGAACGGCGGGGGGGGGGAAGCAATGATATCATAGCTTGCTTTCTTCGTGGGTAGGGAGCTTTAAGACAAGGCATGAACAGTAGGACAGTTGTAAGTGAGACTTATCCATGGAACCGAGGTGATACTAAGTAGGATTGCGGCCACAACACTACTACAGCCTCAGGTGAACTCACGTGACAGCTGGATGACAGCTGTCACCTCAGGCTCTGAGGGCCTGGCATGCATTGCATGGACAATATTACAAACTACCCAGGGGGCAAAGGGGGTTGACCTGCATTTGCCATGACCTCAAAGGTTGTCCACCAGAAATAGTATCTATGACCCCGTAGGATCACAACCTATATGGACAACCTGGTCAATTTTTTGCTGGAAGTCCAATATGGCCGCCGCAATATTGGCCCCTATTAGTTATAATGGGGGGTGAATAGGGCAAAATTTTAAACCAAAACCAAAATCCACGAAACTTCTCAGCGAAACTCCACAATATGGCCGCCACAATATTGGCACCCAGAAAATAGGTTTGGCTCTAACTTCTGAACCAGATGAGCTAGAAACGCAAACTCGGTGTCTATTTCATGTTTTCTGACCATGAGAGACTCAATGGAATACCTATTTTCATTATTGGGTGTGTCTGGACCCTTATTGTGCATATTTACAAGATGGTGGCTACCCGAAATAGTGCTTTACCATGATTTCTACCATGATTGTTGACTGTTTTAGCAAACACAAGCAATATTAATCCATTGGCTAAGATTTATGACACAGAAGGGACATATATCTTTGACCTTGCATATTGTCATTTCCCCTCAGATCCTATGTAGAGTTGTAGGAATGATTTCAGATAAAATCAGAGACCAAAACAATGTATCTTAGAGATTACTTTACTATGGGACTGATACTATGGGATTGAATGGGAGTGACAGTCCCATAGTAACAGTACCTCCCATTCACTCCCTCACTCCCATTCAGTCCCATTCACTCTGAATGGGAGTGAATGGGAGTGACGTATCCTCAGTGATGTATCCTGAGGTCAACGGGGTTTCGGGTCTCTCAACATCATACCCCTCACTCAAGCGACCCAGCCGGGGTTGATCAAGTCCCGACTTACGTCCCAGTAGCTACCCTCAATCAGTCCCACTAGGGAAAAACCAGCGGCACACAATCCGTTGGAACTACTCCAGAACTACTCTGCCAGGGCTGGGAGGTACACTTCTGGCACATGGAGGGACTAGGCTCTGTGGGTTGTCTCCTGGTCGGGCCCCTCCTACGTCTCACCAGGTCCACTCCTGCTCTCACCAGGAGTAGAGCGAGGACCTGTGCGTTGCACCAGAGTCCCAGCACCAGACAGTTCATTCAGGAGTGGTGGGCATTGGGCAATGGTTCCGCAGGGTCATGGTGCTGCGGTTCCGCTTGCTGCTTGCATGGCCCTCCTAAAGGCCTCACCGAGGGTTGTTGGACTTCATCCTCACAGAGGACACAGGCTGGGGCGCTAACCCATACTGCTCACCCGGGTGCCGTCTACATTCCGGCTGTCACCCGTCTCTCCGGTGTCACCAGACTATACCTGGTTGTCACATACTGTAGTCTATTCCTATGAGTCACTATATAAATAGAAGAACTATAACTAAAAAACATCGCATGGATGCACCTGGGACGTATCCTCAGTGATGTATCCTGAGGTCAACGGTGTTTCGGATCTCTCAACATCATACCCATCACTTAGGCGACCCAGCCGGGAGTGATCAAGTCCCGACTTACGTCCCAGTAGCTACCCTCAATCAGTCCCACTAGGGAAAAACCAGGGGCACACAATCTGTTGGAACTACTCCAGAACTACTCTGCCAAGGCTGGGAGGTACACTTCTGGCACATGGAGGGACTATGCTCTGTGGGTTGTCTCCTGGCCGGGTACTGTTACCCATAGTAACAGTACCTCCCTTTCACTCCCATTCACTCCCATATTATCAGTCCCATAGTAACAGTACCTCCCATGCACTCCCATAGTATCAATCCCATAGTAACAGTACCTCCCTTTCAGTCCCATTCAGTCCCATTCACTCCCATTCTATCAGTCCCATAGTAACAGTACCTCCCATTCACTCCCATTTTGAAAGGTGTGTTAAAATGTCACATTTCACATTTTATTATGACTTAGGCAAAATAATATGGCCTAAGTCTCCCTCTTGACATAGGCCATTGTTTTAATAGGGTGTAACAGGAAGGCCTTTTACATTAGGGCTCAGGTGATTTTACCAGAGGTGGCCAGCATCACCAGGTGGTGATTTAGGCCAAAAAAGCAATTTGGCCAAAAATGACTTAGGCAATTAGTTTAATAAGGTGACGATATTCAAAACAGTCAACAATCATGGTAGAAATCATGGTAAAGCACTATTTCGGGTAGCCACCATCTTGTAAATATGCACAATAAGGGTCCAGACCTTAGAGTATATATTTCTAGAGAAGGCACCCAGAGGAAACCCTGAGGCGAAATGGACATAGTGGCCGGATTTGGTAGTGCAGCTCGAGCCAGCGCTGCTCCGTTGACTATCATTGCGCACGTTCATGTGATTGGGGCCATGACACGTGAACGAATGTTTCATACGTGAACGCGCACAAACGGCACAATGATAGTCAACGGCAGCGCGTTCATGTGTTTGTAACCAATCAATCCCAGAATGCACTCTGTTCCTACCAGGAAGGAGGAGTGAATCCGCCTCATGCGCTTTTGAGCAACTTAATGCAAGTGGATGGGAGGAGAACTCGGGTGTCTTCTCTATAGATATATAACTCTATGGTCCAGACACACCCAATAATAAAAATAGGTATTCCATTGAGTCTCTCATGGTCAGAAAACATGAAATAGACACTGATTTTGCGTTTCTAGCTCATCTGGTTCAGAAGTTAGAGCCAAACCTATTTTCTGGGTGCTAATATTGTGGCGGCCATATTGTGGCGGCCATATTGAATTTCATGGAAACCTTCAATACAAAATATGTTCATATTTATATCATTGATCAACCTGAGAAGTTTCGTGGATTTTGGTTTTAGTTAAAAATTTTGCCCTATTCAACCCCAATTATAACTAATAGGGGCCAATATTGCGGCGGCCATATTGGACTTCCAGCAAAAAATTGACCGGGTTGTCCATATAGGTTGTGATCCTACGGGGTCATAGATACTATTTCTGGTGGACAACCTTTGAGGTCATGGCAAATGCAGGTTTCCTAAAAAAAGGGTGGTTTGCCCCCTGGGTAAACTATAGCGTCACAGCCAAATCAAACCCCAAACTGATTCATCGCTCGTTGATTCATATGATATACAGCAGACCTGCGGCTTGGCACTTGGCTGAAACATTTCAGGACTCACTCGTCAGGGTCGGTATGGTGTGTGTGTGTGGGCCTCACCTGTCTCTTGTAGCATCACTTGCACCCCCGCTTGACCGATGTTTTGGAGTAAGGGGCATAGTTACTATAGCCCATTCTGACCTGAGATCAGATTCATACGAGGTTTTCCACTGGACACACACTGGTCTGATGAACCCATTCTGACCTGAGATCAGATTCAAAAAATGTCAGTCGTTCTTCGATTTTTCAAAAATAGCAGACCTACAAGCTCGTATCGCGCCACTCGGTGGCGCGATATGAGCTTGTAGATCTGCTATTTTTCAATAGCTAAAGCATAACATGATGCCAACACCAAAATGGGTGCCCGTTCAGAATGGGATAGTATTGAACCCTGGGGGACCCCACTCAACAAAGTACACAGTACGATTTAAGTGGACTGTGTGCGTGCGTGCATACTGTATGCATGAGTGTACACATACTGTACAGTACGAGATGTAGAACTATACTTGTCCATAATTATACGAGCATCTGTGGGAGACAGTGAGAGAGAGAGAGAGTACGTGAGAGTGTGACTGTGTGCATACATTTCGAAGCCGTTTGGTGTGCTATAATAATAACATCAATGTATGTCGCTCCCTACAGTAGCGCCACATACTGTATACAGTATACTGTATACAGTATAATGTGTCATGCCCTTACTGGTAATCTGAGCATCGTCCAGATCCTTCTGTACTGTCCGTCCTGTAGCAGTAGATATGCATTACATAATATACTGTACCAGTGTTGATTTTGACAGCAACATTTTAGCCGACCAAATATCATAAGATATCATAAGCCATATAGTTTTAGTCGACAAAATCAACACTGTACTGTACGCTAGCGTGCTTTTCAACAGACTTTCAGACACAGTATTGTGAAGGCGTGTGCGTGCGTGCGTGTGCATGTACACACAGTACAATATATGTACAAAGACTTGGACACATACAGTTCTATCTATACTTCTAAAGCATTTTTAGGTCTGATGATGTGGAATAGTCAATTGATCGTCACTTCACAGTACTGCCATGTGGTCAAATACTGTATATAAAAGGATGTTAACCCATTCTGAACGGGAACCAATTTTGGTGTTAGCAGCATCATGTCATGCTTTAGCTATTGAAAAATAGCAGATCTACAAGCTCGTAGCGCGCCACCGAGTGGCGCGCTACGAGCTTGTAGGTCTGCTATTTTTGAAAAATCGAAGAACGACTGTGACATTTTTAGAATCTGATCTCAGGTCAGAATGGGTTAATCAGACCCAGTGTGTGTCCAGTGGAAACCTCGTATGAATCTGATCTCAGGTCAGAATGGTTTAAAGGGAGGGGGGCTCATTTAGCAGGAGTTTTCCACTCTGCCGTTGCAGCATCATCCCATTTAGGACGGGATCGCCATCTGTGTCGCTTTAGCGTTTAACCACTTCTGACCTGAGATCAGATTCATACGAGGTTTCCACTGGACACACACTGGTCTGATTAACCCATTCTGACCTGAGATCAGATTCATACGAGGTTTCCACTGGACACACACTGCCACTGGTCTGATTAACCCATTCTGACCTGAGATCAGATTCTAAAAATGTCAGTCGTTCTTCGATTTTTTTCAAAAATAGCAGACCTACAAGCTCGTAGCGCGCCACTCGGTGGCGCGCTACGAGCTTGTAGGTCTGCTATTTTTGAAAAATCGAAGAACGACTGTGACATTTTTAGAATCTGATCTCAGGTCAGAATGGGCTAATCAGACCCAGTGTGTGTCCAGTGGAAACCTCGTATGAATCTGATCTCAGGTCAGAATGGTTTAAAGGGAGGGGGGCTCATTTAGCAGGAGTTTTCCACTCTGCCGTTGCAGCATCATCCCATTTAGGACGGGATCGCCATCTGTGTCGCTTTAGCGTTTAACCACTTCTGACCTGAGATCAGATTCATACGAGGTTTCCACTGGACACACACTGGTCTGATTAACCCATTCTGACCTGAGATCAGATTCATACGAGGTTTCCACTGGACACACACTGCCACTGGTCTGATTAACCCATTCTGACCTGAGATCAGATTCTAAAAATGTCAGTCGTTCTTCGATTTTTTTCAAAAATAGCAGACCTACAAGCTCGTAGCGCGCCACTCGGTGGCGTGCTATGAGCTCTGTACTGTATGTGTCCAAGCTATTAACCACTTTAACCATTATTGTAAACTTTAGCTGTTGAAAAATAGCAGATCTACAAGATTTTATTTTTTTTATAATAAAGGTCATTACACACTGGCGAATTAGCGACGCGATGCGAATAAGCGATCTGAAAATGCGAAATATTGCATGTTGCAGTTCGCCTGCGAATCTCTGCAAAATACGACACCAGAGCGAACAAATAAAAGCGAAAACGGTCGCATTTTCGCACATTCGCCACTGATGTGGAAGCTTGCATGGACTTCAATTGTTTTTTTTTAAATGCGAATTATTCGTACGAATATATCGCGTTGCTAATTCGCCAGTGTGTAATGACCTAAATACTGACCTATCGATACTGTATATTGGCCGGTGTTATGTAATGCTTAATGTAAGTCGCTCTGGATTAAGAGTGTCTGCTAAATGCCTAAATTGTAAATTGTAAATTGTAATGGCAGCAGGATAATTTATATATTTAACTATAAACTTTATTGTTAAATAAATGATGTGTAAAATTACGTCTGAACAGTACTTAATTTGAAATGTATTAATTATAAATAAAATAATAAACAAAACGCAAATAGAAGAATTTCTAAATGACTATACAAGCATATTTCTATATGCATTATGTTTTGTAAAGAGAAACACAACCGATATACAACTATATATCGTTGCTAGGCCTGATTGATTGGTCGGGCTCCAAGTAAAAATGTTACAGTATTATTATGTATAATGTCCCACAGAGTGTATATTAATAGACATCCCCAGTGTGATGGTAAAACTTCAACAAAAGATTAACGTTTTAAGTGAAAAAGCAATATCCCTTCCTTTCCCCCTCTGTCGCCTTTTTTTTAACAGGAGGGTCATTTCATTTGATGCTTCTTCAAAGATAAATTGTGTTCTCCGACGGTGTGTGTGTGTGTGTACTTTTATTCCCCTTTCTGGCAATACAGCCTCAAAACGTCTAGTTGAAGTGGAAAGAGAATGAACAGATTACAGAGGGTCAGCAGAGTGATGATTGTATAGGACAATATTTGAGACGTGACCATAAAAGTTGGAAAGAGATCAAAATGAAGTGAAAGGAACACAATATGCAGAATACGAGGAGATTTGCTGATAATTCATTCAGAACTCCAGCTCGCAAAGTCATACTGTGATGTCTGCAAACTGATTTCTGACCATTTGTCGGACAGATTAAGCCATTCTGAACGGGCACCCATTTTGGAGTCAGCATCATGTTATGCTTTAGCTATTGAAAAATAGCAGATCTACAAGCTCATATCGCGCCACCGAGTGGCGCGATACGAGCTTGTAGGTCTGCTATTTTTTTTAAATCGAAGAGCGACTGACATTTCTAGAATCTGATCTCAGGTCAGAATGGGTTAATCAGACCAGTGTGTGTCCAGTGGAAACCTCGTATGAATCTGATCTCAGGTCAGAATGGGTTAAAGGCTTCACTCCACTGGCCGTGTTTCGTCCAGATTCCGCCTATGCATTTTGCACAGATAACATGAAAATGTACCTCTCCATAACTTGAGCACGTGAGAAGTGTTTAAAGTTACATTGTCTTCACTCATGTCACAGAGAGAGGAACCAGGATCTCTCAGACACTGAGGAAGACCCTTTTAACCACTTAAGAAGAAACAAAATAGCTCGTAAATTGTGCTATTTTAAAAGAAACTAAATCTATTTGGGGGAACGTTCTCTGCATATAATGAAAACAACCTTAAAACTATCAAACAATCAAACAAACTAAATGAAAGAACGGCCATCGTCGCACATTGGCGGCGGTGGTTTGTTGCAGCCATGGCGTTGTTGTATATCCCATTCTGAACGGGCACCCATTTTGGTGTCAGCATCATGTCGTGCTTTAGCTATTGAAAAATAGCAGATCTACAAGCTCATATCGCGCCACCGAGTGGCGCGATACGAGCTTGTAGGTCTGCTATTTTTGAAAAAAATCGAAGAACGACTGACACAGAAACATAGCTTTTTCAGAAAACTGTCAGGATGTAGAAGACGTTTATAGAATCTGATCTCAGGTCAGATTGGGATATAGTGCCGCCATGACGGCGCCTGTCGTTGTGGAGACAAAGATCCCGGCAGAGGATAATTGCTAGAGAGGGGCTTAGTGGTGTGGGCCACCTGCCGTAGGATCTGTTCAGCACGTGTGTGTTTGCGTGCGCATGCGCGAGTGCGTGCGTGTGTGTGTGTGTGTGTGTCTCTGTACACTGACCTAAATATGTGAGACCGGGCATAGACGTGACAGAAGACAGAGTGCTGAGTACAGTACAGTACAGTTCAGGAGGAGGCGGGGTGGGGTGTAAATAAATAGTATGACGCCGTACCCTACCATATTGTCTATCACTGCACTACTCATCCTGAGGCCTCAGAGAGGTCATAGTAGACTTAACCCATTCTGACCGGGCACCCATTTTGGTGTTGGCATCATGTTATGCTTTAGCTATTGAAAAATAGCAGATCTACAAGCTCATATCGCGCCACCGAGTGGCGCGATACGAGCTTGTAGGTCTGCTATTTTTGAAAAAAATCAAAGAACGACTGACATTTTTAGAATCTGATCTCAGGTCAGAATGGGTTCATCAGACCAGCGTGTGTCCAGTGGAAACCTCGTATGAATCTGATCTCAGGTCAGAATGGGTTAATGGTGAGAATCATGCTGCGTTTATATAGCCCCCAATCCAACGACGGAGGAATAATTGCACAAAGTGAAAGAAAACGTGCAAATTCCATAATACTTCGAGATCGCACGCACACGCACGCACGCACGCACGCACGCACGCACGCACGCACGCACAATAGATACATACACACGGAATCACACATGCTCTATGGGAGCAATACTGTATCTAGGACAATGTGAATCATTTCCAATAGGATTTGTGGAGGCCGGAGGTCGGCCCTGCATGGAACAACGGTGTACTACTAATCCTGTCCCTTGTGTGTGTGTGTGTGTGTGTGTGTGTGTGTGTGTGTGTGCGCGTAGTGAACGGGTGGCTGGCTGGGTCTCTGAGGTCAAAGGTCAGAGACACCGAGTGAGCGGCAGGTCGTCTAATTTAGACCACTGGTTTCCCAAACAGTGGGTCGGGGCCCATTTGTGGGTCGCGGGACGCATTGTTATGGGTCCCCTTGGATTTTGTTTCACCACATTTGGTTTTTTATAGTTAGGATGTTATTTCAAAACATTTTCCCAAAAAACATTCCCAAAAAAGGCAAGACGTTTCATGAATTACATACAAAATCCAATGATTTTTTTTTCCTGGCGTAATTTCATGAAGAAATAAAAGAAAAATCGAAGAAATTAGAACAAATATTTGTGAAAATAGCCGATCGGCTTGTTCTAGACGAGCAGCTTCTGGACTATCTACTTAACCCATTCTGACCGGGCACCCATTTTGGTGTCAGCATCATGTTATGCTTTAGCTATTTAAAAATAGCAGATCTACAAGCTCATATCGCGCCACCGAGTGGCGCGATACGAGCTTGTAGGTCTGCTATTTTTTGAAAAATCGAAGAACGACTGACATTTTTAGAATCTGATCTCAGGTCAGAATGGGTTCATCAGACCAGTGTGTGTCCGGCGAAAACCTCGTATGAATCTGATCTCAGGTCAGAATGGGTTAAATAGCCGATCGACGGCGATCTGCTATTTCCCAGCTATACTGTTGCGTTCACCCGGGCAGATGAAACGATGCGGTCTGCCATTCATTGTCAATGGAACTCCCCCCTCCACCCGCACTTAGGAGTGGAGGGACTGACTTGTGCTTTGAACTGACCTGCTCTTGAACTTGAACTCTCTTGCACTTTATACTTATTATTTATTCACTATTCATTGCACTTCATTGCACTTTTTGCACCTTTCCTAATGTTGTAACTGTACTCTGCTGCCCTGGCAATGAAGACTTCTGATTCTGAATGGAAGCCTGCAGCGACGTGAAGCCATACGACGCAGCAACGCTGCGTGAAGCTGCCGCAAATTATGCTGTGATGCGTTTTTTTGCATCGTCTTACGCACCATTAGTGTCTCCCAGAATACGGATGCTTGGGTTTAAGTGGTTAAAACCCATTTAGGACTGAGACCAGATACTACAAAGATTTCTGTTTCTATGTCAGTGGTTCTCAAACTATTCCATGTCAAGGACCCCGATAATGATATGTAAGTGGCCTGCTGACCCCCATTGTTCCAGGGACCACCACCCCCCCCAGCCAGAAGCAAAGATTTGAGTTAAAGCAAAAGCAAAATGTTTGAGCTTGAAGATTTGCTATGTTCGCAGTTCGTCATACAACAAATGATATATGGTCTTAAGTGGTTAACCCATTCTGACCGGGCACCCATTTTGGTATTAGCATCATGTTATGCTTTAGCTATTGAAAAATAGCAGATCTACAAGCTCATATCGCGCCACCGAGTGGCGCGATACGAGCTTGTAGGTCTGCTATTTTTGAAAAATCTAAGACACTTTTAGAATCTGATCTCAGGTCAGAATGGGTCAATAATGAAACTGTCAGGATGTAATAGACATTTTTAGAATCTGATCTCAGGTCAGAATGGGTTAACAAGCATTCTCTGCATCCTACTGTCTTGTCCACATCTCCGTTAGCATCTCCCAGTGGAAGTCGTTTACACAGTAAGTGTTGTATATTATCGCCATAAGTTGTTTGCTCTGACAGTCACATGGCAGAGATAATTGGGTTCTCAGACAGGGTGGTCACATCTGCCTGCTGGGGGGTGGAGTGGGGTGGGGTTGGGACAGGGTTATCCGTTGTTGCAGTGTTGCTTTACACAGCAAATTTAGATTTTAGTTGTAGTCGTATAGTCTCTTGAATAGTTGTCATTTAGTTTTTTAGTCACATTTTAGTCACCTGGAATGTTTTTGTGTCTAGTTTTAGTCGACTAAATCTACAGTTGATTTAGCCTAACTAAAATGTATTTTGGCGGGCGGTCGTAATGATTGATTTTACAATGCGACCGCGTTGTGAGCTTGTATTCTCAGCATGCAACCGAGTGTAAAATGACATGGAATTTGTCCACTATAGTCGCGTTTTTATTTGTTGACGAAATGTAGTCTTAGTTTTAGTCATAATTAGATCTGGGACTCGATTGAAAAAATTAATCTAATTAATCAGAGGCTTTGCGATTAATTAATCTAGATTAATCGCATTTTAATCGCATATCAATATTCAACCCGAGAACAGCGAGAAACCTTTTTTTTTAATGTTTTTTGGTATCCCAGTGAATCAATGAATAGTGACTACAGGATACCACTCATTTTCAACATTTTACTGTCATTAATATACCTGTTGTGGAAATAATAATAAAAAGTCACCCCATTCTGTGTTGCCTGGAACTGGAGGTCTGAAAAAACAATTAGTAGCAGTAACAAGTACATCTCAGTGACATCACAAAGCTGTACTTACTTCATATTGTTACTGTTTTTTGTCAGACCTCCAGTTCTAGGCAACACAAAATGGGGTGACTTTTTATTATTTCCAGTTTTCAGTACTATAGAAAAGAGCCCAGTGAGAAACGTTCCGCGGTGAAAGAAAAGGTGCGATTAATTTATCTGTAGTTAATCGCGATACATTTTTCTGTAGTTAATTCATCTAAATTAATCGCAATTAGTCCCGGCCCTAGTCATAATAGCTTATAGTTTTCATTTATTTTCCATTTCGTTTTTTTGTCAGTGAAAAAAAGGTCGTTTTAGTCATAGTTTTAGCTGGTTGTTTGGGACAAAGACATTGTATAGGTTTAGCGTGTTCCGTCTTCCCACGCATTGTAATAAGTATCACCAATGGGGTAATAGCTGACAGGACGTAATATTTCAAATATCAATATTCATAATTTATGAATTTTGAATTATTAAAACATTACAATATAATAATTATATTGCTCACGTCACTGTATAATGTAACATGAGTTCTTGGACAGACTTGCAATAAATATTCCAATCGGTACTTGTACTGTAAATATTGAGATAGAATACACAACGACTTCTTAATGAAAATCATATAAGTTTATTAAAAATCAAAATGTGTACAAACAATCCCAAAATTGACAAAGGTTTAAATGAACCCTTTTGATCATAGTAAGGTCAGGTAAAAGTAAATAGTGATATCTCATGAAACAAATAAAGAAAGAGAAACATGAAATAATAAAGAGGTTTCAAAATTAGCAGTTCTACATTCAAAATAACAATCTAACCTGCCCT
Organism: Protomyctophum parallelum; assembly: GCF_964188405.1. Lineage (NCBI taxonomy): Eukaryota > Metazoa > Chordata > Actinopteri > Myctophiformes > Myctophidae > Protomyctophum > Protomyctophum parallelum. Next base: position 37,144,462 of record NC_139713.1, read on the forward strand.
GAACGCTACACTCAGTTGCCATTTTTTCATGTGAGATATGCTCGCCTGTGTTGTGGAGGAGACGTCAGCAGTGGATGGCAGGCCCAGGATGATGTAGCTGCATGTTGCTAGCCAGGGAGGCTAGTGGCTGTACATCATGTGGTAGCTGGGGCCGTGTGCTGCTGAGCTCGCCCGGGCGGCTAGGGGCAGCGGATGGCAGGCCCAGAAGGATGTAGCTGGGCGGTGGTTTTGTAGTCGTCAGAGGCAGCTTGCTTCCCCGGTTTCCCTCATCGGGATCAGCTGTGCGTTCTTGGTGACGCTTGGCTTAAGCTGACCCTCTTGAAGATTTGAGCGGTAGAGAAGACTTGAGGTGTCTTATCCTCGCTGTGGTGTTGAGAGGCGTGTAGAGAGGAGCTGTAGTCAGTTCAGTTCTGGGTTGCCTCACGGTCTCTGGGAACCGGCCACTGTGGCACTGAGTCTACCCAGAATGGCTCCTCTGGTGTGGGGACAGAAGTCGACCCAGGGCCTGGTCAGTGAAGGAGAGCTGTGGGGGGGGAAGGGACATGTGTCTACCTTCCCTACTCCTTCGCCAGTAGATGAGAGGTAGAGAGCCGGAAGAGAGAGAGATGGCTGCTTGGACAGCCATCTTATATCGAAGAGGCGGAGACTAGTGGTCCTTGTCATGCAAGGAGCTGCTGGATGTGTGTGAGCTGTCATGTGTGGCACTGCCCCTCTGCTTAAAGCCCAAAGTACTACTTCTGCATTAAACAGTCTTAGGGAACTCCTGTTAACACATCTGACTGAATATTTGGAATCAGCATGAATTTATACATGTGGAGATATCAAACAGTACAGCCGTCAATTAGAAGTCAGGCAAGTCAGAAAATAATTATTTACAGACACACATCACATTAATTCAACACGATATATATATATTGTTGAAACCCCAATACATAGTATACAAATATATATATGCGTGGTTCAAAGGCATAATACGTGAGCAGTTTTATTCAAATTGTTCGCTTTCCATTGGAGAATATCAGAGAGGCCAACTCTGATATTGAGGGTATCCCCTTTGTGTCCTGCAGATGCTATCAGTATCCTGCATTCCAATGGGCAATAAAACTCGCATTACGTAGGGGTCCTGGTTCAGCCGAACCAAACTCATTCTCAGCACGCCAAGCAGTGTCCCTGAGAACATGGGGGGGGGGGGGGGGGGTTTGTGTACCGTGCCTGTAATGTGTTCATTGGTTATGAACAAAATCCATCTGTGTTCATATCTGTCCCGGCCACGCTACATAATCCCCCCTTGTCCTCAAATTCATGACGAAACGAGACGTTGAGTCCTTGATCTTTGAGGGCAAAAATAAAAGTAAGAGGATGAACACAGAGTACACAGAGCATATACGTCACATGGTTAAATGGCAACTTCTTATCTGCTAAACTCTTCTGGTGACTGTATAACTCTGGACTTCTTGAAAGAAAGAAATCTTAATAGGCCGTGGCTCTACAGTCAGAGGGCTTCAAGTTAAACACAAAACATGTCTACACAAAAATGAAGGAATAAAACAAAAACTCCTATAAATGCACATAAACTACTGTATCTTTGTTTACTATGGACTATGGAAAGGAAGCATAATTGTTCTACTCACTGTGACGTGAATAGATTGATTAACCCTAGTACGAATTTAACAGTTCAAAAACAAACAAAACACAGAAGATACAGGTAATCTCAAATAGAGCTGAGACTGTTTAGAAATTCCTATTATAATGTATAATTGGAGGAGTGCTGCATTACAATATTTGGTCCAATTCCTGTTTGACTGGACTCTGGTAGTAACAACCATGTATTACTCGTCAGTTTAAATCACCTTTGATAGGGCAAAATCACATCCAATTTTGGATGGAGCTACAGTGTAGTTACTACATGCTGTTACCTCACCTATGGTTAGTAAAACAAATAATGATCAAGGCACACAGACAATGTTCATTATCATAGAGTGACTAAAAAGGTTTATGTTGCAGTATATTATACACTCGTTTATATACATGCAAACATGTTGCCTGTGTATAAACATCTCAAACTGTTATGACCCATACGTGACCCATAATGTACAAACAGGTGTATATAATTACTACAAACAACAGGTGTATATAATCACTGTATCCCCCCCTGAATGTTTCAAATGACACAAACTATATAGTGAAGTGGGCGTCTGAAACATTCACGTATAAAGAAATAACCACCGCGTTGTTTAGAATTATCAAGGTGTATAATCCATCATAGATTTTCTCCAGTCATTATCAGTGGGGTTTGCAACCTTTCTGGTAGCGTAGATGCGTGCTTTTTTCTGTCTACGAGACTCCTTTGGGGAACTCTTCACCAACACAGGTTGATGATTTTCCCAAGAGGAAGGGCAACTGCCGTTGCCTCTTACTCTGGGGAGACAGTCGATTTGGGTGCTGTCAGTTACATAAGTAACTGAGTCATGGCACTCTCTATCGAACGCTTCCTTTGCCAAGGAGCGCAAATCAGCGGCACGTACGGTCGCAGAATTGATTCCGAGAGGGAAGTGTTTCGCAACAGAGGGAAGTAAATTATTTAGGAACAACGCCTTGAAATTTACATCTTCCTCCATCTTTGGACTATTTTTACCGCCGAAAAATGCTTTCATTAAACGCTTATAAAATACCCTAACATCTTCCCTCTCATGCTGTTTAACCTCCATGGCCGAAATCAGCCCACTTTTAGCAACACTGTGGTCCTCAAACTCCTGGAGTATTGCTTGGCAGACAGAATGCCAGTCTAATAGGGTTTGACCTGCTTGCCTCCTAAGGCAGGAGACAACTTCGCGGCTTGAGGTTAAACGGATGAGGTTCACCTTTGTTTCCACCGTGACTGGTTCATACGAACGTAACCTGTCAACAATACAGTCAAGATATGCTTGAGTATCTGTATTGCCTGAAGCCTGTGGGTAAAAATGGTCCATATGTTTAGACATTTTCCACAGGACATCATCACTCAGGGTCTTAGCCTGTGCCTGTGGGTCGTCGATAGTGAGAGACCCTTGGGGCGCCTGTGTGTTAAAATCAGGAACAACTTGACTCGGCCCTGAGCTAGTGTATGGTGGAGGTGTCATGCTTACAACATACTGTGCTCTGACTAAACCCAGAGTCTGACCGCCAGTTGGCCAGGTCATAGCCCGGTCAACTCCGGACAGAGCAGGGGTTTGGGCTGGGCTGACCTGGGGTCGCCCCTGCAATTGCTCTGGCCATGTTGAGAAAGAGGTTAAAGGGTTAGCCACATAGGAGGTTGGGGAGGAAACAGGATTTAGTGACCCCCCTCCTTGTTGAGTGCTAATGACAGAAGGTGTGTTTTTGCACATCCTGTGGTTTTCCCATTCATCTTTTTCAATTCGGTGTGTGTCTATTTCAGCTTGCAGCATTGAAATATGCTGTTGTCTAGTATTAAGACTAGCATCCTGTGAAGACACAGTGTCTCGTAACTGATCGATTTCTATAGTTAGTTTGTTCACATTAGAATTCAATTCTGAGATTAATTTTGACTGTTTAACCTCAAACTGGTTCTGCTCAACAGGTCCACAGCAAAGCTGATCATTGCGTGCCTGAGTTTGACCTCTGACCTCGGCTAGGAGGTCTTGAAAACATTTAACCATATCATCATTAGCGGTACATTTACGACTCTCTAGGCATGCAATTCTGTCTTGCAGACGGATGACAGAACTCTGTAGTTTACAAATTTTAGTTAGATCACCATATCTTTGCGTTCTTACATTTTCCTGTTTTAAAACATCTCTCAGTAGTTCAGTCTTTTGACTCTTAGCTGTTGTTAACGGTGTAATCAGTTGACACATATCTGTATCACAATCAATTTGGAAAGTTTTTTGCAGCTTGGGATCAAAGTTTTCTGTTAACCCCCTCATGGCCTGTGCCACTGCATATATTACGTTATGCAGCATATTTGAGCAGTATTAAGACGAGGACTGCTGAGAGATTTCATATTGTTACTGTTTTTTGTCAGACCTCCAGTTCTAGGCAACACAAAATGGGGTGACTTTTTATTATTTCCAGTTTTCAGTACTATAGAAAAGAGCCCAGTGAGAAACGTTCCGCGGTGAAAGAAAAGGTGCGATTAATTTATCTGTAGTTAATCGCGATACATTTTTCTGTAGTTAATTCATCTAAATTAATCGCAATTAGTCCCGGCCCTAGTCATAATAGCTTATAGTTTTCATTTATTTTCCATTTCGTTTTTTTGTCAGTGAAAAAAAGGTCGTTTTAGTCATAGTTTTAGCTGGTTGTTTGGGACAAAGACATTGTATAGGTTTAGCGTGTTCCGTCTTCCCACGCATTGTGACTCCCAGTAGCACCTCCATCGGTGCTACTGTATATACAGTAGCACTAGCACCGATGGAGGGGCTACAGTATACAGTAGCGCCTCCGTCGGTGCTACTGTACACCCTAACCTCAGCACACCGGCGCAGCGTCTGCTTATCTTTGGAGTTTTTCCCACCCTGCGGTGTCACCATAAATCAGATGATTTATAAGCTTAGCCTCCCAGGATTGTAACTTTTGCTTTTGTTATCAGGCCACTGGAGTGGTTTTGACTGACTGCTCACTTTCCCCATGATACACTCCAATGACTTTTTATTCAAAAGGCAGAAATGCCTGCACACATATACTGCTTCTTGGCAATAACCCATTCTGACCTGAGATCAGATTCATACGAGGTTTCCGCCGGACACACACTGGTCTGATGAACCCATTCTGACCTGAGATCAGATTCTAAAAATGTCAGTCGTTCTTCGATTTTTCAAAAAATAGCAGACCTACAAGCTCGTATCGCGCCACTCGGTGGCGCGATACGAGCTTGTAGATCTGCTATTTTTAAATAGCTAAAGCATAACATGATGCTGACACCACAATGGGTGCCCGGTCAGAATGGGATAAAGATGAGAAAGTGAAAGGTCCCAACGAAGGTATGAGATATGATCTATGCCAGCAAAAGGCATCAATATTATGCACTGCTGCTTTAGTGTTAGCCTACACTACAAAAAGTTTAAAGGACCCTGCAGGTCTTTCATTATGACAAGGATAACGTCCATAACATTATGAATGACTGGGACCCTTAGGCATTAAAGTGTTTAGGTGTTAAATATAAACGTACTGGTTGTGGTTCTGAAAAATAGTATCCCACATTTTGTCTGTGTATGTATGGCATACAATTCAATACAGTTGAAATAGTATAGCTCTATGCAATGACAATTGATTGCACAATGCATTGACATGTCAAAGAGCTTAAAGGCCATGCTAATGCATTTAAAACAGTATGCAGTATATCCCTTAATTACATTTTGTACATTGATGATTAAGTCAATATAAAATATTTAAAGGGGCATGGTGGTTAGTGCTGTCGCCTCACAGCTAGAAGGTCCAGGGTTCGATTCCCACTGGGGACGCTGTGGGCTCCTGTGGGTGCTCAATGCTCATACCCGAGGCGGGGTTGGCGAAAGGGCCTTTCTGTGTGGAGCTTGCATGTTCTCCCCGTGTCCCCTAGGGTAGGCACCCTCACAAAAAACATGCAGTAATCCTGGTCTCTAAACTACCTCCCCCGGGGCGACTGATGGAGGGGAAAGGAACTGATTGGAATAACGTGTTCCTTCCACGCGCTACGTCCAACCAGGGAAACTCCCCCCTGTCAGGTGTAAAGGAGCGACTTGGACACTCATGCAGGAAGCATGAGTTCAAGTCCGTTGCTCTCCCAAGGTTGGTGGAGGGTGTGTAGAGCCCAGAATCACATCATTGACACAGGGGTGAAAAATGGGTTACAAAATCATGGGATAAAAAAAATAAAGAAACTACTCTCTGAAGAACATTGACTGAGAACGAATTTATGTGGGGGAGCTTATAGCTTCATTTAAAATACAAAATATAAACGTTATACGTCTTTGCAAGTATACCGGTAGTTAATGAAACATAACTGTACATTTAAAGCTCAAAGGAATACTCCACACAAACATGAAAATTGTCATTAACAACTCAAATGGATGATTTTATTTATACACGCAAAGCAATTTAACTCAAAAGGAGCGGGACATGTCAAATTCAGTATAGCTATAGTGTTTAAAATCAAATAAAAATCACACCTGGTCAAATGTGTGGTAAACCATCTCGGTCGCTTGAATTCTGCAGAAGAACACATGCAAATGTGAATTCACGGCCGAGTTACCAGCCTAGACCACACCCAGGCAGGTCGAGTTACCAGCCTAGACCACACCCAGGCAGGTCGAGTTACCAGCCTAGACCACACCCAGGCAGGTCGAGTTACCAGCCTAGACCACACCCAGGCAGGTCGAGTTACCAGCCTAGACCACACCCAGGCAGGTCGAGTTACCAGCCTAGACCACACCCAGGCAGGTCGAGTTACCAGCCTAGACCATACCCAGGCAGGTCGAGTTACCAGCCTAGACCACACCCAGGCAGGTGTGGGAACTGGGAAGTAGATCTCACCATAGGAGTATAAACATGTGGGGGAGATTTCATATTATTGTCAGGCATAGGATGACCATTTGGATTAATTTATCTTGAGCTGTGTAGAGTACTTTAGAGTAATTTGTAATGCCTTTTCTGGAACTTTGAGAACTGTACACACCGTGCGATGCCGAGCCATGAGGCCCATAGCGTAGGAGCCAATCTCCTGTTTCTGTAGCGTGAAGCAGCTTACTACAACTATACCCCCTGGACATGACACTAGTACGGTATGCCGCAGTATCACTGGGTCCCAATGTTCACAGTCTTCGGTATGAGCCGGCCGGGGATCGAACCCTGGCCTCCCAGTCCCAGAGCGGACACTCTAACCACAAGTCCACTGAGCTGGTGAAAAAAAAAGAAGTCTGCTGGTGGTAAACTCCTTGTGTTTATTCTAACAGACTGTCTTTCAACTGGCTGATAAGCAGTCACACCCAATTAGCTCCAACTTGTTTTGTGTGAATAACGTTATTTTGTCCAATCTTTATGGTAGAGTACAAAATAACATATACAATTGGGGGTGTTGTATTTGGAATCTGCCTCCCTAATGACTCGGTAGTGTTTTTTTTCTTGACACAAATTTTGACCTGAAAGTCAAAATTCATATTTCTCACATAAGCAAGCAGGCAGGCTCCATTAGCTCAGTGGTAAACATGTTAGCACTTTAACAGGAGATCCGGCTTCAAAATGGGGGTAGAACAGGAGAGTTACATAGTACAGCTTTAAAATAAGAGCTAGTACACCTGCAGATCTTCTTCTTTTTTTTTTAACTGAAGGATTGGTTCCTTTGTGGGACAGGTGTCAGGAGACATATATATCATATTTGATTCATGTTGATTCCATATCTGGGGCAGAGGAAGATTAACAAAACAAAAAGTCATCCAGGGTTGGACGGGGTAAAGTGGGGTTAGTTAGAGTGAGTGCTGCTATGCAAAGGTTGGCATGGAAATGATAAAAGTACATTTGATCTTTAAAAGTTTTGAATAGGCAGAGGAAGGATTCTTGATTTCTCTGAAAGTTGTATGGAGAGACCTAACAATTCTGGATGTTGGCAAGAATGATCTGAAACAGCTCTGGAAGTATTGACCTGTTTCCAATGTCCCATAAGTCTGCGTTTTGTGTGTGCATAACTTCCTCTTGATGTGTTGCAAGATTTTGCAAGAGAAACAAGTGGCCAGGTTCTTTGAAAACAAGCACAAAGGAAAATAGCAGATCTACAAGTTCACAGCGTTATTAAAAAAAAAAATTGAGAATAAATTGAAATATTTTGAATATTTTTTAAACATTAATTTTTAACAAAAATGGCACATAGAGGAGTGTGAAGGAAAATACAGGCAATTCTTTGCGGGAGGTGGACAGCCCCAATCGCTCTGTGTGTGTTACTGTAGGTCAGTGCTAAATGAGAATTTGGAACCAAATGGAGTCTGTAACTCTGAGAGTGTACAAATGGAACCAAATCTAACATTTGGCTCCATTTGTACACTCTCAGTTAAATTAACATTGATTTTACAATATAAATTGGGGGTCCCAGAGATAGAAATGCCATTAAATGGTGGTCCGTATAGACTAATGCATGTCAACCTGGGGGTGCTTGAAATTAAACGGGTTGAGAATCTCTGCTAGAGCCGTGAAAGTCTTCTCTAATGGGGGTCCCGGCATGTCTTTTCAAATGGGGGTCCACAGGCTAATTAGTGTCCATTTGGGGGGTCCTTGACATGAAAAGGTTTGGGAACCACTGTGGGTTAATGTTTATGTTAGGTTACTTTTGCCATAACCCATTCTGAACGGGCACCCATTTTGGTGTCGGCATCATGTTATGCTTTAGCTATTGAAAAATAGCAGATCTACAAGCTCATATCGCGCCACCGAGTGGCGCGATACGAGCTTGTAGGTCTGCTATTTTTGAAAAATCGAAGTGCGACTAACATTTCTAGAATCTGATCTCAGGTCAGAATGGGTTAATCAGACCAGTGTGTGTCCAGTGGAAAACTCGTATGAATCTGATCTCAGGTCAGAATGGGATAAACATGACTGAACCACAAGTCCTTTGTCATTCCTGTCATTACGATCATCCCCGCTGATCTCTCACTGCTCTGTGTCTCAACAGGAGAACCCGTACCTGTGCAGTGACGAATGTGACGCCTCGAACCCGGACCTGGCCCATCCCCCCCAGAACATGCAGGACCGCGAGCGCAGCGGTCTGCTCACCTACTGGCAGACGGTCACGTGGCGGCGCTACCCCGAGCCCCTCTTGGCCAACATCTCCCTGGCCTGGAACAAAAGCCTGGAGCTCACGGAGGACATCCAGATCACCTTCGAGTACGGCCGTCCCACTCACATGGTGCTGGACAAGTCCACGGACCACGGGCGCTCCTGGCAGCCCTACCAGTACTTCGCCGACGACTGCCAGGACGCCTTCGCCATGCCGCCGCGGCGCGTCCAGGACCTGACGCCCGCCAACCTCACGCGGGTCCTCTGCACCGAGCAGTACTCCAAGTGGGTGGGCTCCAAGAACGACAAGAACGTGAGGTTCGAGGTGCGCGCGCGCTTCGCCGTGTTCGCCGGGCCCCGGCTGCAGAACATGGACAGCCTGTACACTCGCATGGAGAGCATGAAGGGCCTGAGGGACTTCTTCACCTTCACCAACCTGAGGCTGAGGCTTCTCAAGCCGGCCCTCGGAGGCACCTATGTGCAGAGAGACAACCTCCTCAAGTACTTCTACGCCATCTCCAACATCGAGGTGCCCGCAAGGTGAGGGATCTTGACTCTTCTTTGTTGAGGGGCGCTGCTAGCCCCTCCCATGTCCAGCTTTTAGTGTGTGTGTGTGTGTGTGTTATGTGTGTAGCACAAACTTTGTCCTACACACACATTAAATTCCCATTGACACTGAATGGACAATGTCACGTCATAGTGTAAACACAAACATTGCGTACACAAACATTGATATGATGTGTATATACTGTAGGAGGCTTTCAACTCTCAACTGTCAGTAAGACGTTGACGATGATTAGAGTGCCCCTCACTTCACACAGGTGTGATATGTTCAGTTTACAATGAATCATTTGAAAAGAAGGAGAGGTCGCATAACAAAAACTAATGCTTGCAATTGATTCAGAATCATGAATAACCGTGCACACACCAATAGTAGGCTATTTGCTACAATGAATAACTTATCAATTACACAATAATAATTTACTTAATATGCCAGCATCAAATGTAAAAACCTGAAATTGTTTTTTGCCGTTTTATTTTGTATTGACTTTTTTTAATATTGTTAAAGACGGTAAAGCTACATGGGAGGCAGCTGAAACACAATTTCCAAAGGGATCAGACAGAGACAGCAGTGGGGATCATCTCATAACATTACCACATATTGCTCTGCCTTAAATTGATAATAATTACGTGTCAAATATTCCTGCACTCTCCTCTACCACCTACAGTATCCCCAACATTGAAACTCATCACTTTTGGATAGATTTTTCAGTTGGCTAAATGAGAATCTATTCACCAGGCAAATTTCTGTCTGAGCTCACTTTGAATTTGGTACCTTTTCAGTGAAAAAGGTATAATATCGTGTCATGTTGTGATTGGCAGAATACTGTACATGAGCAAAGGGACACAAAGTCTTGATTATACGACAGTGAATAATTAAATTGTAATTGAATAATTACTCCACAAAACATATTTGACTCTTTTCATTCAGCTGTTCTGAAAGATGACTTATACTGTATACAGCACCGTATGTTGCTGAAATTCACATCTCCACTTCTCATCGTTTTGACGATTTAGCTGTACATGCTCACACTCGCACACCCACTCGCACACACACACACACACACACACACACACACACGCTCATATCCAGCCTAATCCGAGGTCACTCACAATGACCCTATCTCTCGCCATGGATCCTACGCTCGCTGTCATTGGCCGGCGAGCGCAATGATTAACCCATTCTGGGCGGGCACCCATTTTGGTGTCAGCATCATGTTATGCTTTAGCTATTGAAAAATAGCAGATCTACAAGCTCATATCGCGCCACCGAGTGGCGCGATACGAGCTTGTAGGTCTGCTATTTTTGAAAAAATCGAAGAACGACTGACATTTCTAGAATCTGATCTCAGGTCAGAATGTTGTTCGTCAGACCAGTGTGTGTCCGGCGGAAACCTCGTATGAATCTGATCTCGGGTCAGAATGGGTTAACGACACGAGCAGACAGCCTCGGTGGTCTAACGTTAACGGCGGTCCACATTGTGCGCCGGGGAGGCTGTGGAACCCTTACATGGCAACTTTGTGACAGTGAGGGATGGCCGGGCCGTCACGCGGGCCTGCTTAGCATCAACAAGCCATCTCTCCTACCTTTCACAATTGTTATTCCAATCAATACGACAGGGTGACATTTGAATGGTATTTAACACCCTCGTTGGGTTTGCGTATATACGTGCGTGTGTGTGTGTGTGTTTATTTGTGTGTGTGTGTGTGTGTGTGTGTGTGTGTGCGTGCATGTGTGTGCATGCGTGTGTGCTTTCAGTGTGTGTGTGCGTGGGGGGTTGGGGGAAGTGAAAACATGTAAGCGGTTCAGAGGTGTAAGTTGATGTGGGCGTCTGCCTGTGGATAGGGGGGGGGGGGTGTTTGATGAGGTCCTGAGTGTATGCTGACACAGCACACAACATGCGCCCGTGCAATAACACACACACACACACACACACACACACACACACACACACACACACACACACACACACAGACTTGCACGCGCAAGACTGTGTGTGTGTGTGTGCACACACACACACACATACACACACACAACACACACAGATCTCTCTGGCACTGGGGATAGGACCTGGAGGTATTGATCACAGGAACTTTTCAGGCTCAGCACGGAATGAGAGGGAGGGAGAGGTGGAGAGAGAGAGAAAGTGGGGAAGAGATAGATAGAGACAGAGTGAGAGAGCGAGAAAGAGAGAGAGAGACGGTGGAGGTGAAATTGTCCACAGCTATACGCTATAGAACAAACCTCCAAAATCCAATAACTTTAATGATCGTCAGGAAACACATGTTTGTCTTTATTGCGTCGTTCAGTAATCACAACAACAACATCACAACAGTTTGATCATTTCACTTGAAAGCACAGTTTGCGCTACACTCTCCAGCCTACGATACTCCACGCAGTTTGCCTCATCCCGTATACCAAATTAACGGTAAGCCGTCGTGAGCGTTATAACTTTCAGATGCATACGCTTGCGTCATGTTTTCCGTCTCTTTGTCTCTTTCCCCATCCTGAAAGCTGTGCGCGCTGCAGTGGCAGCTGGCGGTGACAGTATCTTCATGTGTTGGATTCGGGTATCAGAGGGCCTAAATATAGCCCTGTTTGGAGATGACTGAGGCCAGTCCATCTTCCTCCCCTGCTGCCCACACCTCCCGTAACATAATCACTAATCAATAAGTTATTCTGGGCGGCCAGCGGGGGTATTGGGTGATGGTGGAGGTGGTGGGGGGTCCTCGGCAGTACAGTACAATCATGTGTGTCTGATGCTTACGGCTGCAAAATTGATTTTTTGGAGGGCCAGACGATTAGTCAATGTTCCCCTGGACAAAAGGCTAAGCTATTTCATCTCATCTCATCTGCCCCTTAGTAACATACTGGGATTTTCCAATGCTTAAAATTTGAATAATGAATATTCCGCTCCACTGGCGCTCCGGCGGGTAGTATACGGCACAGTAAAATGGTTTTTCATATGATCAGGACCCAGAGGCTGAGTGTACTGCAGGTCACCGTTACGGTAATGAGATAGGCTGCCCGTTATCGATGGGAAGAGGCTCCTTGTCACTTCCTGGCTGTATTGCATGTCCCCAGGCTCTCCAGCGACGCATGGCTCTCTGGCTGAACCCAGTTAAAAGTAATGATTATTAGTTAACTAAACATTGGCGCGAGTTGATTCCGGAACGCCGGACCCGAAGAACAAGCTCCGTTCCTTTTTTTAAACCAACACAGAGACGGAGCCCTCTTTGTGCTGCGTGCGGTCTGATCTGACGCAGCACTTGTCAGAATGACTTGGCTGTGCGATAAAGAGCTGGCGCAGGTATTGCGGGAAGCCAGGTATACTCAGGGCCCAATAGTGCCGTTTTATCAATAAATACGTAACGTGAGAGGCCATTAACCCATTCTGACCTGAGATCAGATTCATACGAGGTTTCCGCCGGACACACACTGGTCTGATGAACCCATTCTGACCTGAGATCAGATTCTAAAAATGTCAGTCGCTCTTCGATTATTCAAAAATAGCAGACCTACAAGCTCGTATCGCGCCACTCGGTGGCGCGATATGAGCTTGTAGATCTGCTATTTTTCAATAGCTAAAGCATAACATGATGCCGACACCAAAATGGGTGCCCGGTCAGAATGGGTTAAGTGCAAACGCTGGCATAGTGATGTTTGACAGGAGGAGGAGTGGTAAATTTAGATCTGTGGGACGCGCCGAAATCACTCAGCAAACTGGATCGCACACACAGGTCATGTAGGGTGGAGGACGCGGTGAGAGGCTTGCAGAGATGTGAAAGGACTTCTCAAAGAAGAGGTGATCGAAGCAAGGTCAAATGCAATAGGGTCGATATGATGGTATTACAGTGTGTGATTCAGCACTCGCTCATCACTCGCCGCATGCACTCGTTGCAAAGTTCTACCAAGGTTAACCGTAATGAGCTACTGTATACGGACCGAAAATATGAACTGAAGCCAGAGCCTCTATAGGCTTAGTTTGCACTCATTTGATGTGATATAGCCCACTCATACTGACCGCAGGGTAGGATTTGCAGGGACGGATGGGGGGGAGTTGCGGGTAATCGATGCCTCTGCTTCTGATATGCCCCTCTGGCCATGCATACTGTATTATGTTTTATCCCTACTTCTGCTCAGACTGAAATACACGTATGTATTGTTTTCTTCACTATGCCGTACAAAGACGTATATGCTATAGGGCTTGAGTGGTTAACCCATTCTGACCGGGCACCCATTTTGGTGTCAGCATCATGTTATGCTTTAGCTATTTAAAAATAGCAGATCTACAAGCTCATATCGCGCCACCGAGTGGCGCGATACGAGCTTGTAGGTCTGCTATTTTTGAAAAATCGAAGAGCGACTGACATTTTTAGAATCTGATCTCAGGTCAGAATGGGTTCATCAGGACCAGTGTGTGTCCGGCGGAAACCTCGTATGAATCTGATCTCAGGTCAGAATGGGTTAAGCAAATGTCGCCTGCAGGGAACCAGTATCCCTCACAGCACTGCAGGATCATGAGAAAGCCATTGCCTGTATCATTAGAGAAAGAGTTGCAATACTTCAACTGGAGGCCATCACTTACGTCGGTCAAATCAGATTGAGCAGGAAGCTTCAGCCGTACAGTAAGTGGTCATCTCAGATTCAGCCTCGTTCCATCTTCCCTGATCTCCTTACCGTTGGTCTGCATTTGTCATCCCTGTGAGAACGTTGCATGGAACGCAACGCAGCGGGCCTGCCTGTTGTCTCCATTGACGCACTGCAAAATCAGAATGTGTATGAGTCTGAATATATAACCCTGACAATGTAAAAATGTACCAGTAAGACTCTTGCTTTTACACGCTCAGGGTTAGACGAACACTCTGGGTTTTTTTGCAGAGTGGATTAGGAGCGGGGGTCATGGATCGAGGCTTTCTAATGAAATAAGCGGCAGGTCGTAGAGCGGGTCTTTATCCCATTCTGACCTGAGATCAGATTCATACGAGGTTTCCGCCGGACACACACTGGTCTGATGAACCCATTCTGACCTGAGATCAGATTCTAGAAATGTCAGTCGTTCTTCGATTTTTTTCAAAAATAGCAGACCTACAAGCTCGTATCGCGCCACTCGGTGGCGCGATATGAGCTTGTAGATCTGCTATTTTTAAATAGCTAAAGCATAACATGATGCTGACACCAAAATGGGTGCCCGGTCAGAATGGGTTATAATGGAATAAACGCTATACGGCTGTAAGCTCAGGAAGAGCCACCTAAGTGGATCACGGCCAAGATGGAGGGAAGGAGACGGAGTGGGGCGAGGAAGATGAAGATGAAGCTTGCATTAGTCTTCGTCCGGAGTGGTAATGACTATAACATCAGATCCTTTTACTGCCTTCAACTGCGCCGTCTTATCTGATTGGCTGCATGTCAGGTGGGGTGTCGAGTTTAGAACGTCTGTTATGAGTTAGCTGTGTGAAAGGATGAAGATTCCTGAACACACACACACACACACACACACAGACAGACAGACAGACAGACAGACAGACAGACAGACAGACAGACAGACAGACAGACAGACAGACAGACAGACAGACAGACAGACAGACAGACAGACAGACAGACAGACAGACAGACAGACAGACAGACAGACAGACAGACAGACAGACAGACAGACAGACAGACGGCGGGGTAGCTAAAATCAATATCAATTATGTAAATACTGAGTCGAGCAACTTAAAAACTGTCCGGGGTGTTCACATAAGCCTGAGTAGACGATAAAATGACCAAAAGTTTGATGGGAGATTAATCGGCCGATATTGGCCTTAAACCGATATATTTGTAATCGGTATCGGTAACGGTTTTAGCAGAAAACCCTAAACCCTTATTTTATAATAATTATGTTGAAAAATAAATTTGAAAAAAAGCCTGAAAAAGCCTTGTGTAATGATGAAGGCTGCAAATTATATCAATGTTTTCCGGGGAAGCTTTCAAAAGAGTCAACAAGAAACATTTTTTAATGAAAATACTACATTCAAGGCGTTTGTGTTGGGATATGGGTCAACATTTCATTGACGGTGCATCCCTAGTTTTGGAATAAAGAGGCATTGCTGTTTTTATTAGAGTTTATAAGCCTTTTTTCAGAATGCCCAAAAGTATTATATTTTCTTAATAATGAGATCATATCGACATTGGTTATATATCAGTTATCGGCCATAACAGCAAATCATTATATCAGATGTCGATATCGGCCAAAATGTCTCATCGGTACATCCCTGGAAATATCCCTTTAAAGGTTTTATGACATTCATTTTCATTTATTTTTATTTGTATTTTTTATTTTTATTTTTATGACCTCAATTACACCCAAAAAACCTGAACTTTGAACATTCACTGGATTTTCTGTGGTCTGAGGTTTTCTTTGGGGTTTGGAAGCCTTTTGAGCTACAATGAAAACAGGCAACACAGTGAAAACAGTGACATCTGCTGGCAAATCCCATTGACATATATGGGATTTGCAGGGTCTTACATCACTTACTGCCGGCAAATCAGAGCACCTGTTTGAGCCAGAAAACCCCAGATCACAGAAAATCGACTGAATGTTAAAAGTTCATGTTTTTTGGGTGCAATTGAGATTAGAAAACCTAAAAAAAATAAGAACAATTCCAAAACCTTTTTTTTTATGTCACAATCCCTTTAAGGTGTGAAAACAAAAGGTTGGGAACCAGACTGATGCTGGAGAAGTGTTTGGGACGCAGATATAGATTTCCTGTCCTGAACATTTGTTTTGCAATATTTCAAACTGTTAAATATACGCTTAATTTGAAAAGGGTTGTGGAAGTTTATTAAAGCAATCCCTGAAATGCAAAGATATGCAGCAAAGTTGGAAGCCATTGCGCGCTGCGTGAGTGGGAAACAGGCACGCACACACACACGCACAGGGAAAAGCTAATGCACAGCCCTGGGCTTTGCACGCATGCACGCGCACGCACACACGCACACACACACACACACACACACACACACACACACACACACACACAGAGACACTGCAAAAGTAGTTTGGAAAGTTAACGTGGGCTGTTGATGTCGGAAGTGGTGGAAGTCAACATGTGAAAATGGCTCCAGCATGATGCAGCAGCATGTAAGATAGCACCGTGGTCATCTCATCAGTGTGTCCTGTGAGCAACATATGGGGACTCCACTGAGAGCAATAGATGAAATAGGGGCGTCACCGTGTGCGTGCAGGTCGGCAGTCTCCGTGGTGGTGGGGCGGGCGCAGAATTGTACAGGCCACTGTTCGTCGTGCTGCGGCGGTAGCAGAGGAAGCACGACCGCGGGTTTGGAGATCCGAATGTGAGCTGTAGCATGGTTTTCGTGTCAGCCAGAGTCAGACCTGTTACATAATGTATTGCTAATCCGACTGTGAAAAAGGGTGGTAAAAATTCACAGGAAACAATTACAGCTCAGTAGAGCAGAGACCTCTGCCGAGGCAGCACAAAATGTGTTCTGAAAGTGGTCAATATTTTACTCGTACGAAGACAAACAACGACTTAAGTTGGTGAGGAAAATATGACTGGCAGAAGTAATGTTTTGCCTTTTTTTCATTTGGATTTAACGTGTCTTCTAGTTATCATAATCTAAGAATGAATCTTAGATTTTGAACATTAGTTTACATCACTCACTATGCTTACAATGTGTGTGGACTAACTGTATACACTAAAAGATCCATAAAAAATAAACATCAATAAGCTAGTTAAAGCTTTACTGATGTGTTCAGTACAATATACAGTAGCAAACTGGTTTGCTAATTATGCTTGTGATTTCTAATGATTTTGCCAAACTATAATTTCAAAACAAACAGGAGCCATTTTGACATGAAGGGTAGGGTGAACATAGGTGTTGATACTACCAATGATACTCAGGTTCCGTTCCATTCGGGTCAAACAGAGTCAGGGTGCTGCTCACTGGAAACACTGCTATTCTACCAGTGTTGTTTTTGGCAGCAAATTTCTATTTTAGTTTAGTCATAGTCTTTGGACTGAAACTTCATTTAGTTTCAGTCACATGTTAGTCACCTGGAATGTCTTAGTGTTAGTCTAGTTTTAGTCGACTAAATCTACAGTTGATTTAGTCGACTAAAATGTATTTTGGTGGGCATTGATGCCGTCGTAAGGACTGTTTTTACACTTGCTGAAAATAGCCGATCTACAAGCTCACAACGCGTTGTGAGCTTGTAGATCGGCTATTTTCAGCATGCAACCAAGTGTAAAATAAATGACTTTACTGGATCTCTTGTCCACTAGTCCCTTCCTAACTAATTTTAGTCTAGTTTTTATTTGTTGACGAAATTGTCAGTATATTTAGTCTTAGTTTTAGTCATCGTAGCTTAGTTTTCATTTAGTTTGTTTTTGTCAGTGAAAATAGGTAGTCGACGAAATTTTTTCGTCTTAGTTTTAGTCGACGAAAACAACACTGTATTCTACTGTAGGTAACAGCCCATTGGTAACATGCATAACACAACACATATATGGACCCTATCCATGGCATGATAGGCATCTAGCAGATCGGTCATATCGGGAATAACTCGCAAATCCCGTCGATCAGAGTAAACACAGGGTAAATTGTCAAGCAAGCGCTGCTGAGAAAACAAATAGTTTACTATAGTTACTATAGGTTAACGACTGTCATACTGACACAAACGCGCGACATGAGGAAGGAATTAAGGCACTGCAGCAACTCAGACAGTGTATGCCCTTTTTTAATTCACAGGGTGCAAGTAAAGCGTTTCACTGTATCGGTCACATCTTCGTCAGGTCATAGCCCAGGGGGGGCAACACAGTAAGGCTTAAGTATACACATGGTACAGGGGCAAGCCCTTCAATTGACCAATGTCACACAGCCAGCAATAATAGGTTCATAGTATCACGTGGAGCACTCAGATAAAGTGGTCCAAAGATTAAAGGTCTACATTTAAGGACAACGCACAACATCTCTCTCTCTCTCTCTCTCTCTGTAAACAACGTACTGTACCATACACTGTAACATCTATTTCAAATAAACATACAGCAACTCTAGCATCGATCTAAATATGCACCACAAACAGGAAGTGCAAGACTCAGAGATATATAAGTAGGCCTTAAGTGCGCGCCACAGACTCGGAGGAGGTGAGTGTCCAGACTGCGGTGAAGAAAGAGCACTGGTGATTACATTTACGTACTGTACTTAAGTACAACTTTTGAGGTACTATACTTAATTTGAGTATTTCCGATGTTCAGTACTTTTACTTCTACTCCACTACATTTCGCTACAATAATTTGAAAACTTTAGTTACTTTGATTTTGATTACAAAACATACATTAACCATTTCAGTCGTATATATTTCGCCTATTTCAAAATAGCCAATATAGCTCACAATGCGTCGCGATGCGAGACATTGTGAGCTTGTAGATCGGCTATTTTCATATACATTTTGAAAACTTGAAACGGGACATTCTGTATAATGAGTACTTTTAACTTTTGGTACTTTAAGCACATTTTGATATCAATACTTTTGTACTTTTTTACTCAAGTACATTTTAAATTCCGGACTTTTACTTGTAATGGAGTACTTCTATATTGCAGTATTGGTACTTTTACTTAACCCACAGAGTGCCAAGAACACGGGATTCCGTTTGAACCTCCACAACTGTGCCAGAACGTAAAAATCGGTCTGTCTTTAATTTCATTTAATCCAGTAATTAAAAAATATATTTTTTTGTTTCTTTGACATGCACGCGTCCAAATGAGATAATCTGGTGTCTTTAACCCATTCTGACCGGGCACCCATTTTGGTGTCAGCATCATGTTATGCTTTAGCTATTGAAAAATAGCAGATCTACAAGCTCATATCGCGCCACAGAGTGGCGCGATACGAGCTTGTAGGTCTGCTATTTTTGAAAAAAATCGAAGAACGACTGACATTTTTAGAATCTGATCTCAGGTCAGAATGGGTCACAGCCTTACAGTATACTGTATGTCTGAATGACTTACAAGATCTGAATGATACAGAAGTCTGCTACTGTATGACAGGAAAATGAAGCCTGAATGACGATGATGACAGAAAGAAAAAGAGTGAGGAATCTCTCTGGTCCGTATAGGAGGCTTTGCCTTTTCTCCTCCACTGGAGAATGAAGACATACTTTGTCGTGGCGACAGCGTCACACATACCAAAAAACAGCCGATCTACAGGATCACAACACGCCGCAGCCGTGGCACTTTGTGAGCTTGTAGATCGACTATTCTTGCCACAGCGATGCTGTGGTGAAGATTAGGCATGAGGCGGGGTAACCAAATGCTCCTTCTCACTCCCCCCTCTCTTCCTCTCCAAATGCCAGTCTTCTAGGTCTTCTTGATTATCAATGTAGTGTGACTTTGACTTTGGAAACTGTCACACCAGTCCTGAATTATGCCATTCTGACCTGAGATCAGATTCATACGAGGTTTCCGCCGGACACACACTGGTCTGATGAACCCATTCTGACCTGAGATCAGATTCTAAAAAAATGTCAGTCGTTCTTCGATTTTTCAAAAATAGCAGACCTACAAGCTCGTATCGCGCCACTCGGTGGCGCGATATGAGCTTGTAGATCTGCTATTTTTAAATAGCTAAAGCATAACATGATGCCGACACCAAAATGGGTGCCCGGTCAGAATGGGTTATGCCAAAGTTTTCTTTTTGTGTCCTTTGCTGAGTGAAGGTGAGAGGATGGGAGGATCAGGAGGAGAGGGAGAGAAAGAGAGAGAGAGAGAGAGGCAGAGATGATGGATTAACTTCTAGTTTCATGGGACCGGGCTGGGGTGTGTGATTTTGTGATGAATGATGTTAGGTGGGATGCTCTGTAAATATTATTCTACAGTTCACACATGCTGCCACAGAGCAGAGCCTATAACAGTATGTCTCTCTTATATTCCGTTTAGGACTGAGGCCGATTCTTAAAAAAAATGATCTTCTAAATCCTAAACGTTTTCTGAGAAACCTGTACATTTATGTTTCTGTCAGTCTATGTCTATATGTCAACCATTTTCATGTCAAGGACCCCCAGAATTATCTGTATTTGGTTCCAGGGAGATTTGAGTTAAAAACGTTCACTCTGAAAGAATATATATTGAAAGATTTGCACCACATTTTCACGCTGAAAAAAAAAAAAGGTGGCAGATCAGTGCCGTGCTATGAACTTGTAGATCTGCTATTTTTCAATAGCTAAAGTATAAGATAATGCCTAAAACACCAAAAGGGGTTCCCGTACTGAATGGGTTATTCCCCCCCCGTCCCCTGATGAAAAGCACTCCAGTCCTTGTTGTGGTTCTCTTTCATTGTGAGCCTCTTTTCAGTTGAATCGTGGTGTCTTTTCTCTCATGAATAAAATATGCTGATGGGGCTTGATAAGACATCACAAGAGCGTGTTAATCACTATTCCAAAGTTTTCCGAAATAGCAGATCTGCGAGCTTTTCAACGTGTCACACTGCGACGTGCTGTGAGCTCACGTTTTTAGAACGCTTGTGAAAATCTTTGACAGTTTGTTTAAAAAGAAAAAAATATATCTTTTAACCCATTCTGACCGTGCGCCCATTTTGGTGTCGGCATCATGTTACGCTTTAGCGATTTAAAAATAGCAGATCTACAAGCTCATATCGCGCCACCGAGTGGCGCGATACGAGCTTGTAGGTCTGCTATTTTTTTTTTATTGAAGAACGACTGACATTTTTAGAATCTGATCTCAGGTCAGAATGGGTCAATCAGACCAGTGTGTGTCCAGTGGAAACCTCGTGTGAATCTGATCTCAGGTCAGAATGGGTTAAAATCCACACGAATGGATGAAAACGGCGTCCTGTCTCAATCATAATCATGTGTCCCCGCCCTCCTACGACTTACGCAGACTCCGCCCCCTCCAGAGTAATTCCGCTTTGGAGGCGGCCAGACTCGGAAACGGATCACTTTTTAAATCATTCATGAGACACTCGTCGGAAAAGAAAGGCATGCAGAAAGCTAAGGTACTGCAATGAGGAATGTGTCATTGTTTTTGCTCTCATACGCAGTGATTTATGACACAATGGATGTAACTGATTTGATAATCACTGTATTTCCCCCCAGAGGAGAAGAAAGCTAAAGTCAGCACATTTTTTGCTTCTTTCTTTTATACTCCTTTCTTCACCCTTTTCACAGATGTATTTGTGTTTCTTCTCCCCCCCCCCCCATCTTACCGTAGGATTCTTTCACTCCTCCTCCACCCAACTCACTTCCCTGTCCCATAAATAGCCTTTTAAATTAATAAATACAATAAAGAATTCTTCCTGGTGGTTTGCCGGCACTGAGCCTCACCCATCCAGCATCTGGCGAGCCGCGAGAAGGGAATCTCTTGAAGCTTTAAAGCTGAAATGCATGCTGGGAATTGAAAGCGCGAGCGAACATGAGGTGCGGAGGGAGGGGTGTCCTTGGAAAGATGGTTTTTGTTCTCTGTCGGCTACATTAATTAGCATAACATTATTACAGATTCGGCGAGTTCAAACGTTGTGCACGTGAAGCTTCGCCACGGGGCCTGTCATTGTCACCGCTAACATGTAGACATAAGACAGGTCTGCGTGAAGAACTCGTCAACAGGAGAGTCAAAGCCGGTGGAAGGGGGGAGGGAGGGAGGGAGGGAGGGAGGGAGGGGCGGACACACAAACCTCTCCATGAGAACATTCAGAGCTATACTGCTTTGTTTTGTTTTCTATGAAGTTTTACACCATGGTTGTTGGTCGCGTGCAGAGCAGAGCAGGAGGTCCAAATGATTTGATCGTCGCGTCACTCATGTAGACATGCATCAGTCCTCTGGTGGGCTGGCCATTCAAACGTATTTGAGAGAACTACGAGTTTTGGTGATGGTGGTAAATTGTGTGTATATAGCACACACAATTATGTCTTACAAAGAAACCTAAACTTCGCTCATATTTTGAGGGTGAACAGCTACAGTTTAATGTTACCTGCTCCGTTAAAGCCAACAGCGCTTGTTTAAGCCAATGTAACCATGTTAACTTGGTTTACGAGCATATTGCGCTTGTTTATTATTGCTTAAAACATCTTAGCTTTTAAAAGTGCACCATAAAATGTCTGTTCTGCTGCAACTCCATTGCGCTTTAGTGTTTTTCTGCTGACTTCCGGGAACTGAACAGAAGCATCTGGAAATTGCTGTGAAAATAATTTGACAGAAGGGAGTTGTCGCCACTCTCTCTTTACACCAGTGGTTTCCAAAGTGGGGTCCGTGGACCTCCAGGGGTCCTTGAGGGAGTTCCATGCAGGGACCAGGGGGTCCCCAGCAAAATGATAGTTTGGAACCAAATGGACCCTTATGGGTCTGTAACTCTGAGAGTGTACAAATGGACCCTCTCAGAGTTAAATTAACATTGATTTATACTATAAATTTGGGGTCCCAGACTAGCGTCTGCTCCCGTGCTTGCGGTTATGGTTAGGTTATGAGATGAGGTGGGTTGTCGTTTGTCGGACCAATGACTAGTCTGAACAACGTACTGCATCCGGTCTCGGGTCTCATGTAGCCGAACAATCATAAATGTTTGCCGATGATGTCTTCGGATTGTTAGTGCTGGTGTTCAGACGTATCCATATAGATCCCTGATCGTCTCGCTATGCAAGACTATATACACCCATGATGAAGTTGACATGACCAGACATTAATTATGAATTCACGCACTGTTCTTACACATTGCTTGAAGTATTACGAATGAAGCTCGATTGTAGGCTCAATCAGTGATTCTCAACCTTTTCAATTACAAGAGCCCCCAACCCCTGGAACGCCCTCAAGGCCCCTTGGGGGGTCCCCGGACCCTACAGTATATGTTGAGAACTAGCCTACAGTTAGAGTTAGATATGCGACAGTATACTGAACTATTTTAGGTCATTCATGAAGCTAATTAGATAAGAGTATTCTTTATTCTGATCCCCGTTAGCTTCCACAAAGTGGTCGCAAGTCTTCCTGGAGTCCACACAAGAACAGATGATTGAAATTTAAAACAGACGAGATCTAGTTATCAGCTAAAACATTGAAGTCGCTCTGAAAGTAGTAGAGTAGTAGACTATCATATAATGATTTGAATGTTGTGGTTGTGGCTCAGAGCTCATGTAAACATGTCTCTCACACTCACTGTATAGGTATTTTGTGTATGAAAGCCCCTAGTCCGCTTGCTAATTGTCTTTCTAACAGTGCTATTGCTTTTAAACTCTTCACCAGCAGCTCCTCTGCTCTCCTCTGCTCTCCCCTCCTGGCCTGGGGTAGCTCTCTGCATGCTATGACTAATGATGTTCTTTCAGTCTCAAGGTTTTGGGAGGATAATTATATTAACCCCCTGTCCCCTAGCTGATCCCAGCTCAGCTTTTCTTCCCCAGGCAAACTCCCCTCTGTGGCCTCCATGGAATTATACACAAACACTCACACATGGGGCTACAGGCGGACACACACACACACACACACGCACGCGCACGCACACGTGCACACACACGTGCACACGCACACGCACGCACACACACACACACACACACGGTTGCACACCGCCGTGCATGCACATGGTTGCTTGCAAGTGTGCAGTGCACGTGACTGTGGGAATGCGGGTGAATTGGGTTGGAATATTTTGTATGTTTATATTTAAGAGAGCGAGAGGGAGAGAGTATAAATTGTGTAATTATATTTGTGTGAGGTTGAGGTAGTATGTGTGTGACTATTATGAGCCTCCAGGTTTGTAAATCCGTGATACAAAACCTTTACACATTTCGAGGCTCCATCTGAGCACAGTTAAAAGTTTCATCTCCTGAAGGGAAACTTCACCCATTTTTAACCTAAATCCCATTGTTCTGATGTGAGGAGATTATAATAGGCCCGTGTATAGGGAAAAATACCATTTTGTCTTCTATGTACATATTATATAAAATTGTGTTCAAGTTTAAACCTTTTCATAGATTTCATAGATAAGACTTGTTGGACAGCACTGCTGTGTTGGATTCATGTAAAACAGTGGTTTTCAACCTTTTTCATTATCAAGGCCCATTCTTTTTTTGGGGGAATTTGAGCCACGGACCACTAATGAGATTTAGCCTTGTAGACCCCAAAACTAAAGAATGTTGTCATTGAATAAGATATTGTCCACAATTCCATGCTGTATTGATGTTGGTATATACCATTAGGAGAGATAACAGGCAAACATTGAGCTAATGAATAACAATTCTTCTACATTCTCTTAACTGTGTAGACCCTTACGGGTCCATTTGGTTTAATTTTACACTCTCAAGAGTTTTAACCATTTAACCCATTCTCAACGGGAACCCATTTTGGTGTCAGCATCATGTTATGCTTTAGCTATTGAAAAATAGCAGATCTACAAGCTCATATCGCGCCACCGAGTGGCGCGATACGAGCTTGTAGGTCTGCTATTTTTGAAAAATCGAAGAGCGACTGACATTTTTAGAATATGATCTCAGGTCAGAATGGGTTCATCAGACCAGTGTGTGTCCGGCGGAAACCTCGTATGAATCTGATCTCAGGTCAGAATGGGTTAATCGCACCTCCAACAAATCTTTGGCTTTACAAAGTGATGTCAAATCTATAGACTTTTTATGTTTGCTTCAAGCTATGTGCCTGCATGTGACAGACACCTATACCTGCTTCAACATAAACGTCTATTCTCTCTCTCTCTCTAACAAACATATAGGACCACACATGCATGTAACGATGCATGCACACACGCTCCATAATTTACTCATGAAGTGTCTCTAGCATAAACAGTAATACACACTATAATGTAGACACTAGACAGTATTACAGACTACAGTACAAGTCGTATAGACACACTATACTATACTCTCTATTATACTACAGAGAGTCTAGTGTGTAATTAGCCCATTCTGACCTGAGATCAGATTCTAAAAATGTCTATTACATCCTGACAGTTTAATTATTAACCCATTCTGACCTGAGATCAGATTCTAAAAGT
The DNA here is from genome assembly GCF_964188405.1 of Protomyctophum parallelum. Taxonomy (NCBI): domain Eukaryota; kingdom Metazoa; phylum Chordata; class Actinopteri; order Myctophiformes; family Myctophidae; genus Protomyctophum; species Protomyctophum parallelum. Next base: position 37,169,763 of record NC_139713.1, read on the forward strand.
GTCTTCGATTTTTTCAAAAATAGCAGACCTACAAGCTCATATCGCGCCACTCGGTGGCGCGATATGAGCTTGTAGATCTGCTATTTTTCAATAGCTAAAGCACGACATGATGCGAACACCAAAATGGGTGCCCCGTACAGAATGGGTTAGGGACCCAATGCAGCCAGTCAGCAACTCTGACTCATGACTGAGCACTATAACTGTACGCACAGACTGTAAAAAAGCTCATTTAGCGCAGAGTGTACAAATATAACCAAATGGGCCCTGAAGGGTCCATTTGGTTACATGTTCAAAAGTGGGTGAATGAGCACTGAGGATTTTTACAGTGTACAAACTGTAAAATGTAAGATTTTTACTGCGTGTGTAGGCATGTTATACCCATTTACTGTGTCCCATGTGTATACTTTACTCAGGTACGCTCAAGTGTGCATGCGCGTGCACGCAGACGCACATGCGCACACCCGCACGCACGCACGCACGCAGTCTCTCTCTCTCTCTCTCTCTGCTCCTCCTCCTTTACCTCCTGTCTTGTGTTTTCTTCTCCTCTTCATTCCTGTCTCTCGCTCCTTTCAAAGTGATTGTTCAGACAACAGTGTGCACAGACAGACTGCAAAGAAACACATTGTTTCAGTCAACACATACAACCTTTATCCCATTCTGAACGGGCACCCATTTTGGTGTCGGCATCATGTCGTGCTTTAGCTATTTAAAAATAGCAGATCTACAAGCTCATATCGCGCCACCGAGTGGCGCGATACGAGCTTGTAGGTCTGCTATTTTTGAAAAATCGAAGAGCGACTGACATTTTTTTTTAATCTGATCTCGGGTCAGAATGGGTTAATCAGACCAGTGGGTGTCCGGCGGAAACCTTCGTATGAATCTGATCTCAGGTCAGAATGGGTTATATAACTAGTCATCCCAATACACACAGACACACACACACAGACAGACAGACAGACAGAACAAAGACGCTCAAGGTCATTCCGGTATTTTGAATAATTGTGCCCGTCTCGTGACTCGACACTTTGCTCCGTCTCTAGCCCATTCTGACCTGAGATCAGATTCTAAAAATGTCAGTCGTTCTTCGATTTTTCAAAAATAGCAGACCTACAAGCTCGTATCGCGCCACTCGGTGGCGCGATATGAGCTTGTAGATCTGCTATTTTTCAATAGCTAAAGCATAACATGATGCCAACACCAAAATGGGTGCCCGTTCAGAATGGGCTAGCTAAAAGTATGTCATGTTACGTATAACCCCCTCACGTCACGTCACGTAACGCTGTGTGCGCGCGTGCGTGCGTGAGCGCCGTGTTCAAGAGAACGGGAGGTTTGCTTCAAACACAGAGCCTGTCGGGATGCTCCCCTTAGAAGTGTTTCCCCATTTAGATGACTTCTGGTAGTCCAAAGAGAGAAACGGTAAACAACAGACAGACAGACAGACAGACAGACAGACAGACAGACACCGTCGATATAGATATTGCTTTTAGAGTCGTTTGTGACTCCGTTCGGACTCACAGTAACAGACAATTTATGCTATTAGGCTTGAATGATTGGTCATGGAGTGACATTTCTGATTGGCGATTATCGATCGAGACGGCAGTGAGATAGTCACTCACGGTCACGTTGATACGTGTGAAGAGAGACTAGACCGTTTTCTTTATGAATGGGCTCACTGTCATCCCTAGTATAGTCACCATATCACTGGAGGGGAGGTCATTTATAGATTACCTTCTTAACCCAGGAGACAGAGAGAGAGAGAGAGAGAGACAGAGAGAGAAAGAGAGAGACAGAGAGAGAGGAAATAGGGGGGGGGGTGAAAATCAGTCAGGTGGAGAGAGGGATGGTTTGAAGACAGACACAGACACACACACGCACACACACACGCGCACGCAGTCACGCACGCACCCCGCCTCCGGGAGACTGCATGCACTCCAGGAAAATCGATCCTCTCCCTTCAGAGAAAGAAATTTATGAAGCTGGAACATAAACGCAGTCATGTCCAATTAGCTGCTCTGAATTTATGAGGCGAGCGAGGGGGGAGGAAGTGGGAGGCGACGCGGTGATAAAGACTTCAGCGAGAAGCCAATAAGGCGTAGCTTGCTGATCAATGATAAAGCGCCGGCGCGGCGCGGCGCCCCGCTCCTCCTGATTGGCTGAATTGCTGCACAGCGGCTGTAGAGTGTGTGTGTGTGTGTGTGTGTGTGTGTGTGTGATGCCGCTGCGCTGTGTATAGGCCAGTGGTTCCCAAAAGTGGGGTCCGGGCGGGGACCACCAGGGGTCCTTCCTTGATGGAGTCTAAAATGATAGTTTGGAACCAAATGGACCCTTTAAGGAGTCTGTAACTCATTTTGGTTCCATTTGTACACTCTCAAAGAGTTAAATTAATTATGCGCTATATAAATGCACCATTTGCCATTTACCAATTTGTATAAACTCTTTGAATGAGTCCCGCGTCTGCTCAGGGTTTGAATGGAAACGGTTTCATCCTCTCTCTCTCTCTCTCTCTCTCAAGGAAGCGGTGAAGCGCATCCCCCAAAAGATGCTTTCTCCGCCATCGCTCCAGCGAGTACTGTACTTGTGAAGCTGGCTTGTTTATTACACGCATGGCAGAAGTGTTTGAAGGTGTTGTCGGCGTGAAGGGAGACCAGTGGTGTAGTAACCATAAAGTACATTTTTACTCAGGTATACCGTACGCTAAATACACCTTTGAGGTATTTGTACTTTACTTGAGCATGTCATATTTCCAGTACTTTTACCTCTTCCCCCACTACATCTCAGAGTCAAATATTGTTGTACTGTTGTTAACCCATTCTGAACGGGCACCCATTTTGGTGTCAGCATCATGTCATGCTTTAGCTATTGAAAAATAGCAGATCTACAAGCTCATATCGCGCCACCGAGTGGCGCGATACGAGCTTGTAGGTCTGCTATTTTTGAAAAATCGAAGAGCGGCTGACATTTTTAGAATCTGATCTCAGGTCAGAATGGGTTCATCAGACCAGTGTGTGTCCGGCGGAAACCTCGTATGAATCTGATCTCAGGTCAGAATGGCTTAAGTACAACATGGGAGTACTTTCCCCACCGCTGCGAGTTGCACCATGCGCATCGTATAGTAGACACCGGAGGGGCAGCGCATGCTTCTTCTTCTTCTTCTCAGTGACGGCTGATGGAACAGGAGAGGACGGTCACCAGCTGGGCCGGTGTGTGGAGTCTGCATTGATGCAGACTGTCATCGTGTAGGTTAGAGAGCGTGTCAATGCAGGCAGGTCCCCGGATTAACAATGGAACTTAGTGGAGCTTTAGCTCCATGGGGCCCTCAGCTTGCAGCCATGCAGGGCCCCGTCTATACGAGACTATTTCAAATAGGTACAGCTGTTGCTTCTGTCTGTCTCGCTTAGTGTTTTTGGTTGTCCAACAGTTTCTTAACCACTCGGTGGGAGGATCAACTCAAACGTAGCACAAGGGGCCCAAACCCTTATAAACTGCGACAATAGAGCTACATGGCGGTGCGCTGAACGCATGCGCGCACGTTCACTCACGGAACGCAAAGAGTGTTGTTCGGTGTTATGCGCACGTGAATCACATGCACGACGTGCATGGGGCCCTTCTGGTTTGGTGTAGATCTAGGGCCCTCGCAGGGGTTGATCCGGCACTGCATTGACTCAATGCGGGGCCTCTTCCTCCCAAGGGGCAAGACTGTGCCCATTCTGACCTGAGATCAGATTCATACGAGGTTTCCAGCCGGACACACACTGGTCTGACTAACCCATTCTGACCTGAGATCAGATTCAAAAAAATGTCAGTCGTTCTTCGATTTTTTCACAAATAGCAGATCTACAAGCTCGTATCGCGCCACTCGGTGGCGCGCTATGAGCTTGTAGATCTGCTATTTTTCAATAGCTAAAGCATAACATGATGCCGACACCAAAATGGGTGCCCGGTCAGAATGGGATAAAGCCCTGTATAATTAATCGGAACACGAATGGCAAAACTAAAATCTACGAGGCCCCCAAACTCACCGCAGTGCGACACGATGTGAGCGTGCAAATCTGCCATTTTTTCTGTCAACTTTTCTTCGGAGGTGCGCTAGCCCCTCCTATATGCACAGCTCTGTGTGTGTATGTGTGTGTGTGTGTGTGTGTGTATACCACAGAATGCGGTGATTTGATTGGCTGAGCACTGTATGACGCTGTATGATGATAAGAGCGCCCCTTACTTCACACAAGTGTGATTTTTAATATATAAACATTATACAGAATATTTTGAAACGTTTGACATTTCTCGTAAACGTTTGCCTCTAGGCCTATGCTATACTGTATATGTCTTGGCACGCTCATATTGGGGACGACAGGTTGAAAGTGGTTGTAATGAAATCCTAATTCATACTTTGGCGTGCGACAGGATCGCGCGGTGGGGCTTTCTCCTTCTGCTTTTTTTTCTTTGTTTGAACATCCGTTTGTTTTCGGCAAACTGACGCAGTCGCGTGACAACGTATAAATTGTGCTTTAACCCATTCTGAACGGGAACCCATTTTGGTGTCGGCATCATGTCGTGCTTTACCTATTGAAAAATAGCAGATCTACAAGCTCATAGCGCGCCACCGAGTGGCGCGCTACGAGCTTGTAGGTCTGCTATTTTTTGAAAAATCGAAGAACGACTGACATTTTTTTAGAATCTGATCTCAGGTCAGAATGGGTTCATCAGACCAGTGTGTGTCCAGTGGAAACCTTTCCACGAATCTGATCTCGGGTCAGAATGGGTTAAGGGTGAATCGGGGGAACCAGAGAGAGGGTAAAGGAAATTATTTGGCAGTACAGAATGGAGGTAATAGGGGGATTCAGCAGTCAGTCACCGTGGATAAAAAAAGGCAGAGTGAAAGGGAGAAATATGGTGGGAGGGGGAAACAGAAAACATAAAGTGAAAGAGCGGTGGAGTGATGGTAGGGTCCCTGGAGAGGGAGAGGAGGAGAGGAATCGGCGTTGACTACAGTAAAGAGACAGATAGATAAAGTCCCATTAAACCATTCTGACCTGAGATCAGATTCATACGAGGTTTCCGCCGGACACACACTGGTCTGATGAACCCATTCTGACCTGAGATCAGATTCTAAAAATGTCAGTCGCTCTTCGATTTTTTCAAAAATAGCAGACCTACAAGCTCGTATCGCGCCACTCGGTGGCGCGATATGAGCTTGTAGATCTGCTATTTTTAAATAGCTAAAGCACGACATGATGCCGACACAAAAATGGGTGCCCGTTCAGAATGGTTTAACTGCTGCTTCCAGCTGCTTCCTCACGTCTTTGCCACCGCATGACTTCGCCTTGATGTTTGTTTATCTTTCTTCTTATTTATTCCCCCTAATTGCTGCATCTCTCCGCTGTCTCAAACAGCCATTTCTCCTATCATTAAAAACACAATGTCTCTCCCAGAGACAGACTTGCAGGAGCAACGGACAAAAGTGAGACAGCTCGATGAAAAGACTCCCGCGCAAGATGGGAAAGATATACAGACGCGCTGACAATTATTACGTCTATTAGATAAACTAACGGATAGTTTGCGAGATGCAAGCGGACAAGCTGCTGCATGCATGTAGCAATGCAGGTAGTACAAATGACATTACAAGTAATCAGGTTAGTAACTAGGACTAATGCGACATTTGTACGGTCTAAAATATCCTATATTATGCCAATATAATCTAATGCCATGTCAGCCGACTGACTGATAAACGGAAGTACAGTATTGATCCTCGTCGGGCCTGTGGAGCTATTACTGGACAGGGGAATGCATTTTGAATCACTTATTCTCCCCTTTCTCATTCCATCCTCCTCCTATACCTCCTCATCTTGTGTTTCTTCTCTATCTCTCTCTCTCTCTCTCTGTGTGTGTGTGAGTGAATGGGTTACTGTAGAGATGTGATGGATCCATCTGTCCTGTCTTAAGAGCTGTGGGTACTGCCACTTTGATGAGTTCGCAGTGAAGGCACACATCTTGCACATTAACCCATTCTGAACGGGCACCCATTTTGGTGTCGGCATCATGTCATGCTTTAGCTATTGAAAAATAGCAGATCTACAAGCTCGTATCGCGCCACCGAGTGGCGCGATACGAGCTTGTAGGTCTGCTATTTTTTTTTTATCGAAGAGCGACTGAATTTTTTTAGAATCTGATCTCAGGTCAGAATGGGTTCATCAGACCAGTGTGTGTCCGGCGAAAACCTCGTATGAATCTGATCTCAGGTCAGAATGGGTTAACATACGATTGTGTGCCCCATGTATTATTTGTGAGCGGAGGGACTGCGGAGAGGTACAGGGAGACGTCCCAGTGATAGCTGTCATCCAAGGGAGAGAGGGGAGAGGGAGAGAGAGAGAGAGAGAGAGAGAGAGAGAGAGAGAGAGAGAGAGAGAGAGAGAGAGATAGAGGGAGCACTTGGAAAGTCACAATCATTCATGTGGAAGGAGTACAAGGTTAGAGGTACGCTGGTGTTTCTCTTCTGTACCATGTGGCTCAGGACTGAGTCATGAAAGCAGGTCAAGGGGATGTTTGGGCGTCCGCAAAGGAGACTTTTCTTCACTCTTGCTCACCTGTAAAAACTGCACGGTAAAAGCCTCTGTGTTGAAACTGCTAAACTTGTATGTCCTGGACCAGGAGTCAAACCCTCAAATCTATATTTCCCAATGGGACCGCTTCTCTCTCTCTCTCCCCCCTATCAACACCCTGGATTGGTTAAAATAACCTTGCCTTCGTTCACAGTATAAATTACCACAAATAATCGTGTGACCGAATTACTGTCTAACATGAAGAATATAACAATTAATTATTCAGTGGGTCTCTGTCCATTTATTTACTTACTTCCGTACGATTAGAAAAACTGTGTGTGGGGTGTGTGTGTGTGTGTGTGTGCGTGCGTGTGTTTGATATCAGCCCCTGGGCCTTAGCCCATTCTGACCGGGCACCCATTTTGGTGTCGGCATCATGTTATGCTTTAGCTATTGAAAAATAGCAGATCTACAAGCTCATATCGCGCCACCGAGTGGCGCGATACGAGCTTGTCGGTCTGCTATTTTTGAAAAAAATCGAAGAACGACTGACATTTTTAGAATCTGATGTCAGGTCAGAATGGGTTCGTCAGACCAGCGTGTGTCCAGTGGAAACCTCGTATGAATCTGATCTCAGGTCAGAATGGGTTAGGGATGTTTTCATGCAAATCAGTGTAAAAGCACCACATTTGGCCCAGATGGAGCTCAGGGCATGCTCTAATGATTTAGTGAGATGGCAATCCCCAGGGTCACCATGGAGACCAAATCAAATATGGCCACCATGCGCCCGAAAAAGGCTTTGTCATGTGACGTTTGAACCAGTTGAGCTACAAATGCAAAGGTGTCTAGACGACGGGCCCCATCTTGCACCACCTTATCCCTTAACTTATGTGACATTAAGCGCTAGCCCCTCCTATATGCACCCTAAAGAGATCTAATAAGATCTTAAAGAACCCCCCCATACCCCGGACCACTGGTTGAAAACCACTATACTAGAGGATAAACTGTTTCTGTGACAGTCTGTCGGTGTGTGTGTGTGTGTGTGTGTGTGTGTGTGTGTGTGTGTGTGTGTGTGTGTGTGTGTGTGTGTGTGTGTGTGTGTGTGTGTATGTGTGTGAGTGTCACGCACACACGCACAAACACTGGCGCTCAAGCGAGCAGCCCCAACACCGTCTATCGTGCACACGCTAGCTTAATTTACTTCCTGTTAGTCTGGCTGTCCCCCACTGGTCCATTGACCAATCAGAGCGGAGGTGTGCATACCAGGTGCATGTCTTAGATTCTGGCTCTTTTAGATTATACCGTTATATATAGAGTGCAGAAACGGATACATTTCAAAAACACAAACCAACAAAATCAAAAGATTTTTGCGGGCAGATCTGCTATTTTGGACGAAGACGTTTGGTGGCGTACGCGGAAAAAAAGTATACAGTTGCAACTCCATTTCACAAACACTAGTGAACACTAGGTTTAAAGGTATATTCAGTGATTTCACTCAAAAAAACCTTAGGTTTCGTTTTTGGCTGGGACCTAAGCCTTTCATCCAATCAGGATAGAGAGCCAAAAACGAAACCTAAGGTTTTTTGACCACCAGGGGTTAACTGGGGACAGGGAGGAACTCCTTATATGGCCAGCACACTCTATAGTAGAGAGGATTATCACAACAAAACAAAAAAATAAGTGATATTTGAATTAAGTGAAATCACTGAATATACCTTTAAGTGGTTAAAGGTTTCGTGACATTAATTTTCATTTATTTATATTTTTCGTTTTTCTCTAATTACACCCACACAACCTGAACTTTGAACATTCAGTGCAGGTTTTCTGTGGCCTGAGGGTTTCTCTGTGTGTTCTGAAGCCTTTTGAGCTGCAATGAAAACAGGCAAACGGGCCTCAACAGTGACATCTGCATTGGCAAATTATTATGTCATATTATTTGGGATTTGTGGACTCCTACGTCACAGTCCACAGACAGATCAAAGCACTTGTTTGAGACAGAAGATCTACTGAACGTTAAAACACATTTGAAGCCAGGCTTTCTTGGGCACCCCCTTTTACCCTTGCCAGGAAAAAACTACACACAAAGAAAAACTACAAATTGAGGACACTGTGACGCGGCTGTTGACGCGGAAGTATTAGCCGACGCTGTTTCTGTAGGTCGATCTAGCATGAAACTATCATGAAAGATGCTAATCTGCTAGCAGGAGCCTCGCGCTATTTAACCCATTCTGACCGGGCACCCATTTTGGTGTTGGCATCATGTTATGCTTTAGCTATTTAAAAATAGCAGACCTACAAGCTCATAGCGCGCCACCGAGTGGCGCGATACGAGCTTGTAGGTCTGCTATTTTTGAAAAATCGAAGAACGACTGACATTTTTTTAATCTGATCTCAGGTCAGAATGGGTTCATCAGACCCAGTGTGTGTCCGGCGGAAACCTCGTATGAATCTGATCTCAGGTCAGAATGGGTTAAAAAAAATGAAACTCCTAATATCGTACCTCGCCTCATATCACCTCAATTCGGAGATAAATGTTGCTAAAGATCGCAGCCATTACGGGACTCTATTGAATGCCTCGGCGCTATACAACGCATTGACGGTTTTGCATCCAAGTTCAGCTTTTTTTGGGAGCAATGTCACGATACCCTTTAACCCATTCTGACCTGAGATCAGATTAAAAAAATGTCTGTTTGAAAATGACAGTTTTCTGAAAAAGCTATGTTTCTATGTCAGTCGTTCTTAGGTTTTTCAAAAATAGCAGACCTACAAGCTCGTAGACCTATGAGCTTGTAGATCTGCTATTTTTCAATAGCTAAAGCATAACATGATGCTAACACCAAAATGGGTCCCCGCCCCAAAATGGATTAATAATTGTAGATCCCACGTGTGGGCATGTTTCTACATTTTAGGTGTGATTTACAGAAGTTGAGGAGAAGGGATGAAACACTACTCTGATGCTTCCTATATGCTGTCAGTCACTCAGCGCCGCCGTCAGTCACCGGCCCCCTCGCACTCGGCTCCTCTGATCTGATCTGTCCGTCAATGCTGCTCAGACACACAGCATTTTCCGCCACAATAGAGAGATGTTCAATTACCCAGTTAGTGGTGTGTGTGTGTGTGTGTGTGTGTGTGTGTGTGTGTGTGTGGTAATCTGGTGTCCTTCAGAAAGCATCTCCACTCCAGACAGTGTCGTCTGTAGATGGATCCTCTCTGGGTATATACGGCGTCCTGTCAACCAGCTCAGGTGATCAGGGGGAGAGAGAGAGAGAGAGAGAGCACGAGCTCACAAACAATGCATTTGCAATGAGACAGACAGTGGTGGGAAAAGGAGTGTTTTAACTTATGTAAACGTATCCATACTGCAATGTAGAACTACCCTGCTACAAAACTCCAGAATTCTAAATGTACTTTAAAAGTAGTAGTAAGTGCAGAATGTCCCATTTCGTGTTTTCAAGTGTATCAAAATCTTTGGAAAATAGCAGATAGAGTAAAGTAGATCGGCTATTTCACTAATTTGGGCATAATATTATTATATATATATATATTTCTTTGCCATGGACGACAAGACGAGTTGAATCCAATTATGCACTGATTTGCCATGGACGATAAGACGAGTTTTTAGTTATTTATTTATCCATATTTAGAAAATTCCTCTAATCTGGTGTGCAGGTGATGACATGCACATTACATGCATAATATACATTACATTTTCTTTCTTTTATTTATAATGGGCTAATTGGCAACGAAAGGCAAAACTGGTGACCACCAGGTGGCGCTGAAATAGTTAAATAAACACAACTTATGTAATCACATCGCAAAACGTTGTGAGCTTCTAGATTGACAACTTTTTTTTTCCCCATTCGCCGGGACGAAGTATATAGAACTTTTAATCCATTCTGACCTGAGATCAGATTCTAAAAGTGTCTTCGATTTTTCAAAAATAGCAGACCTACAAGCTCGTATCGCGCCACTCGGTGGCGCGATATGAGCTTGTAGATCTGCTATTTTTAAATAGCTAAAGCACGACACGATGCCGACACCAAAATGGGTGCCCGTTCAGAATGGGTTAATCACCAAAACTATAAAGGAGATTTTGTGACAGCCCATGTGACAGAGATGAGGAGAGAGAGAGAGAGAGAGAGAGAGAAGATGAGTGTGAAGAGGAAGATTGAGGTAGTCGTTTTCGTACACGGCCATTCTTTGAATATTTAATGCAATGATGGATGCTCACTCCAGTGGAACAAACTGGATTGGAATCCAGCCGCTCATCTGGAAAAGGCTTGGAACTTAAAGTCATAGATGGCGAATGTCCCTAAGATCCTCATTTACTTTTCATCAAAACTTGACCTTCTGCCCACCTGGGTCCCGCCCAACGCTGCTAATACGCATACACATGCAAGCACACACAAACGTACACACACGCGCACGTATACACTTGCACGCACGCACGCACGTGGGTACAGGCTTTATAGTTCCGACATACTATTGGTCCGACTGTCATTAGACCGACAACCTGACCCGAACCCCTGATCGAACGCAAGCACGGTGCAACGCATGTCGGACCAACGCATGTTCGGGGAGCGACGGGTGATTTGGTGTGTCGGATCTGCGACGCACACGCATGTTAATTGCGTGATTTTGCTCTTTACCTTTGCATTACATGCATTTTCCTCATGTCTTAACTTGACCCTTAATTCTAACACAGAAGTAATATATATATATATATATATATATATATATATATATAAAATAAACTGGCAAAATGCTATTTTATGTGATAAGTCCCACAACCTGAACCTACTATCCTTCTGAGGAGCTTTGTACGTTTAAAATGTGCGCGCACACACACACACACACACACACACACACACACACACACACACACACACACACACCCCTCAGCCTCCCTCAGTGGCATACAGTAAACAGCAGACAGATGACCCCTAAACGTCTTCTACTGTACACAGGAGTAGGAACACAGGAGGACATTGTGGTTGTGCTTCTTCCTGCGCTGAAATCTTAGCTCTAATAATCCATATGCTGCCGTCCTCAGAGGACCCCTGGCCCCGCACGGCGGTGTTGTTTTCTCCTGGTCAACAGCAGAGAAAAGTGCACTCGCCGTTTAGCAGTGGTGGAGGAAAGAGTACGCCACTGTTCTACTTAACCCATGCTGACCCGAGATCAGATTCATACGAGGTTTCCGCCGGACACACACTGGTCTGATGAACCCATTCTGACCTGAGATCAGATTCTAAAAAATGTCAGTCGCTCTTCGATTTTTTCAAAAATAGCAGACCTACAAGCTCGTATCGCGCCACTCGGTGGCGCGATATGAGCTTGTAGATCTGCTATTTTTAAATAGCTAAAGCATGACATGATGCCGACACCAAAATGGGTGCCCGGTCAGAATGGGATAACCCATTTACTGTAGGACCTGACCTCAAAATTAAAAAAAATATATTCTAAATCCTCCAGTTCGCTGAAATAAATATTTTCACGATTTATCAAAAATAGCAGACCTACAAGCTCGTAGCGCGCCACTCGGAGGCGCGCTATGAGCTTGTAGATCTGCTATTTTTCAATAGCTAAATTATAACATAATGTTTAAAACACCAAAAGTAAAAAGTGTTACTAGTGCAATGTAGAACTATATACTCCGTTGCAAGTAAAAGTCCGGAATTCAAAATGTACAAAAGTATCGACGTCAAAATGTACTTAAGAGTACCAAAAGTAATTAAGTACTCATATTGCAGAATGTCCCATTTCACAAGTTTGAAAAGTGTACAAAATTGTTTGAAAATAGCGGATCTACAACTTAAGCTCACAATACAGTATATCCTGAATAACAGAATAAAAGTTGCCTGGAATTGTCTGAGGGGAAAGTTTAAACAACCTCTATAGAACATTTTATACATTTCATTATGCTTTGGGATAGTTCAGATTTTTTTTACTTAAAGGACAACTTTAGTTTTTTTCAACCAAGGTTCATGTTTTAGGTTGTTATTAGAGAAAGTAAAAGATGAGTGTTCATTTTTATTCATTTGCTGCTTTCTTTCGTTTTAGGGATTTTAGCGGTTTTTGACGGGGGGGCGGGGGCATTCGAGCATGGGGCTAAATATGTATTTCTTTACAACATATTATGGCGATTTATTCTTTTATTATTTACTATAGTCCTACTAGACCCCAGGGAATTACATCTGGCCACAGAAATTCACAGGATCTACTGAATGTGAAGGTAGCCTATTGGGGGGAAGTAGAGTAGAGTAAATAATAAAACTATAAATCGCTATAAAATCTTGTACAAAAATACATATTTAGCCCCATGCTCGAATGCCCCCGCCCCCCTGTCAAAAACAGCTAAAATCCCTAAAACGAAAGAAAGCAGCAAATGAAGAAAGGTTTACACACATCTTTTACTTTCTCTAATAACAACCTGAAACATGAACCTTGGTTGAAAAAAAGTTGTCCTTTAAGCTGTATGAAATACTTTACTTAAGCTGTATGAAATACTTGAATATTAAGTAGTTCCGGTCATTTTGTGCGGGGCAAAGGGGGCTTCACATTCAAACTAAATAATTTCACAAAACATGCATCACTTGTATTGTTAACCTATTTCTACAATATTTGTGTCCATATCACTACGACCCCAACATTTCAGGTTATGTGGGTGTAAATGAGGTCATAAAACCTAAAAGAAAAAATTTAAATAAATTAATCATATGATTAATTATTACAGCTGTACTAGCTCACAACACAAGGTGACACAGCCTCACGAGAGTGTGTTTTACTAAAGCATTACTCGCACGCCTACTGAATGTCGTTACGCCATCGGATCTGGCTGCTGCAGTCTGATAGTATAGGACGGTGCTACAAACAGCCCTACACTAAGGTCACATTCATACCAGAGAGCTTTGCTGCGATTAAAACGAATCCTGCTGCGCATTGTCAGAAAGTGCGCTTCGTTTGGCAGGTGTGAAGGCTCATTCGAATCCTAATGCGCAGCAAATAACCGCATTTTACTCCGCCCAAAAACGTGGGTTTCGCTTCGCTTCGAATCGCACTTGACTACGATTCGGTGCAGGTGTGAATGCAATCCGCAGTAAATAAAGGAAATGAAGCAAACATAATGTGGCGGGTGAGGAGCTGAACACAGTTGGAGACGGAGAAGGCATATTTTACGCAGCGCAAATATGTCCCGTTACTGTGGATAGACGTGGTCGAATAAGGAGACTGAAGCCCTGATCGAAATGAGGACATGTACATTAATCAATTGCTTAAGAAAACACATAAAAACACTGCAGTGTATTATAGCCTACATAATATTCTGTCTGTCTGTCTGTCTGTCTGTCTGTCTGTCTGTCTGTCTGTCTGTCTGTGCGTGCCGTAAACATGGAGTGCTGTCACTGTGTGGGACTGGGGAGTTATATCAGTGCGCTCATGCAGCGCTGTGCTGCATGCCCAAAAGAACAGTGTGTGGCGGCTGCGTGCGTAGAGAGGGGGTCCCAGACGGCACGACACATGCACGTTATGAGTGTAATTTTATCACCATAGATTTCACTGTGTAGGCTATAGTTTATGAATGGAACACATTGATAAAGGTCCCCCCTGCTGCGTTTCCAATTGCTGCGAATGACAGTGTGAAGGCAAACCGCAGCCAATTAAATATGCAAGAATCCCAATTTCCCTGCCCATACGGATCTGAGTCTACCGAAGTATTAGGTGAGAATCTGACCTGAGTCAGATGGATCTGTGAAAGCTGTGCTATAAGTCTCCAGTTACCTTCATCTTCTGTGCTCCTTTCAGAACCTCTAGTGATGTCTTGTCTGGTTTTTGGGGACTTTAAGGAAAAAAAGCCTATAATATGGGGTCCTCTGCTTTGGTCAAAAACCTCCCCAAAGCCTCAGCCACGAGAGTCAGCTAGATTGGCTCCAGTAGAAATATTAGATTAGATAAAAAAAAGAAGAATGCACTCACATTTCTAAAATGTGTCACAATATTAACCACTTTAGCTTAATTTTATCCTTAAAAAAAAAGGGAAAAGACACGATACAGTAGACTTTGCTTTTTTAAACATTTTGCTTATAATGTCATGCTCAAAATATAGGAACTGCAGGTTGAATTTGGTTAAGGTAAGCCTAGTGGTACATTACAAAGTATACTGTATAGCGCTTAACCCATTCTGAACGGGCACCCATTTTGGTGTTGGCATCATGTCATGCTTTAGCTATTGAAAAATAGCAGATCTACAAGCTCATATCGCGCCACCGAGTGGCGCGATACGAGCTTGTAGGTCTGCAATTTTTGAAAAAAATCGAAGAACGACTGACATTTTTAGAATCTGATCTCAGGTCAGAATGGGTTAATCAGATCAGTGTGTGTCCAGTGGAAACCTCGTATGAATCTGATCTCAGGTCAGAATGGGTTAAGTGGTAAAGAAAATGTCCTCACTCCTGTCTTTTTTAACAAATCGAACCCTGACAGTATATATTGTGAGTTTTACAATTCAAAGCATTTCAGATTCATATTGTTCTGAAGCTGTCATATAGTTCACATAGCGTGTCATTTTAGGATTTTTGAGATGCCATGAGTTCATGGTGAGTAGTTTAAGCTTTTCCCGTATTTTGGTTGCTTCTCCTTCGTTTATGAAAGTGATTCATAAAGTGCCAGCAACTGCTTCACCACTTAGACCTTATAACGTCAACGGAGCCTCCGAAACTGCCTCTGCTCTGACGTGACTTTAATGTCGATGCATAGTACAGTACATCAACAGCCACATACCAGTACGTCAACAGCCATTGCTGCTGAATGGGTAGAGAAAGCCTTCTGGGAATCAGAAAGTCCCCAGTTCACCCTCAAGCCTCTGTGCTTAGGCTAACTAATACTATACTTATACCAACCCTGTCTGTACGTCCAACTATCCCTGAGCAAGACACTTTAAAGACACTTTAAAAATAGCAGATCTACAAGCTCATATCGCGCCACCGAGTGGCGCGATACGAGCTTGTAGGTCTGCTATTTTTGAAAAATCGAAGAGCGACTGACATTTTTAGAATCTGATCTCAGGTCAGAATGGGTTCATCAGACCAGTGTGTGTCCGGCGGAAACCTCGTATGAATCTGATCTCAGGTCAGAATGGGTTAAACCCATATAGTCCCTGGCTGCTCTAGCACCCACTGCTCATTATAGTTAGGATTGGTAAATGCAGAGGACAAATTCACATCATGTACGCACGCACGCACACACGCACGCACGCACACACACACACACACACACACGTTGTGTGATTTTGTACTTTGGCTTTGATTTCATGCTTTTCCTAATTTCTTAACGCCTATACTTCTCACGGCCTCACCGCTGTAGCCTATTGATATTAAGCTTGACTTTAAACTTGAAATTGACCCTCGACTCTAACCAAGAACCTGTTCATTTCAAAAGTGATAACTTTCCACAAGTTTCTATCCTTCTTGAGAAGCTTTGCATGTTTAAAATGAAGAAGATCCCAGTGTTCGAAACGTTGAATTAGTAAACCAGTGTTGCGGATTCTATTTATTTCTCTTGCACCGCCATTTTGTCCAGAACCTGAGCTATATAGAGTGGATGTGCATGCTCTATTAGCTTTGTTAAAATGTGTCATCAAACATAGAACTACTGTACTTCTACGTCCACTGTCTGCCTGTATGTTCTCACAATGAGAGATCAGTCCAACTTGTTTAACTTGTCTCGTCATCTGTCAGATGTAGAGGGGGCAACCTTTTTTTTACCAAGGTAAAACGCTTGTGCACCACTTGCTCTACCTCATACTATAAGCCAGTGGTTCTCAACCAGTGGTCCGGGGACCTCCAGTGGTCCTTGAGGGGGTTCCAGGTGGTCCCCAGCTAAATGATGGAGAGTTGGTTGGTAACCATGTTGGTTGGTGCATGGTTCTTGTTATGTTGTTTGCTCCCACCACCACCCCAGCACCACCGGTGGGCTCTGTTATTTCTGTTCCGCATGGGGGATTGTTATTGTATATCTATCTCCCTGCTCTTAATGTTTAACGATGGTGTTTGATTGTGCCGAGCAGGGAGAAAATTTCAGCAGAGCCCAACGCCAAGATAATATATTATATGCACACTTGTATTCTGATTCTATAATAAATATTGGTTAAATCTATTCGTGAGTTATCTGAGTGAAATGTAAAATATTTTAAAGTCTACACAATACAATAGTGAAAAGAGTTGAAAACCACTCCTATAAGCTAGCATGTAATGTGAGTGCTCATATCACGACGTGGAGTTTCAACTGACACATGCCTTGTGTCACATTCACCATGCCTATTACATATACCGGTGGATCAATGGAGCTATTTATATTGTCAATGTATTGCTCAGTCTTCCGTCAATATGATGCGCAACGTTTTGTTAATGAGTTTCCTTTTCTCCAATTGTCCCAGTAGGATTTACTTAAATAAATGATGTTCTTATTGTCACTCCTGGAAGACGATTCGCTAGCATAGGCAACATATTTTTTTGCTGAGCTGATGCTTGGCTTGTGCAACTTTGTCCTGCAGGGCTTGATTATTTAGACTGAGCTGTGAAAATGTTTTTAGTTGTATAAGCTCTTTTCTCTGGGTTCACCTGCGTTCTCTCTCACCGGTCTGCGCCGTTTCGCCTACTTCAGGTGTTCGTAAAGTAAGGTATTACTCTGCCAAAACAGTAATGTTATACCATAGTACTTAAAGGACCACTTCACCACTTTTCAACGTATCTTCATATAATAGGTCCTCACTAATAATCATGATAAAATGGCACGATTTTTTTCTACTCAGTCTGTGTCTCATAGGAGGGCTGTGGGCAGTTTAGAAACCGTCTTCCAGTGACATCATCATTAGGCAGTTTATTTTTTAAACAATATATTTTTTCAAAAATGTTTAGATTTTCATTATCGTGAGAACGATGGCTTCCGTTTTCGCATTGCAACTTTTCAGGACTAGAAAGCCTGCAGTTTCTATTAGCTTGTATTCCCCATCGATGATGTCACTGGAAGACGGTTTCTGAACTGCCCACAGCCCTCCCATGGGACACAGACCGAGTCGAAAAGAAATTCGCCATTTTTTCATGATTATTAGTGAGGACCTATTATATGAAGATACGTTGAAAAGTGGTGAAGTGGTCCTTTAAGTAAAATAAATAAATATTAAAAAAGAAATATATGTAGTATATACCGGTATGTGACCATTTCTGACCAAGGCTAAGTCATTGAGTCACACACACACACACACACACACACACACACACACACACACACACACACACACACACACACACACACACACACACACACACACACACACACACACACACACACACACACACACACACACACACACACACACACACACACACACACACACACACACACACACACACACACACTTTTTTAGGCTGTTAACCCATTCTGAACGGGCACCCATTTTGGTGTCAGCATCATGTCATGCTTTAGCTATTTAAAAATAGCAGATCTACAAGCTCATATCGCGCCACCGAGTGGCGCGATACGAGCTTGTAGGTCTGCTATTTTTTGAAAAATCGAAGAACGACTGACATTTTTTTGAATCTGATCTCAGGTCAGAATGGGTTCATCAGACCAGTGTGTGTCCGGCGGAAACCTCGTATGAATCTGATCTCAGGTCAGAATGGGTTTAAAAAGCCTCTTGCTCTGTCCTGTTCAAATGTGGCCACGTCGACCCCTGCATGGCATTATAGCAAATTCGTATCAGTTACACTAGTCTCCTGCTGTCCCCGATTACAATCATTCCAACTGTGCCTATACCGTTTCTGCTGCGCAGCGGGACACAGCTATGCATACGTTTAACATAAATTTAGTTTCCTCGGGTGGAAAATCCTGAAAGATACAAGCCGATCGGCACATAATGACGTGGCCGTGCTGCTGTACACACAATGAAAGGTCCTATATGTGCCTATACTGCATAGTACCGTCTTATTCCACTGACATATGCCGTTGGCACACCTGGACATCTCAATCTCACAACACACAAGCACGTTACGACAAAGTGTTCAACTTCTTTCCTAAATGGCCAACATTGAAGTGGGTAATAAAATGTGTTTTCCAATCAAAATTCAAATGTGCAATGTAATTAGTAACTTAAAGTTTTCAAATAATTGTAGTGGAGTAAAAGTCAAAGTGTTGGAAATTGGAAATACTCAAGTAAAGTAGAAATACCTCAAATTGTACTTAACCCATTCTGACCGGGCACCCATTTTGGTGTTGGCATCATGTTATGCTTTAGCTATTGAAAAATAGCAGATCTACAAGCTCATATCGCGCCACCGAGTGGCGCGATACGAGCTTGTAGGTCTGCTATTTTTAGAAAAATCGAAGAACGACTGACATTTTTAGAATCTGATCTCGGGTCAGAATGGGTTCATCAGACCAGTGTGTGTCCGGCGGAAACCTCGTATGAATCTGATCTCAGGTCAGAATGGGTTAAGTACAGTACTTGAGTAAATGTATTTCGTTGCTTTACACAACCGCTTTATAGAGTGCACCACCAGAAGTGCGTCTGATCATAGATCAGTGCCATGAATGTGAAAAGTTGATCCGCGTGTGTCTTCATAAGGTTCAGCCAGAACCGTATATAAATCCCAGGGATTACTTGGTTCAACGCACGACTTGCGTTGTTGAGGCAACCGCCCTTTTTCAATTTCTCAAAATTGTCGCTATATAAATTGCATATTATGTGGACCACGGACCGACCCGCTTATAATGCATGCGTGACAGTGTGCTGCGGGTGATGAGGAAGTGACCCAGAGGTTAACGACCGTGCGTGTGTGTGTGTGTGTGTGTGTGTGTGTGTGTGTGTGTGTGTGTGTTCTTCCCGTAGATGTAAGTGTAACCTCCATGCGTCACAGTGCCTGCCCCAGGAAGGGAACCTCCAGTGCCAGTGTGAACACAACACCACCGGTCAGGACTGCCAGCGCTGCAAGAAGGGCTACAAGGCCAAGTCGTGGAAGGCCGGTTCCTACCTGCCGGCACCCAATGGGTCACCAAATACCTGTATGTATACAGATATATTATGACACATACTGTATATATACACTGTAAAGCAGTGGTTCTCAAACTCTCTCATGTCAAGGACCCACTCATTTCAGCCTGTGGACCCCCATTTGTACTGTTTTTCAAGGACCCCCAGTTTGAGATGCATTACATGGGCTATGGACGGCCCATTTAACCCATTCTGACCTGAGATCAGATTCATACGAGGTTTCCGCCGGACACACACTGGTCTGATGAACCCATTCTGACCTGAGATCAGATTCTAAAAATGTCAGTCGTTCTTCGATTTTTCAAAAAATAGCAGACCTACAAGCTCGTATCGCGCCACTCGGTGGCGCGATATGAGCTTGTAGATCTGCTATTTTTCAATAGCTAAAGCACGACATGATGCCGACACCAAAATGGGTGCCCGGCCAGAATGGGTTAACGGCATTTCTATCTCCGGGACCCCAATTTAAATTGTAAAAACCTGTGTTTAATTTAACTCTGAGAGTGTACAAATTATTATAGTTACACGCTCGTTGCACACTCTTACAGACCCACGAGGGTCCATTTGGTTCTTAAATCATAAATCATTTAGCTGGGTGACCCCCTGGAACTCCCTCAGAGACCCCTAGGGGTCCCCCGGACCCCACTTTGAGAACCACTGCTGTGAAGTGATATTTTAACTACACTACACTATCAGTTACATGAATGACTTAACACTGAGTATTTTTTCTTTTTTACTGTGTATTATACAAGATACATGTACAGTATATACATATATATATGCTTTCATGGAGTCATGCTTTAGCCCATTCTGAACGGGCACCCATTTTGGTGTTGGCATCATGTTATGCTTTAGCTATTGAAAAATAGCAGATCTACAAGCTCATATCGCGCCTCCGAGTGGCGCGATACGAGCTTGTAGGTCTGCTATTTTTGAAAGAATCGAAGAACGACTGACATTTCTACAATCTGATCTCAGGTCAGAATGGGTTAATCAGACCAGTGTGTGTCCAGTGGAAACCTCGTATGAATCTGATCTCAGGTCAGAGTGGGTTAGTAGCTGCTATTACTGGCTGCATCAAACCCCACTGTAATGACATTTTATTACACAGCTATGTAGTCATATAGATTGCATGGAAGGAATATTTAGACTGAAGCTATACTTCGCTGAATTAAGGGTAAAGCAAAGTACTGATATATCTTTAATAGCATCTATGTGTTATCATCGGGTTTCAAATGATCGGATCGGGAGCCAAACAACGTGATGGGGACATATAGTTTATATATTTATATATATTATATCCATATCATGATATTAGACTGGATATTGTCTGTGATTTGGGATATTGTACTATTGTCATATGGCATCAACGTGTTCTAGAAAATATAAATATCGGATTGGGAAAAACCGGTATCTGGCAGATGCTCAGAACCAAATGATCAGAATCGGATCGGGAGCAAAACAACGTGATCGGGACATCCCTAGTTTTGACCCTATAGGTTCTGACCTGAGATCAGATTCATACGAGGTTTCCACTGGACACACACTGGTCTGATTAACCCATTCTGACCTGAGATCAGATTCTAGAAATGTCAGTCGCTCTTCGATTTTTCAAAAATGGCAGACCTACAAGCTCGTATCGCGCCACTCGGTGGCGCGATATGAGCTTGTAGATCTGCTATTTTTCAATAGCTAAAGCATAACATGATGCCAACACCAAGATGGGGGCCCGTTCAGAATGGGTTAACAGCGGGCGAACAGCGGCGACTCTGGGCCATAAAAAAACAAAGCAACACATGAATTTCATTGGCTATCGCCGGACGATGTCTTCCAAAAGATGAAATATTTTCATGTTTTCGGGCGACATTTTTCCGACTATCGTCTCTCCGCCTGCTATCGGCAGTATAGTTGCCGGGTCCCATGAACAAATAACGCCCCTCCGTACTCGGACGGACGGACACAGGGACATATGCAACCAAGTGTAAAATCAGCCATCAAGGCCGCCAAAATACATTTTAGTCATTCCCTTGTACAATCTGATACCTCACACTAAACCTGACATTGGGCGACCTCTGGTTGGAGGCCCTCAGTAAGTAGACAGTTGGATATAGAGGAATTTACTATTTAAACTGAAAGATGGATACAATGTATGTAACCTAGATACCATACCCTGATGGAAAATGCTGTTTATTTTATTTATTTATTTTTATTTTTATTTATTTTTCTTCTTACTATGTTCACTAGTACTTTCAAAACTAGTTTACTAATTAATTTACTGTCTTGTACTGTCTGTCTTTGTTTTATTTGTCTTGTTCTGACCTTGATAGGGGGGGGGGGGGGGGATATTTACATGCTGGATACAACAAAATGTACACATGTTTTTTCATTTATTCATCAATAAAAATAAAAATAAAGTGTTAAAAAAAAATACATTTTAGTCAACTAAATCAACTGTAGATTTAGTCGACTAAAATCTTATGATATTTAGTCGACTAAAACTAGACATAACACTAAAACATTCGAGTAAAATGTGACTAAAACTAAATGGAAACGATTAAAAAAAAAAGACTATGACTAAAACTAAAATCAAAGTTTGCTGTCAAAATCAACAATGCATGATGCGGATCAGGATGAGAGCTGTGTAGAGCGTGCGTGGGGGGAAATCCTCTCTGAGAATGTAGCCAGCTAGCTACTGTAGCAATGATAAAATAATAATCTAGGGCAGCCCCACCCTTCATTTCTTCCTTCAAACAGACACAGTCTCGCTAAACACCACACACACACACACACACATGCGCACCCCCACCGCACATGCATGCCACACGCGCAGTCGCGCACTTTTGCACGCACGCACACACGACGGAGCTCAATGTTTTCTTAGGTCAGCACATGAACTGTCAACTGACTTAATTCGTGCTATTTTTAGCAACCTAGATCTTAGGGGTAATTTATGCCTCGACTAAAACATGTTCTACTGTATACGACTTTGTTGCTCAACAAAAATAAATCATGTATTTTCAACTGAAAATAGTGTCAACGCGACGAGCTGAGCTGAAGCATAAATTATGGCTATAACCGTTCAGCGCTGTCATCAAGGCCTACCCTACACCCTTTTATATTCCCAAGTCATCCTGGTGAGACTTTCAAATGATCACGCCTGCAGCTGCTTCTGCAAATGTTAAATGCATGCAATGTTGATTTTGACAGCAAATGTTGATCTTAGTTTTAGTCATAGTCTTTTAATTTAGTTTCAGTCACATTTTAGTTACCTGGAACGCTTTAGTGTTTAGTTTTAGTCGACTAAATAGCATAAGATTTCAAGTCGACTAAATCTTTAATCGACTAAAATGTATTTTGGCGGGCCTTGATGCCGTCGTAATGGCTGATTTTACACAAAATAGCCGATCTACAAGCTCACAACGTGCCGCAGCACAACGCGTTGTGAGCTTGTAGATCAGCCATTTCCAGCATGCAACCAAGTGTAAAATGTATTTTACTTATACTGGATCTCTTGTCCACTAGTCCTTTCCTAACATTTTAGTCTCGTTTTTATTTGACAACGAAATTGTCAATATATTTAGTCTTATGTTTTAGTCATCATAGCTTAGCTTTCATTTAGTTCCCATTTAGGTTTTGTCAGTGAAAAAAAGGTAGTCGACGAGCATTTTTCGTCATAGTACTAGTCGACGAAATCAACACTGAATGCAGATCTACAAGCTCGTATCGCGCCACCGAGTGGCGCGATACGAGCTTGTAGGTCTGCTATTTTTTGAAAAATCGAAGAGCGACTGACATTTCTATAATCTGATCTCAGGTCAGAATGGGTTAATCAGACCAGTGTGTGTCCGGCGGAAACCTCGTATGAATCTGATCTCAGGTCAGAATGGGTTAAGCTAATGTGTGAACCCTGTACAGTACACACTCAAAGTGCATAGGGGACCCCCAGAGGTACTTATCATCATTTAACCACTTTAACCCAATATTATACTTCAGCTATTTATAAAAATGGCTGATCCGCAAGCTCACCTTCAAGCTTTTCATCTTGGAAAAAAAAGTTTGTAAAAAATAAAATCTTGAATGCAATTTTGTACCATTTTAACTATACTCAAAAGTTTCTCCATGCTCTGTTAAACTAAACAAAGCATGGAGATCACAGCCTGGGTGAAGTACTAGCATCTTTTATTTTGGAGAAACTGCACTTCTATAAGGCTTTCTCTATACCTCCTGGGTATAGAGAAAGTCTGCAGGGTGAAATGAGTGACGCATGAAGGAGATGTTTTCATCTTTGATTTTGTTCTCCTTCCCTTCCAGGTGCAATCGCTGGTTCCCCCACTGGTTCCAGTAAGTAAAACTACCCCCCCCACCCCACCCCACCCCACCCCCCTCCTCCCGGCTCCCACCCGCCAACACACGCGCACATGCACACGCACACACACAGTCACACGCAGTATTTTGTGTACTCTCCTCCACCACCACCACTCCACGCGTGTGATGTTCAAGCGGCCTCTCCAAAGCAGTCAAGTCGTCTCTCCATTTCCTCTCCTCGAAGGTTGCAGCCTTGGATGTCTGCTTGTCTGCTTCACTGTTAATTATTAATGTACCTATCCATGTCCTTTTCATCACAACCACCACCACACTATATAACCTGCTCTGCTTCGGGGGGGAGTTCCTCTGCAGTTCTGCCGTTCTTTATATATCTATATAGCCTGAAGAGAGTGAGAGTGAGTGAGTGAGTGAGTTTGTAAGTGATGTGGAGAGAGATGGACGGAAACAAGCGGATGAGAGGAACTAGGAGACGTGTGTGTGTGTTGGGTTAAAACAACTGCCCTTTCCAGACCACGAATGCAGCATTTACTTATTGTGAAAGAAATGCAAATGCCACTCCTTTCCATGCCATATACCGGAATTAAGGCAGCTTGCCTTTTTTTTGCTTTTTTCCCCCGAAGTCTGAACTTGAATGCATGTTTGGAAATCCATGCCATGACATATACAGTATATATATATATACACACAGTACACCACATCTGCAGTATAGATAAAAGTGAGTGCTGGCCGGGTTGCGCCCCCCAAAAATAGGTGATCTACAAGCTTTCAACGCGTATCGCTGCATCGTGTTAAGAGCTTGTAGATCTGCTATTTTTGCCCAAACGTGGCCTCTCACGGGATTTCAGCCCCTGCCTCTCTTAAAGGGACACTTCACCCTTTTTGCAAAAAAATATATGTTAATGACGTTTAGAAGCTTTAGAACACTTTCCTGGAGATCTTTATGTGTGTAATATGTGGTTTTAGATATTTTAGATTGTAGCAGTGAGCCTGTTGTCTCTGATGTCATGGACACTGGGCTCACTTCCTTCCTGGACTACATGTTGTCTCAGTAAGGCAGGTCTCCCCCTATCCACAAGGAGGAGCAGTGCACCAAAGAATTATGGGAATTGTAGTCCAGGAAGGTAGTGAGACCAGTGTCCATGACATCAGAGACAACAGGCTCACTGCTACAATCTAAAATAACTAAAACCACATATTACACACATAAAGACCCCCAGGAAAGTGATCTAAAGCTTCTAAACGTCATTAACATATATTTTTTTGCAAAAAGGGTGAAGTGTCCCTTGGGGGGGGGGGGTAGTTGGAACAGGTGGTGGAACAAGAGAGAGAGAGAGAGAGAGAGAGAGAGAGAGAGAGAGAGAGAGAGACAGAGAGAGAGACAGAGAGACATAGGGGAGATGGTTGAGCGTGTTAGAATGTTGTAAATGCAAGCGTGATTCAGGGTGAGGAGCTCCGAGAGGCAGCAGGAATAAAAAAAAAAAGGGGAATTTGATTATGGATTCCCTCTCTGTGGAGCGAGCGGCTCTCAGCCTCGGAGCTGTTAGACAGAAACGATTGGCAAAGTGGCATCTCCAGCCCCCTGACGGCACACTGACTGGGCTCTCTCCTCCACTGGTCCTCCACTATACTTACTGCTGGCTGAGCCCATGCACGGACAGACTGAGCACCGAGACTCCATCACTGCACGACAAGGGCCGTACACGTCCTCTCAAAGAGCCGTGGCTTCAATTAACCCATTCTGACCTGAGATCAGATTCATACGAGGTTTCCGCCGGACACACGCTGCAGGTCTGATGAACCCATTCTGACCTGAGATCAGATTCTAAAAAATGTCAGTCGTTCTTCGATTTTTCAAAAAATAGCAGACCTACAAGCTCGTATCGCGCCACTCGGTGGCGCGATATGAGCTTGTAGATCTGCTATTTTTCAATAGCTAAAGCACGACATGATGCCGACACCAAAATGGGTGCCCGGTCAGAATGGGTTTAGATCAGTGATTCTCTCTGCCTTTTTTAATGTCAAGGATTCAATAAGTCTGCTGTTCGAGAAGAAGCCACCGCTATATAACTACCAAAATGTAAATTTTTCAGAAAATGAAAAATATACCAGTTTCAGGAAATTGAAAACAAAAGCGATACATACCTCATCAAAGTTTGCGTTTCATTTTTACACTCCCAGACTCAGACTGTAACTCTGAGAGTGTAGAAATAGGTCCAGTTGGTTCCTAAAGATCGATCATTTAGTGGCGAAACACACTCCAAACGGCTCACGGACACCTGCAGGTCCCCAGACACATGGACAACCTACTGCAGTAGATGATAGAAATATATAGCTCACATATTACAGTGGTTTTCTGTGTGCCAACAACACGCACAGTTTTAATGTAATATGATTGATATTCTGATTGATATTCTGTCCTTTGTTGTGTGTGTTAATGCTTGTCAATCTAGCGCCAACTTCTTCCAGTCCCGCCACAACGGTCAGCATAATCATCTCTGAAAGTGCCTCAGTAGCCGTCACTGCTGCTGTCTCACCGTCTCAATGGGTCACAGCCGTGGAAATCACAGCCTGGGACATCTTTGGAAAGCCTTGGCAAGGTGCACCGTATAGGAGAGAGCACGTATAGCCTATAGACGTTGTGTAGATGTAGATAGGGCTGTATTTTGCGTGTCTTAACCCATTCTGACCTGAGATCAGATTCATACGAGGTTTCCGCCGGACACACACTGGTCTGATGAACCCATTCTGACCTGAGATCAGATTCTAAAAATGTCAGTCGCTCTTCGATTTTTCAAAAATAGCAGACCTACAAGCTCGTATCGCGCCACTCGGTGGCGCGATATGAGCTTGTAGATCTGCTATTTTTCAATAGCTAAAGCATAACATGATGCCGACACCAAAATGGGTGCCCGTTCAGAATGGGTTAAGTACCAGGTCTTATTACTTAACTTAAGACCTGGAGGCGTGATCAATGCCATTTGGCTATTCTGAGTGGTCCAAAGAGCATTGACCACGCCTCCAGGTCTTAAGTCAAGTAATAATACCTGGTACTTAAGACACGCAAAATATATTTTGCGTGTCTTAAGTACCAGGTCTTATTACCTAACTTGAGTAAACGAAAGACCTGGAGGCGTGGTCAATGCTCTTTGGCCACTCAGAATAGCCAAATGGCATTGATCACGCCTCCAGGTCTTTAGTTTACTCAAGTTAGGGAATAAGACCTGGTACTTAAGACACGCAAAATACAGCCCTATGATATAGTCTCTTATAGCCATCCAGTGCGATACTACAAGGTAGTTGATGAAACTGGGTGGAAAAGCAATAAAAAAATAATAATGATATATATAATATATGTAGGTTGGTAGCAGCTGTTGTAGCAACTACACTGAATGTAGGTTGTCCCACCGCCATTTGCATTGATAGGTGGAGATCTCCACTCATCTGACAACACTAGTGTAGAGATACAGTAGTATATTGTGTGTGTGTGTGTGCGTGTCTGTGTGTGCTCATGCGTATACGTGTAGCAGAATGGCTCAGCCTCTGCCTGATTATGACCAAAAAGACAGGTTTTAATCCAAGGCCATTTGTTTGTGTGTGTGTGTGTGTGTGTGTGTGTGTGTGTGTGTGTGTGTGTGTGTGTGCGCATAATGCTGCTTTGCATAACTGCGTCTATCAAGTTGTGCAAGGCCTTAAAATGTTCCGACGTCGCTGGCTGTCCATCTCTGAGACATTAATAACAGATGTAAGTTGTTGCTGTCGGAGGGGCGGCCTGAGCATATACAACTATAGACAGTCAGGCTTTATTTGTTCTGACTGACTGACTTTTAAGCAACCGTGGAGCAGACGCGGACGCATTCTGTCAGCCACTTGCACGTAAAGTGGTCCTCAAATCCCGCTCACCCTCATGCTAAATTTAAACCTGCCATCTTGGCATGAGGGCCGTTGGACCTCTCGTGTTCCACCGGAAAGCCACTTAACCCATTCTGACCGGGCACCCATTTTGGTGTTGGCATCATGTTATGCTTTATCTATTGAAAAATAGCAGATCTACAAGCTCATATCGCGCCACCGAGTGGCGCGATACGAGCTTGTAGGTCTGCTATTTTTGAAGAAATCGAAGAACGAGTGCAATTTTTTTAATCTGATCTCAGGTCAGAATGGGGTTAATCAGACCAGTGTGTGTCCAGTGGAAACCTCGTATGAATCTGATCTAAGGTCAGAATGGGTTAAGAAGGTGGGGAGGAGCTGTTGGCTTCTGCTCTACCGTGATGCCACCAGACAAGCTCGCTGTCCACTTCCTTTTTTTTTTTGCAGAATATCCATTAAGTGCCCTTCTTGAACAGTGCAGCACTTTTTTGCGGGGGATTAAGGCTGACCTCGGGAGACTACACTACTCAGATCACCCACTGATAACCATGACATTAGGAAGGGCATGAGATGAGCCGGTTTCTTATTGAAGGGACCCTTTTTGCAAAATAATATTATGTTAATGACATTTAGAAGATTTAGAACACTTTCCTGGGGGATCTTTATGTGTGTAATGTGTGTGTTTTATATATTTTAGATTTTCACTGTGTCCATGATGATGTCATGGACACTGAGGAAAACATATTTGCTAAAGCACTTTAGGACAGAAATGCCTTTTGAGGCCTTTGGGGTTTTTTTTTTACCTTTGGGGTAGTTGTTATAGGCACGTTTTATTTTTGAATAAATATTTGAAGGATTTAGAAGGCTTTTTTTTTTTAGAATCGGCCTCAGGTCTAACTCTAAATGGGTTTATGTGCCAGTTCAGTGACTATACCTGTATGATAAAGTATGTTCTAGGCTAGGGTTTAATAGGATTTCTTTTTGGTTTTATGTTTACAGTAGTGTGGTTAGCTTAGACCTGACCCCGATGTGAGAAGACTCTCATTATTTCATGTTTATAGTGCAGTGTGTGTGGGCGCGTGTGCGTGCGTACATGGATGGATGCGTGCATGCGTGCATTTGTGTTTGTAGATTTATTGTTGGCATATGGCGTAGCTCGGTGAAACGCATAAATCATCTTCATCCTCTCCTCATCCTCCCGGGGATCCGAGGTCTGAGGTCCCACTCTCACAGAGGCACACGCACACACGCACACGCACACACGCACACGTAATTAAAAGTATCAATACTGCAATATTGAACTACTCTGTTACAAAGTAAAAGTCCGCACTTGAGTGAAAGTACAAAAGTATACGCATCAAAATGTACTTAAAAGTAGAAAGTACTCGCTATGCAGAATGCCCCCATTTGAAGTTTTCAAAATGTATAAAAGTATTTTGAAAATAGCAGATCTACAAGCTCACGATGCGTCGCACCGCGTCGCATTCTGAGCTTGTAGATCAAGATATTTTCGAATGGCCGGAATGTATGGGATGAAGTGGGTAATTTATGTGTTGTAATAATAATCCAAATGTAACTAGTAACTAAAGTTTTCAAATAATTGTAGTGCAGTAAAAGTACAACATTTTGCATCTGAGATGTAGTGGAGTAGAAGTAAAAGTAGCCTACTTGAAATTGGAAATACTCGAGTAAAGTGTACGAAAAGGAAAAAAAAGTACAGTACTTAAGTAAATGTACATATTTACTAAGTTACTTTCCACCACTGGTATGGTATATATACGGGGGGCGGCCGTAGCTGAACGGGTATATTTCATGTAGTACTGTATGTGCAAATATATTGCGACAGAGAATGCCCCCAAAAGGAGTACAAGTAGACCCATTTTCAAATCACCATCATCTTCTTCAGGAATGGAAAAAGGAATCATCTCCCTGAGTGTTTGGTATATAGACCAGATACCACACCATCTTCCCTCGCAATCAATCCAGGAATGAAAAAAAAAAAAAGGAAACATCTCCGCGCCATGTTTTGATATCCAGCGTGGTCGGGGTTGTCGTGTTGTTTATCCCATTCTGACCTGAGACCAGATTCATACGAGGTTTCCGCCGGACACACACTGGCCTGATGAACCCATTCTGACCTGAGATCAGATTCTAAAAATGTCAGTCGCTCTTCGCTTTTTCAAAAATAGCAGACCTACAAGCTCGTATCGCGCCACTCGGTGGCGCGATATGAGCTTGTAGATCTGCTATTTTTAAATAGCTAAAGCATAACGTGATGCTGACACCAAAATGGGTGCCCGGTCGGAATGGGTTATACTCTCGGATTAATGGTGATTAATGATGAGGTCATTACTGTAGAAAGTGCCGTCTCAGCAAACTCTTTAAATAGAGCGTGAGAGCACATTGCATTGGTCACATGGTCGTGTAGCTCACTGAGCATGCTCAGATGGGGATTAGCGATCCCCTGGCGAGAGACTCTGACCCACACACACACACACACACACACACACACACACACACACACACACACACACACACACACACACACACACACACACACACACACACACACACACACACACACACACAGAGAGAGCCCTATGCCCATTGGTCAGACATGCTCATCTGGGCAGTTGGGGTGGGGTGGGATTTATTTAATTTAATTTAACCTTAAAAACACATTGAGACTGGGTTCTTTTACAAGGGGGATAATGGCCAAGAGGCAGAAATAAGATTACACTTCAATGCTACATCACACATGTCAACGTTACAGAAAAGCGTAATAATACATCCGTGATACACCTCAAAGTACCTATACAATACAATACAATACATACAACACACACACACACACACACACACACACACACACACACACACACACACACACACACACACACACACACACACACACACACACACACACACACACACACACACACACACACACACACACACACACACACACAAACGACGATACATCACCCTGTCCAGCCATCATGACCCCAATCTGACCGTCACCTCTCTCCTCGTCCACGATCTAATCCCGGCAAGTCTCTGTGGGTCGAGTGGGATTAAACCATTCTGACCTGAGATCAGATTCATACGAGGTTTCCACTGGACACACACTGGTCTGATGAACCCATTCTGACCTGAGATGAGATTAAAAAAGTCAGTCGTTCTTCGATTATTCAAAAAATAGCAGACCTACAAGCTCGTATCGCGCCACTCGGTGGCGCGATATGAGCTTGTAGATCTGCTATTTTTCAATAGCTAAAGCATGACATGATGCTGACACCAAAATGGGTGCCCGTTCAGAAGGGATTAAACCCCCCTAGAAGCACACTGACACACAGCGGCAAATAAGACAGAAGAGTGTATGTGTTCGCTCATGCAAGTCCTTCATCATCACACAGAATGCACGGCTTATATACCATGAGATCATGTCACATTGTCGCTGTCAGACAGACACTTTGCGCTGTAACACACATTTCATACTGTTCATATCTGTTTTTGAGGGGGCGCTATAGCCCCTCCTATACACGGGTTTAATGTTTGTCTTCAGTTCAAAGTTTGTTTCGTAAAACGCATTGACAATGAAGGGAACATTTACGTCATAATGTGTCGTTTTTCACGTCATTTTGCCTCTTTATTGTTAATGGTGTTTAATGTTTGTGTTGGCACCGTTTGTTTTACATCACATTACATTACCTAATCAATATGAGTTAGACTCTAATATATTAGCACCCCTCACTTCACACGGGTGTGATTTTTCATAAATGGATACCCACCCATATGACAGTGGCAGATATATACAAACTCGACATGTTGTGATCAATGTAGATCGGCTATTTTCATTATTCTGTGAACAATTGTGTGTACATTTTCAACATGCCCAAAATAGGGACAAACGGAATGAGTTTTTAGGTTGTGACAAAATAATAACTACATTGGAATGGAACACAGGTTATTTCTTTCCATTTCCTGAAAGATAATAGTCATTTTGGAAGTATAACATAGGGTGGTTTCAACTCAAGATTACTGTAAAATAGGGCCAGAAATTCCCAGAATGAACGCGTATATGCGCACACTAGGGACTCTCACAGGTTCCATTTGTGTGCATTTCATCCTCGTTCCGCTCTGTTGCTTGTCATAAATTTAGTTGAAACTGAACGTGGATTGGATCATGTCTAGAAAATCATGTGAACCATTATCCCATTCTGAACGGGCACCCATTTTGGTGTTGGCATCATGTTATGCTTTAGCTATTGAAAAATAGCAGATCTACAAGCTCATATCGCGCCACCGAGTGGCGCGATACGAGCTTGTAGGTCTGCTATTTTTTGAAAAATCGAAGAACGACTGACATTTTTAGAATCTGATCTCAGGTCAGAATGGGTTCATCAGACCAGTGTGTGTCCAGTGGAAAACCTTGTATGAATCTGATCTCAGGTCAGAATGGGTTAACACCATGCATGCCTGTCACTCAGCCCAGCGTCATTAGGTGTTCTGGCAAACGTTAACTCTCCCTGAATCACAATGACATCATTAGAGCCCGCCTAAATCACTGCCCAGCGCTCTAGTAATATCTAGTAATAGATGACAGGAATGCCCAGACTGACGGCTGGCATTAAATGTTATTGTTATCATTGATTTTGCCTGCATTAATGCCGGAGAGAAATTATCGCGTTATATGCAAATTACGTTTGGTTGAAATGAAACACCTTTGGCGTGAGTGTGTGTGTGTGTGTGTGTGTGTGTGTGTGTGTGTGTGTGTGTGTGTGTGTGTGTGTGTGTGTGTGTGTGTGTGTGTGTGTGTGTGTGTGTGCGTGTGTGCGTGTGCATGTGTGTGCACGCACAGTGGTGGAATAAAGTACTCACATGTTTTACTTAGGTAAAAGTACTAATACTGCAATGTAGAAATTCAAAATGTACTTGAGTAATAAGTACAGAAGTATTGGCATTAAAGTGTGTGTGTGTGTGTGTGTGTGTGTGTGTGTGTGTGTGTGTGTGTGTGTGTGTGTGTGTGTGTGTGTGTGTGTGTGTGTTTGAGAGAGAGAAATTAAAATAAACATACTGTAGTCTCAAGCTTCATGGTGTGGTCTTGCACCTGAAAGTAATAGCTGAACTAGGTGTGGGTCTGTAAGTAGGCCAACACTGTAGTATGCTTGCCTGTGTTACAGTGAACCTATGAATTAATCTATGCATAATACAGGCATGTCATGTCATGAGATTATGCAATGAGTGACCGTTTGCTTGTGAACGACCATGCTCAGACCCTCCCCCTGTCCCTGACCTTCATAGAGTCCACTAGGTTCGTCAGCTCAACTCCTACGCTAAGAGGTTCAGAGGTCACTTCTCTATCTCCTCGACCTCTTGACGCTACTTCAGGTAGGCCCTAATTAAGCATAGCGGTAGTCGTAGTAGTCAGTCGTATATTAGCAAAGATTATTATTAGATACTATATATTATATACTAGTTAGTGTCTAGCAGTGTATAGCCTTAACCCATTCTGACCTGAGATCAGATTCATACGAGGTTTTCCACTGGATACACACTGGTCTGATGAACCCATTCTGACCTGAGATCAGATTCTAAAAATGTCAGTCGTTCTTCGATTTTTCAAAAAATAGCAGACCTACAAGCTCGTATCGCGCCACTCGGTGGCGCGATACGAGCTTGTAGATCTGCTATTTTTCAATAGCTAAAGCTAACATGATGCTGACACCAAAATGGGTGCCCGGTCAGAATCGGTTAAGCATAGCGGTAATAGCGGTAGTCGTAGTAGTAGTAGTAGTCAGTCGTATATTAGCAAAGATTATTATTAGATACTATATATTATATACTAGTTAGTGTCTAGCAGTGTATAGCCTTAAAGGGACATGTCACCGCTGGAAGAATCTCCAGTCACTCAATGTTGATAGCACAATTTGAAATGTACACTCGTTCCCGGACGGTTTAGCTCAACCGTCTGGGCACCTAGGCTGCCAGACGGCGTGCTGCGGGTTCGACTCCTGAGCCCGACAGGCCTTCGCCACGTGTCACTCCCCATCTCTTTCCTGTTTAGCTACTGTTCACTATCAGTAAAGACATAAAAAGACAAAAAGAAAAATCTTAGAAAAAAAAAAAAAAAAGAAATTGCACTCTATAGCCAGCAAAATAATGTAGTCTGTGTGTTTGACTATAGGGTTTGACTGGGTTACTGGATTACTACAATGATCATAATGCTTTTGTGCACTCACCTCAACTTGTGGAGAGGGAGAGGGCTGTCTTACTGAGACAACATTAGGGATGCACCGATACGGCTTTTTGGCATTCGATACCGATTTCGATACATGGGGGTCCAGTATCTGCCGATACAGAGTACCGATCCGATACCCCCCACAAAGAAACGTAATAACCTATTAAGCTGTATGCCTCACTGTGTGGAGTCTGGAATCATTATTTTGTGTAAGGCAACATCAAGGCTTGACTTAAACATTACTTTCCCAACTTTGTAAAACAAAATGTAACAAGCACTGAATTATTTATTAAATAACTGTGCAACAATTAGACCAGGTTAATGTGTGCGCAGGCTAGCCTGGCTGCATTCCACATGTTATACTGTCAATACTACACTGCTGTGTCACAGAGGAGGTAGAGTTTTTTTCATACTGTAATTACACATAATTATCGGATCGGATCGGATAATGGATCGGCCACCGATCCGATACCCGATCTAGAATTTTAGCCTGGATCGGCGCCGATCTCCGATACGAGTATCGGATCGGTGCATCCCTAGACAACATACAAGTCCAGGAAGGAAGTGAGACCAGTGTCTGCATGTGACATCACAGACACTTTGAAATACTAAAATATCTAAAAACTCCATATTACCCACATAAAACCCCAGGAAAGTGTTTGTCTCCCAAGGATCATTGGAATAATATCTGGTTGCAAAACGGGTGA
This sequence comes from Protomyctophum parallelum, assembly GCF_964188405.1. Classification (NCBI taxonomy): domain Eukaryota; kingdom Metazoa; phylum Chordata; class Actinopteri; order Myctophiformes; family Myctophidae; genus Protomyctophum; species Protomyctophum parallelum. The sequence goes on from NC_139713.1 coordinate 37,204,485, forward strand.
AGTGGCCCTTTAAAGGCTATGAGGCCAGACATTGTATAGCACTAGTCTGTGGATAGCTTTAAGTAGATATACGCATGCACACACAACAGATAGATACAACACAAGTGTAAAATGAGAATACATAAAACTGGCAAATTCTGTCATTTCCATTTGTAACTGTCAACAAAAGTGACAACTTTAATTGCCATTGTATTGGGCAAAATCGTACTTGTGTCATTTCCCAGCACTGAGAGGGTTATGAAACAGCTTTTCACTTTTGCCTATCTCCGCAGTGTGAAATCACACTTTCTTTGTGTGCTCTCACACCGTGTATATGAACGCAGATGCATAGTGTACAGTGTGAGTGTGTGTGTGCTATGCTATGTTATAGAAATCTAGGCTTTCTTTGGATAAACAATCTGAGGCAGCATCTCTTATGCTAATGCTCGACTACTCATTGCTCATTGTATTCACACTCTTCAAGAGCCTTTCTCTACAACAGACACCGGAGACATCAGCTATCTACCACCAGAGATTGCTGTTGACGATTCAGAGACCATAACCCCATTCAATGAGATTCTCTCCAGTCCCGCCACCATTGATGTGTTGGATATTCCTTTGGAATCCATGACACTTCCCGTTACAACAGATTCTCTGTTCCCTTTCACATCCACTCCATTAGAGGAGAAAAGGCTTTTAATAACCCCAGCGCCAACAGAGGAATTCACACTTCGAGACCCATTCACCCAAGAGTCAGATCTAATCCAACCCATCACCCAGCAGTCCACACCTCTTGAGACTGTCACTGAACAATTGGAACCGTCCTCAACAATCACTGCAGATTCTGAACTGTCTCCACCAATCTCTGAAGATTCTGAGCTGTCTCCACCAATCACTGTAGATTCTGAACTGTCTCCACCAATCACTGAAGATTCTGAACTGTCTCCACCAATCTCTGAAGATTCTGAGCTGTCTCCACCAATAACTGTAGATTCTGAACTGTCTCCACCAATAACTGTAGATTCTGAACTGTCTCCACCAATAACTGAAGATTCTGAACTGTCTCCACCAATCACTGTAGATTCTGAACTGTCTCCACCAATCACTGTAGATTCTGAACTGTCTCCACCAATCACTGAAGATTCTGAACTGTCTCCACCAATCTCTGACGATTCTGAGCTGTCTCCACCAATCACTGAAGATTCTGAACTGTCTCCACCAATCACTGAATATTTTGAACCATCTCCACCAACCACTGAAGATTCTGAATCAAAGGAACCGATCACTGATGATTCGGAACTGTCTCCACCAATCACTGAAGTTTCTGAACCAAATGAACCAATTACTGAAGATTCTGAATCAAATGAGCCAATCCCTGAAGATTTTGAACCGTCCCCACCAATCACTGAAGACTCTAAACCAAATGAGCCATTCACTGAAGATTCTAAACCATCTGCACCAATCACTGAAGACTCTGAACCAACTGAGCCAATCAGTGAAAAGTCTGAACTGTCTCCGCCAATAACTGAAGACCCTAAACTATCTGCACCAATCAGTGAAGATTCGGAACCGTCGCCACCAATAACTGAAGACTCTGAAACAAATGAACCAATCACTGAAAATGCTGAACTGTCTCCACCAATCACAGACAATTACGAAGCAAATGAACCTATCACGGAAGATTCTGAACCATCTGCACCAATCAGTGAAGATTCGGAACCGTCGCCATCAATAACTGAAGACTCTCAACCATCTGCACCAATCACTGAAGACTCTGAACCATCTGCACCAATCACTGAAGACTCTCAACCATCTGCACCAATAACTAAAGATTCTGAACCATCTGCACCAATCACTAAAGATTCTGAACAGTCGCCACCGACCAATGAAGACTCTGAACCAAATGAGCCAATCAATGAAAAGTCTGAACCGTCTCCACCAATAACTGAAGACTCTGAACCATCTGCACCAATCACTGAAGACTCTAAACCATCTGCACCAATCACTGGAGACTCTGAACCATCTGCACCAATCACTGAAGACTCTAAACCATCTGCACCAATCACTGAAGACTCTGAACCATCTGCACCAATAACTAAGGATGCTGAACCGTCCCCACAAATGAATGAGGATTCTGAACCGTCTGCACCAATCATTAAAAGATCAGAATTGCCTTCAGCTATAACAGAAGAGTCAGTGGTTCTAGTTGTGACTGAGCGCCCTCCCACCATTCCAACCCCGGTCAACACAGAGCCTTCAGAAGCCAAGATTATCGACAGAAAAGGTAGGCCACGCCTCTAGCTCTAGATAACAGTAAACATAGAGCAGTAGCCCCTAGAAAATAGAATAATCCAATTCAAACTCGCATATTTATATATATATATATATATTTATGTATCAGTTTGTCATTTTTTTATGGATCTCACGGCGTGGCTCGCTCGACAAAAGTGTCAATTTTGGGAGGCAAACCCGCATAACAATGCCGTTATACTGTACATCCTGCCATAATGTTACATTACACAACATAATATCAGATGTCAGGGGCTGTTCATTCAATTTAGATAATGACACAGAAATCCAGTTAATGCAGGGGGAGAGGGAGATAGTGGAGTGCAGGAGAGAGATGAGGGGTAGATGGGCGTTAGCAGTGGAAGGATGATGGGGTAGTGGAGGGCCTAAATGACTTGATGTGATTTATGTACAGTTCAGAGACATACAGTACATGTGCTCCCTGTGGAGCCACTGGCACTACCGGAGTAGGCCCCAAAAACTGAATGTAATGTAAATACGTATTAAACATTCAAAACGAATCAAACAGCAAAACAAACCCAATGCGATTGTTGAGACGAAGTCGTGCTATTTTGTCACTCAGTAATTTTGGCTGCCACACACACACACACAGTTACGGAAAAAACTCAACAGCCACTGTGCACGCATACTGTACGCGCTCACGCGCACATGTGTACATAATATACACACACACACACCCCTCTCACCTCATAATACCCTCCTCGAACAAGAACAGAGCAAGAGGGGGAACCCGAGCGGTCTGCCTGCCAGTGTCTGGTGTCAGACACTACAAGTTGAGCTGATTGAGATTAATGCCAGGAGCAGTGTGAATCTCTCTCACCCCTAAGGCAGTGTGGGTAACGGAGATTAAATGCACTCATGCTCTCCGCCGTGCTACATCAGCCTGCGAAACACCCTGGATTCAGAGCTGTGCTCTCTCCCCAAAGAGAGTTTGTCCGCTAGCGTGTGTGTGTGTGTGTGTGAACGGAACGCGTTTGTGTGAGGATGTGACAGAGTGGGGCCAGAGTCAGACGTGACTGGATGTGTGTAGGCGGGGTTACACTTTGGGTATGCGGCGTTAATAACGGCGCGATGCCAGGCGTGTGAAATGGTCCAGGGAGCCGCTGCTGTGAGAACAGCTGTTGGCATCCTGGATGGCCCAGGGGACGAGGGAAGAACCAGTGGGCGGGAGATAGCCTGAGGGGAGGGGATGGGTGGGGGGGGGGGGGGGGGGGCTCCGCAGCAGGGGGGCAAGATGCTAGCAGCACACAGCCCTCTGTAGAAGAAGAACAACCGGAGACGCACACACACACATGCACAGCCGCCGCCGACGCGCAAACACCTCGAGGGGGGAAAGCGTACGGATACGCCCCCACACACTAGAGTAGTCCCCAATGAACCGCTAATCATTACCGTCCCCCAACAACATACATGTTATACGGACGGTCGGCTTCATGAGATTGATTCGCCCCTGTTCGTTCCACATAATCTCCACAGCTGACTCAGATGTTTTAATTGAGGTCTCTAATTGCATTGCAGTGAACGGCACACGGTAGTATATAGAGTATATAGAAAGATGAATATAAAACGAAGCCAGTTTCTCTAGCTCGACTCTGCCTGAACTAGTTTCGCTAGACGTCTCACTGATGCACAATATAGCCCCGCGGAATCTGAAGCAAAGGATCCTGGGGAATGGCATAAAGCCCCTCTGGGAAAGTGGAACAAACAGAGTAAGAAAGAAGAGGGGGCGGGGTTGGGGGAGCTGTGAAAGAGACAATGAAGAATGTAATACAAACTGAATGTGTGCAAAAGTTATGTATAGTTAGTTCATTTGGGAGTCTGTGTGTGTGTTAGGAAAAGTAGCGACGAAAACTTGGCGGCAAGACTAACTGTTTCAGGCAGACTCTTCACATACTATTGTCTAAATGTCAGAGCTGAAATCGACATGTATGAAATGAATGCTTAAACATGTAGCTAGGTGTAATATTAGAGTCCATAGAAGTGAACCTTTCAAGCCTGTTTTCTCAACTCGCTGCTATAAGCCATATCTCCAAAACTGGTGGGTCAAACTGAAAAACCAATGTCAATTTGAAGCTATGATTGCCTGCTTTCATATGACATAAAAACGAAAATGGAAATATACTGAGCCAATCTCATATGACATATTTTCAACTCCATATAGATCATACAATACAAAACAATACATATATTGAGACAAATTATGTCTCGTTTCTCTCTGGTTTCAGGGGCGTTATAACCCATTCTGACCGGGCACCCATTTTGGTGTCAGCATCATGTTATGCTTTAGCTATTTAAAAATAGCAGATCTACAAGCTCATATCGCGCCACCGAGTGGCGCGATACGAGCTTGTAGGTCTGCTATTTTTGAAAAATCGAAGAGCGACTGACATTTTTAGAATCTGATCTCAGGTCAGAATGGGTTCATCAGACCAGTGTGTGTCCGGCGGAAACCTCGTATGAATCTGATCTCAGGTCAGAATGGGATAACTACCGTGGCGCAGACAACGCAGGTACATACAGTACATACAGAGATGCAATGACAGTTGAGTTTGGTGGAGCACAGTGGGCTGCTGCACGCAGTGTTGATTTTGACAGCAAATTCTTATTTTCGTTTTAGTTACAGTCTCTTGAATAGTTTTCATTTAGGCCTAGTCTTAGTCACATTTTTGTCACCTGGAATGTTTTAGTGTTAGTCTAGGTTTTAGTCGATTAATGTCATAAGACTTTTGTCGACAACATCTAGTTGATTTAGTTGACTAAAATGTGTATTGGCGGGCCTTGATGCCGTCATAATGACTGATTTTACACTTGTTGACAAAACTGTCAGTATATTTAGTCATTGTAGCTTAGTTTTCATTTAGCTTCCATTTCGTTTTTGTCATTGAAAAAAGGTAGTCTATGAACATTTCTCGCCATACGAAATCAACACTGGCTGCATGCTAGCACCTGCGGGCCGCCCAACAGCTCTAGTGGAGGCTAATAGGCCAATAACATGGAGGAATGCCGAGGGTTCCCCCGACCGCACTGAGCTGCTGCTGCCCTGTTCACCATCCCGGCAGGTTCATCTCGACCTCGCTAGAGTCGCTACTACTGTACATGTACAGTACTCCGAGATGTGCAGTTTGGGCTGTTTTCTGTTCCGTCTCTGATTCTGCGGCATCCTTGCACGGCGGTGGGGGGTGGTTGAGGGCCCGCGGCGACCACCCCACGTCGGTGCCCACTCCCCACTGTTGCCTTGTTATACGCCACTGCCTGCTTTTAACCCATTCTGACCTGAGATCAGATTCATACGAGGTTTTCCACTGGACACACGCTGGTCTGACGAACCCATTCTGACCTGAGATCAGATTCTAAAAATGTCAGTCGTTCTTCGATAAAAAAAAAATAGCAGACCTACAAGCTCGTATCGCGCCACTCGGTGGCGCGCTATAAGCTTGTAAGCTTGTAGATCTGCTATTTTTCAATAGCTAAAGCACGACATGATGCCGACACCAAAATGGGTGCCCGTTCAGAATGGGTTAAGAATAGCTTCATGTGAGATAACCAAATTATATTGAATGGTTTAGAATTATTAATTTATACTCTCTTGAATGACCGCGTTGTGTACAGTACAACAGACATTATGCATTTTTGACTGAAAATCTGTATTGTATAAAAACTCCATGAAGCAGATAATTACATCTAAAGCGTACAGTGATGAAGAGGTTTCTCAATCCTCTCATAATATAGCTCAGCCAAGGTCAGTCCAAGGTTAATGCTTCATCTTAAATCAAAATTCATGCTCGTCGCACAACGACGTTGTATATCCGAAAATAGCCGATCTCCAAGCTCTATACGAGCTTGGAGATGGGCTATTTTTGGTGTGCCGACACGATCATACTACAAATTATTAATCAGGCTCCTCCAGGCTCCCCTGTGGGCGTGAGCCACTATCAGATGAAGACAGAGAGAAACAGGCTGAAATAATGTATCGGTGACGTTTACACTGAACGAATAACAAATCATCTCATGCAGATTATATACTGTAAACCTCAGTGATGGGCGATTAGAACCACAGCACACATTTATTTGCATAATTATTGTCAGTAAGCGTGTGACCCCCCGTCTGAAACAAATAAAAAAGAAAATAATGTTTTTTGAGATATTAGAGAAAAGCCTTCCTATAGACCCTGTCTGGGAAAGAATGAAGGGAAAAGGAGCCATTCAATTGCTGATTCCTATGATTTTATATGAACGTTTGACAAGTCACATTAAGATACAGTATAGATACAACTGTACACCACTAGGTGGAGCCCGAGGCAGCCCAAGAGCAAAAGGTCATTGTGCTTCTGGCATGCACAGTGATTTGAAAGTGTTGTTTCTCCTTTTTGGAGTCGGGCCTAATTGGGGTCAAAGTCAGGCCATTTAAAAGTGTGAGCCTATATGTTCTCCATCCATAGCGCTGGGATCATCCATCCAGTTGACAGATGCAACTTGCAAGGCCATGGATAAGATATACTGCGACTCCAAAGCTGACATTCTGTCAGCAAATATTACATGCTGCTTCAAGTTGTTTTTCTGTTAAAAAAAACAAACTTAAAAAAACAATATAGTGTCTGGCAATGTGCTATAGCTAGTGTCATCTGACGGTCTACGTCTGATGCCGTTTTCATTCAGAATCAGATTGTTTGATAAGACGGATGAATGGGTGTGAGCAGGGACGGATTAACGAGGGCCCTGGGGTCAGTAATCTCTGTGGTTTTTCCGTTTATCATCTTTTTGACCTAAATTTAAAACAATCAACAGCCAATGAATGTCCCCAAACGGCCTCAAACCCAGTACCATGCAGCCCAGGTCCCCTGAAGGGCCCCTGGCCCAATGGCTAATTTAGCCCTGGGTGTGAGAGATAATTGGGAGGAATGAAAGGACAGGACAGTAGAAATGTGTATATATAGCGTCCCTCTGGGGGCAAACATCTGGTAAGAATAGCAGATCTGCAAGCTATTCTCTCAAGGATCTACAGCAGTATAGCACAGGCAGTAGTGCAGGTTCAAATCATCAGATTTGCAGGGCTTAAATCAGTGGATTCAAAAACCCTCTCTGGAATATATGTAAAGTGTGGATGCCACTCTCCTGAATGGTAGAAGATGTATAGAATAAATAATTGTGTCTTATAAGAGATTTCTTGTAGATCTGCTATTTTATTTTTGGTGAAGAGGTTTGGATTATAGACTAGAGGTAAACCGTTAAGGGGCCTTGCATAGACCCCAGGGGGATACCTGTATATGTACATCTTTTTTTCTTCTGTTCCATTTAGGACAAACTTTTACGTCATCGCTCCGCTTTTGGAAAGTGCCTACAACAACTGCAACGTCGGTTATGTGCTTCATATAGCTAACTTGTGTGTTATAGCTTATGTCTAGTGTCCTAATCCTACACAATACGACAGTGTTTGTCAAGGTCTGGTTCGGGGGCCCGCCATGGGGGTCCAAAATAAACAGTCTGTAACAGGGTGTAAAAATGGAAGAAAGATAATCTTTGGGACCCCAATTTCCACTGTCAAATTGAGTGTGCAAATGGAGGGTCCATTTAGACATTTGGTGGTCCCTGAAGCCGACGTTGAGAGCCAGTTGCACCACCTCACACTAAGTCCAACCTTAGCCTAGAGCTTAAATGGCATTTTAAAAGGCTTTTAAGTCAAGCCACTTAAGCTATAACTATAGGCTAAGGCTACGTTTGAACTCAGTGCGAGGTGGTGCATCTGGCTCCAGTGCACCATGCTAACAGAAGCATTTCTGATGAGTGCTTGCTCTTCTGTGGTGCTGCAAGATACTCAGGGTCGTATGACCACACAGCCTGACGGGAGGAAGGAAGATGAGGATGTTGAAGACAAGAAAGAGATAGAAGAAAAAAGGAAAGGTAGAATTAGGACATACTGTTGTTTTTTTTGTTAGTTCTTTAGTACAGAGATTCTCAACTCTTTCACATCAGGGCCCAAATGTTCCCCTTGGTCGCGATTACGTGATTCCTTTAATACCGTAACCACGTTCAACCCCACATCCCTATTTTGGACATAATAGGCAATATCTCTGAGGGGCACTAGGACCTTCTATATCCAGCTTTTGGTGTGTGTGTGTGTGTGCACAAACTTTGTCCTACACACACATTAAATTCCCATTGACAATGAATGGACAATTTTACGTCATAGTGTCTGAGCAAATAGACATAGTGTCTATTTTACACCATGATGATGTACGATGACAAGAGCGCCCCTCACTTCACACGGGTGTGATTTTTCAACTTAAACTTAAAAAATATATATTTTCAAATAGCCAATCTACAACCTCATACATGTGTTGCATTGTGAGCTTGTAGACCATATTGTGCTATTTTTCTTATTTATTTTGTATCTGAAAATGCGCTTAAGTGGTGAATATCAGGCAACACAATGTTCCTTCCATTATCCTGTTCACCAACAGTGCGGGAACACCGTTTGGGTCCTGATAAAATAGTTAAGGATCATTTCCATTAAACGGATCGATTGTAGCTTGTACATCCCTTTGGTTAGACCCGATTCCGTAGGACAGCGCCACTCACCGTAACAAACCGAGAATCAGTCACTGTTGTTTACTGCGATGTAAACAAGTAGCATAAATTGGTCTTTAGAGTCCAGTAAAACTCCCCTTCCATCTAGCCAACATTCCTCCCTTATACAGTAACAGATTAGAGCTGACCTCTCCATAGCATTGATAGTTGCCCAGAGGCTATACTGTGCTGAATATACCGTGTCCCTGCTGCAGCTGTGTGACTGAGCACAGCGCCGCCGGCAGGTGCAGGTATAGACGAATGTTGAACGCTGATTCTTAAACAAAGATCCCTTCCTCTCCCAAAGGGCTTCTGAAACTCTTGATCTCAGGAGAGCCCCAGGCTCATTTTGGCATCATATACAAAGCATTTGAAGGTAAGAGGGCCGAAAACAAGCCGGGCCAGGGGACTGTAGAGACATGTAGTACATGGTAGTAGACAGTAGCAGTAGTTTGGACCAGTAGTGCAGGTTCAAATCATCTGATTTGCAGGGCTTAAATGAGTGGATTCAAAAACCCCCTCTGGAATTTATAAAGTGTGGATTTTCTCCTGAACGGTAGAAAGATGTATAGAAGAAAGAACTGTGGAGAAATTCCTCTCGTTTATTTTCTGTTTGTCCGTTTCTGTTTTTGTTTTTCTCACCTGCATCCGTCTGCCCCTTGTCATTCTGCATGTGTGTTTGTACAATTCATCACAATCAAGGTAAGTAACCACACATCAATTCAACGTCGTTGCGTGATACATCCGCGATTATACAAACTGTTGTTCGTCATACAAATGGCAGCTCTGACGTTATGTTAATCCGTTTTGGAAAGATGTTTGTTTGTCAATTATTCATGTAATGACTGCATCCATGGCTCTCCCAAGCTGGTTCTCGTAATACACCATACCTTGTTATCAATTAACTAGCGATAAATACTCCTAAGGTAGCATCTTGACTGTTTGCGTTAATCTGAGAAACAATGTCCCATTGCCTCTCTCGTCTGTGCAGTAATTGGCCATTTATATTTAATTAGGCAGTTCCCCTCCCCCCCACCCCCCCCTGTGAATAGGGTTCCTTCAGTGCTGAGAGCAGCATTTTATGGCGCTTCCTTTAAACCAACCCATTAATATTTCATCTGGCATCATCAACCAAACAATAATAAAATAATAATGTGACGGCTGATTAAACAGCTAAACTCCGACTTTTTAATGTGCATTTAAATGTGTATTTGCATAAACATGCCCGGTAAACGCCTCTTTAGAGGACAGTGATGCCTTGAAGCACGACTTCTAAAGCTTAATAAAACCTTAATTAGGTACCATGATGATCTGAACGAGAAATGTAGAGCAACCCACCCAGCACACATGCGCGCACACACTCAACTCTGACTCACTCTGAGAGTGTACAAATGTAACCAATTGACTCCTCATGGGTCCATTTTGTTACATCTGTACACTCTCAGAGTAAATGTAATGCTGAGGATTTTACTGTATAAGCATAATGTTAATGATGTCATACATACAACATAATGGTATTCCACCCTTTTTTCCCCACAGTATCACATTAAGCATAATGTTTTTATTTTATACATACAATTTGGAGGATTAAAATGTAATTCCATGAGGCATGTTGAAAAGCTTTCCTAAAATGTGTTTAGATCACTGTTTCCATAGCTTTACAATGTTTTACCTTGGATCAAATTAAAAGAAACACTGTCGACTGTTGCAAAGGGCGACTCTAGGCTCATTAGCATGGAGAATGAAGAAACATTTGTTACAATGTTACCAAAATGTTAGTGTTAAATTAAGTTAAATTAAACTAAATTAAAACTAAGCTATGATGACTAAAACTAAGACTACATATATTGACAATTTCGTCAACAAATAAAAACTAGACTAAAATGTTAGGAAGGGACTAGTGGACAAGAGATCCAGTATGAGTCATTTTACACTTGGTTTGCATGCTGAAAGTAGCAGATCTACAAGCTCGTGACGCATTGTGACTAAATCGACTAAATCAACTGTAGATTTAGTCGACTAAAATTGTATGATATTTAGTCGTCTAAAACTAGACTAACACTAAAACATTCCGGGTGACTAAAATGTGACTAAAACGTACTGAAAACTATTCAAGAGACTATGACTAAAACTAAAATCAAAATTTGCAGCAACACTGTCCTACACAGGATTTGAACCTAGGTGGCCTGTGTGGGGGGGGAAGAACTTGTGCTGCTCTTCAAAAATGGAATCCCTGCTTGGACAGGGGACTTAACGCTTATAACTGAAGGACCTCCAGGATCAATAAAGTGTACACCAGTATCTTATTGGAAGAACAGGGGGAGACCACCTCCAACAACTGCACATGTGCTAGTTGTATATTGTATTAACACGCTCGTTTCATTCATTAAAATATAAATTGCAGCTTTAAAAGCACTTACAAGCATACGCACGCACGCACACACACACACACACACACACACACACACACACACACACACACACACACACACACACACACACAGGATACAGAGTGGAATTCCCGTCAGCATAGCACAGTAAAACATAGTCAGCAGTATTATATTGTTGTAATGGAAGGGGGGATTTAAGTGGTCACTGTCTATTGAACTAATAGTAAGCGAAACAAAATAGCAGTAAAAGGCAATATCCTTTGATTGTACACAATCATGCTCTAATACAGTGGTTTTCAACCCATTTCATGTCAAGGCCCATTATTTATTCAGTATTTATTATTTAAGCAATGGACCACCATTTGATAAGATTTTGCCTTGCAGACCCAAAACTAAAGAATATGTTGTTGTTGTTGGATAAGATTTTGTCCACAATTCCATGCTGTGTTGATGTTGGTACCATTAGGAGAGACAACAGGCAAAAATTAAGTAATGCAGACGTTTAACAATAATGTAACTCTTGCTAAATGTAAATGCAGAATGTCCTATGAAGATATAAGGGTCCATTTGGTTACCAACTCTCTATCATTTAGCTGGGGGACCACCTGGAACCCCCTCAAGGACCACTGGTGGACCTCGGACCACTGGTTGGAAACCACTGCTCGAATACACAATAAACTTGGAGTAAAACCCGTTTTCATTAAAAACATACGATTATTTACATACATTTAAATATATATGACACACGGAGCAACTCAGGTAGATAAACATAAACATAAGCATACTGAGACTCTGTGGTCTGTGCGTTCCACTGACCGACCCCCCAACGCAGACTCTACATTGTGAGCTTGTAGATCGGATATCTTTGGTGAAGAGATTACGAGGGGAAAAAGTGGTCCAACTGCAGTTATTTTAACTCAGTCAGTGTATTTATTTACAAAGAATAGGGTTTAAGTGGTTAACCCATTCTGACCTGAGATCAGATTCATACGAGGTTTCCGCCGGACACACACTGGTCTGATGAACCCATTCTGACCTGAGATCAGATTCTAAAAATGTCAGTCGTTCTTCGATTTTTCAAAAAATAGCAGACCTACAAGCTCGTATCGCGCCACTCGGTGGCGCGATATGAGCTTGTAGATCTGCTATTTTTAAATAGCTAAAGCATAACATGATGCTGACACCAAAATGGGTGCCCGTTCAGAATGGGTTAAATGAATAGTGTTTATTTCGTTGACTAAAACTATGACAAAAAATGTCCGTCGACTACCTTTTTTCACTGACGAAAACTACATAAACTAAATAAAAACTAAGCCATGATGACTAATGGTGACACCTGGTGTACACCCCGTTGATAAATAAGGGCTTATGACTATAAATATACTGACATTTTCGTCAACAGATAAAAACTAGACTAAAATGTTAGGGAGGGACTAGTGGAGAAGAGATCATTATTATTATTATTATTATTAGTTTGGTTGCACTCTGAAAAGATCAGCTATTTTCAGCATGCAACCAACTGTAAAATCTGCCATTACAACACCATCAAGGCACTAAAACACTAAAACATTTCAGATGACTAAAATATGACAAAAACAAAATTAAGCTGTATTCCCAAAGACTATATGGACTAAAACTAAAAATCTAAATTCGCTGAACAAAATCAACACCGAATGCATACTGCGGCGTTGACTGTGCAGTCAGTGTGCACTGTACTATTCTCTCTCTCTCTCTCTCCTCTCCTTTCCAGACTGTGAGTGTTATGGCCACTCCAACCGCTGCAGCTACATCGAGTACCTGAACATTGTGACGTGCGTCAGCTGTAAGCACAACACCAGAGGCCAGAACTGCCAGCACTGCAGACTGGGCTACTTCCGCAACGCCTCCACCGAGCTGGACGACGAGGGCGTCTGCATAGGTGAGTGTGGGCGACGGGCCGGGGGTGGTGCGCAACGCAGCCGTGTCGATTTTGACGGCGCATTTTGATTTTAGTTTTGGTCACAGTCTCTTGAATAGTTTTCATTGTATAGTCACATTTTAGTCACACCCGGGAATGTTTTAGTGTTAGTCTAGTTTTAGTCGGCTAAATCTACAGTTGATTTAGCCGACTAAAATGTATTTTTGGTCGAGCCTTTGGTGATGCCGTCGTAATGGCTGATTTCACACTTGCTGAAAATTGCCGATCTACAAGCTCACAACGCGTGGCGCTGCGAGGGATTGACAACATTTTCAATATATGTAGTCTTAGTTTTAGTCATACCTTAGTTTTCATTTAGTTTTCGTCAGTGAAAAAAGGTAGTCGATATCAACACTGGTGTGGCGGGGCTTTTTCTTTAACCACTTTTGCCACGCCATTTGCACTATTTTCTGGCAACGCGATTCTTTTTTCTTTTTTCAAGATTTGTTTTTGGCTTTATTGATAGTATCAAGTGAAGATAGACAGGAAAAAGGGAGAGAGTGAAGGGGAGAGACATGCAGCAGAGGTCGTCATGAACGGGACTCAAACATGCGACATGCTGTCAAAGCCTATATGTGGCATGCGCCTGGACCACTTGGCCAACAGGCGCCCGGCAACGAGATTCTAAGAGCACACATCATCAGAATCAGAATCAGAATCCAGTGAAAGGATAGAGAAAAAGAGGAGCATAAAGTGCATAATACGACCAATGTGAGTGCATAATAAAAAAAAAGGTCATACTGAAGGTATGTACGAATGTAAATTTGTACATACCCTATAAACAATCTAGGCTTAGGCTATCAGCTGTTCTGTGTGCATGTGCACATGTAGGTGCATGCACGTGAGTGCACGTGCATGCGCGTGACGTGGTACCGGAAAAGAAATCACCATTATAATCACCACTGCGCGCAGCAGAGCGTATGCTGCATGTACTTTCACAGGTCATACATTTTCCATATGTACAAAAGCGGCATGTCTTGGTAGGAGGTCAATCCTCTTGCATTTGCCGTGGAGCTAAAATCTGGTGTTGATTGGGATCCATCTGTAGGTGGACTGTGGGGGGTTGGAGGGTAAGCTTGCACGGTTGGAAGGACAAAGAGGGCCGAGGCCTCGGAGTCAGCACAAATTAGGCCCCACGCAGTAAAAATCCTCAGTGTTAATTGATCCATTTGTAACTTCCAGACTGTACTTCAGAGTTCAAATGAACTATGGATTTTACTGTGCATTTGCTTGCGTTATGCGCTGGCACAGTTGCACACCATGCAGGGTGGGGGGAAAAAAGGAATATATCACACCGGCACCTCTGGCGCGCAAACCTTCACTAACGTTGCATTTTTCACTCACTCTCCATTACTCATTCTCACTTCATCATATGGTGATGCTTGGTCATACCTTCCGCATCCGATGCTGACACAGAGGACATCCTTTCACGTGCCATAATTGTCAAGGACAGATCAAAAACCTGATTCCCACCTCGGTGGGGATCGCTATGCAAACTGGACGACGGGGCTGAGTCGGCAGACGCGGGCTTCGCACCACTCTGCGCAGGCACTTGCTTGTGTCAAGCGAGTGCTTGGCACTCTGATGAGTATTCGCTTGGCTTTGACCTTGCACGAGTGTAACGCCCGGGACTCGTACTCAGGTTCTCCTGTGTGAAAGTCCAATATCTTACCCACTAGACCAAAGGGATATCCCAATGTTCCAGGGGAGACATGGCCTTTTGAGGCCATCAGGCGAGCACACCTCGCAGGGCCTCTGACAGCGGTGCCTGCCTCGTTTTAAACGGTTTAAATAGTGTTTACATATTTTCAATGTTTTTTTTTTAATGCCAACGTCATCTTCATCTCTTCCACGTGCAGCGCACATTCCATTGTCACGTGACATGGATTTGGCATAATGTCGAAGATTTTCTGAAATGTACCTCAGCATGCTTTTGGACCCAGTGAGGGGATCATGACCAAGCGTTATAGTATTAGTATGTGACCGGTTGAGAGTGGGAATATGTTGAACCGATATGCAGATTTAGTTCATGTGACCTCTTATAGCCCTATAACAGACAAAGTACATGTATGCATATAGCCTACTGTAGGCCCTATACGGTACAGTATGCATACTGTACTTTGCCGTATGACAAATAGCATAAATAGCCAATCTACAAGCTCACAATGTGTCACATTGAATATTGTTGGGGAAAATATTTGATATTTCTTTGAAATCTTTCGATGATAGGTACAGGTTCAAAGTTGTTAACCCATTCTGACCGGGCACCCATTTTGGTGTCGGCATCATGTTATGCTTTAGCTATTGAAAAATAGCAGATCTACAAGCTCGTATCGCGCCACCGAGTGGCGCGATACGAGCTTGTAGGTCTGCTATTTTTGAAGAATCGAAGAGCGACTGACATTTCTAGAATCTGATCTCAGGTCAGAATGGGTTCATCAGGACCAGTGTGTGTCCGGCAGAAAACCTCGTATGAATCTGATCTCAGGTCAGAATGGGTTAAATTAATACCGGTACACACACACCCATGCACATACCAATTTGTCCCTTTTTCCAGAGTGTAACTGTAACCAGCTGGGTTCTGTCCACGACCGATGCAACGGTACCGGATACTGCCAGTGTAAAGACGGTGCTACCGGAAACAAGTGTGATGACTGTCTGTCTGGATACTACTGGAAACAAGGGTGTTACCGTAAGTAGAGCCTACTGGGCCAGCGGTGGGGAAAGTACTCAAATGTTTTACTTAACACAATGACTGCGGATAGTTAAAAATCGTGAAATAACCTTCACTGCTGAGTATTTCACTGACCTTTCATCCCGGCACTGATGTAGGTACATTTCAAAAAATCTGCTAGAATACATTCCATTTGTAATAGTGTACAGAAATATTCCACAGTCAAGACAACAACAGCTGGGAACTGCGGGGACACGGGCGCGGCCATTGCCCCTCGTTGACTTTTGCGTCGCACCTCAATTTCATGCCATAGTAAATGCTACATTCATGGACTGGACATAGCCCAAACATTTAGATTCTCGTAGAGGTTTTTTTCGATTCTGACGAATCTCTCTACGAGAGTCTAAAAGATAACCCCGCCCCTAACGTCGAAGAAGGAACGTTTGTGCCTCAAAATCACTCTTACCTTGTACAAATGCAAAATCTAAGCTGCTTTAAATGTTGCCCCACTTGTTTGTGAGGTGTTCGCAATCAGATTAAACACCGCACATGCTTATTTTTCAATAAAAAAGGTATTTTAATCCACTCTGTTTCTGAATCCTCCATTGTAAATGAGGTAAACGGCGCAACAGAATATTGCCCGCGCCCCTAGCGGTCAGGGTTCTCTTGCGCATTTACAATGGAGAGAAAAGCAAGATGGCCGCCAGATTCCGAGACAGAGTTGATTAAAATACCTTTTTCATTGAAAAATAAGCATGTGCTGTGTTTAATCTGATTGCGAACACCTCACAGACAAGTGGGGCAACATTTAAAGCAGCTTAGATTTTGCATTTGTACAAGGTAAGAGTGATTTTGAGGCACAAACGTTCCTTCTTCGACGTTAGGGGCGGGGTTATCTTTTAGACTCTCGTAGAGAGATTCGCCAGAATCGAAAAAAACCTCTACGAGAATCTAAATGTTTGGGCTAGACTGGACAGGTAAAAGGGCAGCTAGGGGCTCATCATGCCCCCTTTGATGTCCATGTGTGCACGTGCCTGACTGTGCTACTTAATCTATTGCATATCTCAATATTCCCTTTAGTCCTCAAGGGAATGGATCATGTAGCTCATTAGTAGCATCAGCTGCGTGCTCCTTTAATTGATGACCGTGTCACACCTTAACCCCATTACTGAGATCCTACCAACCACTAGCATCTACCATCCAGTCAGGGACCTGTGTGTCAAACACACATTCTTATTCAAATGCACACTTACACCTACACACATGTGCACGTGTGTGTGTGTGTGTGTGTGTGTGTGTGTGTGTGTGTGTGTGTGTGTGTGTGTGTGTGTGTGTGTGTGTGTGTGTGTGTGTGTGTGTGTGTGCATGCGTACATGCTTTTGGAAAGCATCCTTATTTATTGCAGTGCAGGGCCTATGTGTTTGTGAACTATTAATACCACGAGGCTTGACATTCTAGTCTAACATAATGCAAAAAACCTTGTTATCCTTTGAGTAACAATGGTGCTGTAGTTATTTTAGGTATGTCTCCTCGTGGTACCCCCCCCCCTCTTCCTCGCACACACAACCAGACAGACACAGACTCTCCGTGTTTTTAGGTCAAGTTTATTGTACAGTGTAACTACCCCTTTGTTTTCTCTAATGACTTTTATAGCTTTTTAATGATGTTATTCATTCATACATACATAAAGATTACCTGAACACATTATACAAATTATATTATGAGGTGGACGTTCCTCAAAAACAATGATTTTTAACTCGAACCCAGAGAATAGAAAGTGTGCAGTGCTCGAGAAAAAAAAACAGACTTTGGGGGGGGGGAAAGATTGCGGTAACAAAAAGGCAGGTGTTGCCTGTTATTGTCCCTGAGGCAAAGCTGGGAGAATTTATCTTGCCTCTTTCACTTCTGTCTTCCCTTTTCTACCAGGTTCCTTTTTTGCCCTGAATTCTGCTCCTCTGACTGCATCTCGGTTTCCCTTCTCGCGGTTTCTTAATTTGATGCTCTGCGTCTTGTTTTTCTTCACGTCGTTTCTCATTATGCCCCTTTTATCTAGGGCTGTCACGATCGTCACAATTTATTTGACGATGAATTGCGTTGTACAATTTTACATACGACGATTGAATTGTGTTTTTCCATTGAACACGGGAACATAAAAATTGCATTGCCGTTTCGCCTTTTAGGTTTTGTAACCATGGGGCAGATATGACCAAATCACTTACACTATACATAGAAATGACTGACACCACTAATCAAAATAAATAATGTAGGCCTACTACAGAGCAACATAGGCCATCATTAATTTAATAGTGGAAATAGCTTGTGGATCGGCCACTATTTCTATTTCTGTAAATGCGATTAGGCGATTATGCAATAATTGTGACAAGCCAGTCTGTATCTTCCATTTCCCTTCATACTGTTTCTTACTATAGACATACATTCCATGTATTCGTATACATAATGTCGTCCGTGGGAAGCTTGTGGAAAAGTGGAGATATTTGACTAAACACTGCATGTCCCGCTGCTATAACTGCGAGCGGAGGACACCGACATATGGCTGTGTATTGGGAATACATGGAATGCATGTACGATCACAGTGAAAGTGCTTTAAAATGGTAGATTTTACTTTTAGCTTTTAGTCCTCTTGTCCTGTTTTACTGCTCACTTCTGTGGGGCTGACCTACGTACATTTCAATGCATTTTAAAAATACGTAAATATGTATGTGACAAATAAAGAGTGATTGATTGATTGACATTCTAGGGCTAGGGGCACAGCCAGGTGCTATGGCTATATGGGGGGGTCCTTGACATGGAAATGTTTGTGTATATTATCATGTCTACTTTTCTCTCCCCCCGCAGCTAACAATTGTGACGAGGAGCTGCTCCTGTGCCAGAACGGAGGAACCTGCTACCAGAACCAGAAGTGCATCTGCCCTCCGGAGTTCAAGGGCGTGCTGTGCCAAGACCCTCGCTGCGAAAGCGGCAAGACCTGCAGCGTCGCCGCGCCTTTCCCCCGCCTCTCCGCGGCCACCCTGCCACTCTGCTTTCTGCTGTCCCGCCTCCTGACCACATTAACTTGACACTGAGCTGCCACCGCCCTGTGACAGAGGGGGCGGTGTGTGTGTGTGTGTGTGTGTGTGTGTGTGTGCGCGCGCGTGTGTGTCATATGTCTGCGGATTGTAGTGAAGGGTGACCCTGCCTGCACAACGAGGGCCATCATAGTCAACGGGGGCCTCTATCAACACTTTGCAACACACATACATTCGCACGAGTGCACACAGACATATGCACATTATGCGCATTGACGCCTGATGTATACATAGTTGCGCACCGGCGTCCTGCACCGGAAATGCTCGATCTATAAACTCCTTAAAAGCTTATAGATCCACTATTTTCTGTGCGAGACACGGCGTGCGACAAAGTCAGACTGCAGTATTCACACACTGTCTCACACACACACATACACACCTCACAGGACTGTTACTGAGAATGCACCCAGATGGGACTGTATCGGAACGAAAAGAGGACGAACTTCAGAGCCAAGTGGATGCAGACAGGGGGGACACGAACGATAACAACCAAACCACTGTCTCTATCCCTTTATTCCAGTGCTGGGACGATGTGCATCATACCAAAAACGCGTACAAACAAAAGAGAAACACTTTACGTCACTACTGTTTTCACGTCGGGAGAGAGAGGAGGAGGGACCAGCTGTCGTAACAAACGGGAATTTATTTGTTTTGTTTTTCACCCTTGGTTGTTGGCTGAGAACCTCCGTCTCCATAAAGACTGATATTACTGATGAACAATGGTGTCCTCTTAGACTTAGTGGGGTTTATGTTCGACATGTGGAGGCTGGGAGGGAGACGGTGTGCGTGCGTGTGTGTGTGCGCTCACACACACACACACGTGTGTGACTGTGTGTGTGTGTGTGTGTGTGTTACTATACTTGTGAGGGCCAAATGTCCCTGCAAGTATAGTAGAATCGGCTATTTTCAGTGCGCAACACCAGAGTGCAACTCTGGTTTTAGAGCTAGGGTTAAGAATGGCAAAAACTAAATGGTAGAAAATGTCATTCATACAATTGCCTTTTGATATCCTCACATCACAAGTATAGTAATACCTATAGTGTGTGTGTGTGTGTGTGTGTGTGTGTGTGTGTGTGTGTGTGTGTGTGTGTGTGTGTGTGTGTGTGTGTGTGTGTGTGTGCGTGCGCAAGAGAACCTGCTGCTGAGGCCTACATAGAATATTAACCAGGTTTCATTTGTTCTCAAAAGATGAGACTTGATTTCACGTTTTCTTCTATTTCTGCTGCAAATTTTTATTTATTTATTCTATCTTCTGTCATTGTATCTAATGTGCCCACTTACAGTCGCTGAGATTATATACATATAATATTCAGAGGGTTATGAATAATACAATTTAGTCACTACTATGGTCGTTATAGGAATGAGTGATTGTTGCCACACTTAGCGAGATTTTATCTTCACAACAGTATTCAGGAAACAGAATTTAACAGAATTTATCTTATCAGAAATCTAAAAGAGAGAATAGATATCAAAGTATCAATATTATATGACATTATTTGAATATTTTTTGTAGAAACTATTTTTGTTTGGAGTTACAATAAATTATAACAAATGACATTTACAACTATTACAATTGCTTTTTATTAATGGACTGTAAATGTTACAGTAAATAAGACTGTTATTTGCCCTTGCTTGTATATTATTGCTTCAGTCTCAACGCATACTGTTGCCACTGGTAAGTTATCAGATTGCTTCTGGAATTTCATCGTGGCTCATTGTGATGTTGTAGATTTCTATTTACAAATAGCCAAAGTATAAAATAAGGCTCAAAAGTGGTTAATGTATGTTTCGTAATAATAATCTACAGTAAATATGCAAACTAACGTCCAACTAAAAGTGCAATATTCACCAATAATGACATAGTAGGGAGATTGAATGTAGCCCCGCTTAGCCAGACTTTCAGAAATCAGAGATAGGTGTAAAGATATCCGTTCAGGTTGAATGTGGTTAACTCTGAGTGTATTAATAAACTCAGAGTCCACTTCTACACTCTCAGAGTTAATTTAGCTATATAGGATTTTACTGTGTCCAAGTCATTTTCTCATATGTCACACACACCAAGTATGAATGAAGAACCTAAATGAAACAAATCATTTAACTTTGAAATCCAATAGCCCTTAATAATCCAGATCAGACATTTAGACTACAACTTCTACAACATACATTAAGATGTATGTTGTATAGAAGACAAATGAGAAGATTGAATTAGACTTTGTACAACAACAATACATTAGCACAATAGTACATTCTCGTGTTCCAAGGGACCTGTGCTGTAAGGTTCTTCAACAGACAGCATCATCAAAACATCACACCCGTGTGAAGTGAGGGGCGTTCTTATCATCGTACATCATCCAGTCATTGTTCATTATATCTAACACAATGCTTTCTATACACCATATGAAAAATATATATGGTGGCTTGATTAACATCAAAAGGGCCTGTCAGCTCACACCAGCAATGCAATAGTCTACTTTGTTTACAAGAATGTTGCGCACAAGTAGCATCAGCAGCATTAAAGAAAGTTTAAGAAACCCTATCAGTTCCATTTCCCTGCTATTCCAAATAGCAGGTACATTCTTAAACTAGTTCCTGCAATGGAATCATCTTTTTTTTTGGTGGGTAGATCTTGTTGAGCTGGTCATTTTGAAAGCACCTCTTAAGTCCAAAACATGTGGGCACCCCTAGCTGTTATACACCATAATGCTACATTTATTTCAGTCCCCATACTGGTACCCTGGGATATGATCCTAAATAAATATTCTGGGTATAGTATGGGTATTGTGTAACATGGGGCCATAAGGGAAAATAAAAGTGTAGGTGCCTGGCTGGCTACAGTATGCCATTACATTAACTTTAAATTGGATCATGTGATGTCCTGAAGGTAAAGGGGGAAAAATAGTGTCATTGACGGCACTGGATGGGAGGGGAATCCCGGTGCCGTCTCCATTATTTAGATATATATATGCTCAAACAGAGTGGAGTGTGTAGAGCTGGTCTCAGAAAGGGCCACAGCGTCGGGGTCCTGGGGGAGCAGCCTTAGAACTCTATGGGAGCAACGGCGTAGTGCTGGCGGTGCGCTTAGCGCACACACGTTCATTCACTGGGCACGTGAACACAAAAAGTGTTGTTCTTGATTATGTCACGCGAAGCATGCGTGCATGGGGCCTTTTAATTTGGTGTAGCTCCAGGGCCCTTAGAGGGGTTGATTTGGCACCGACTTTGAGTAGGCCTAGTACTTGGCGAGTGGCGACCTTTATTTACTCCTTTTTTCCCCCTTTCTTTTTAAATGCCTTTGCCTTTATTGATAGGGTACAGTATTTTTTGGACAAGAAAGGGGGAGAGAGACGGGGGGAAGGCATGCCGCAAAGGCCGACGGCTTGGGACTCGAACCCGCACCACGCCGTCAGGCTGGGTTACCGGCCTAGGTGCCTGGACCGCTCAGCCGTGGCCCAGCAACATTTTAACAAATACTGTGCACTTTTTGAAAAAATTATACCTCCTTATATAACAATAAAAACTGATGATCATGTTTTAGGGTGGGAAAAAATCACAGCACTCCATCTTTAATATTTATAAATTTGATTGTACCCAGCTTTAATCAACTTTAGGCCAATTTCTAAAGCCATATCACCAATTGTTAGTGACAAACATCCTGAAAATGTTATACTGTAGGCCTATTTGAGTGTGCTGAAGGCAAATCATTTTAATTGTGGCACATTAGGTGTATTGAGGAGTGTCAAATTCAGAGCTGAACTCCCAATTTTAAGTACATGTCTTTTTGACTAAACAAGGAAAAAGCTAGAATAAAATAGCCTATACTAAGTTTGCATAGAAAACTACAGTGTTGTGTATACAATGTGCAGTCATACAGGTATCGGCATCTGAACTCATACACTGAACACAATCGTAAAGCAAGTGCTGTAGACAGACAGAAATGTAACTTCATTGCATAGAAAACCAACAACATTGTACTAAATTCAGGCAAAATAAATAATCAAATAAGAATTATAGGCACAGCGCTGGAAGAAACTAAGAAAGCCACTAGAAATGCTTGGTTTGACAACCTCGCCTAGTACTGACTGGAGGGTGGAGTGCATCCCGGGGTCGCCGGCAAGACGACCACACTGTCAGACTTTGTGGTTACAAGTTGCTAAAGACTTACACCATCAAGCCAGGCTATTTTCTTTACCAGAGTTATAGTTTACAATGGGAATGTGTTGGGGGAGAAATTGCGTGCCTTACATTCTGTCAATTATCTTGTATGTCTGTGTAGGGGGCAGGTGTTAATTATGTGTTCGGCAGACTGCTCAGGCTCGCCACACTCGCATACTGCACTGTCTGTCAAGCTCCACTTCTTCATTGCTGATTTGAAGCAGCCGACTCCAATGTGCAGGTGGTTCAGTAGGGTCCATTGCCAGCGTGGTAGGTCCTCTCCTTCAACGCCATCACCCGGGTCACATATGTAGTGGTGCATACGGGAGGGCCCAGCAGACTCCCACTCCTGCTTCCAAGATGCACTGGTGGATAAGTCCTCCGGGATGGAACGTAACATCTCTTGTGCCGCCCGTCTCTTGTTGGAAACGATCCGTGCAAGTGTAAGTATTCCCAAAAATTTTATTCACCCTTCCAAGATGGCTACAAGTGCCTATACCCTCCCTAAAAGTCTTGCACTGACAGGTTCGTCTGGTTTCCAGGATAACCCGGGCCTGGCCACTCTTTGGGAGATCATTGCTTGATCAAACTGGTCTCTATCTACAAACAGAGACTAGAAAAAAATAAAAGTGAAAGGGAGGTCTGAATCAGATTCCATGCCACAATCCTGTTTTAATAAGCCGACTGGGGAATGTTCCATGAATGTTCATATTGCTATATGAAGCATGATGCTGAGAATAATGTCACAACTTCTGAGACACAGTGACTGGTTTTATCAACAAGTGCATTGATGATTCATCCATCTTCAACCGCTTATCCAAAGTCGAATCTCGGGGGCAACAGCTCCACCAGAGAGCCCCAGACTTCCCGCTCCAGAGCAACACCAGTAACTTCCTCCTGGAGAATCCGAGGCGTTCCAATGCCAGTGAGTCGATGTGATTCCTCCAACTGCGCCTTGGTCTGCCCCGGGGTCTCCTCCCAGTGGGACGTGCCACGAGGACCTCCCTAGGGAGACGCCCGAGAGGCAAGCTAATTCCTAACCAGATGCCTGAACTACCTAAGATTGCTCCTTTCCAGGCGAAGAAGCAGCGACTCTTCCCCCGAGTCTCTCACGTGACTCACCTTCTCACCCAATCTCTAAGGGAGATGCTAGCGACCCGTCGAAGAAAACTCATTTCGGCCGTTTGTATTCGTGACCTTATTCTTTCGGTCATGACCCACACTTCATGACCATAGGTGATTAATGATGTTATCCCAAAATGACTGTTTGGATAACCTAACCAGAAACCATAGTTAAATGCTGAGGTGTGTGCTTGCACTACATGCACACAACACCGCCTTCAGATCTGGGAAGGGAACACAGGGACCAGTCTACACGAGACAAAAATATAATAATTCACCCACTTGAAAATGCTGAACCATGAACCCAAACAACATGATCTGAGAAGTTCAGAAGTTCTCCAATTAGGCCTAATCTTTACATTGAATACAGCCCAATTCCAATGTCCAGAAAATAATACAATTCACAATTGTTTATGATACACCTTTTTCATTTCTCAGGAATATGTCATGCTCAACAAATTAACAATATGTCTTCATTGTGATATAATTATTTTTTTTATTATGTATTCTGCCGCTTGGCCAGTTCCCACTTGAAATAGAGATGTGTTTTTACTGGTTAAATAATGTATAAGCTAGAATGGATGATCATTGCTGGACGGTAAGGTTGGACAAGACAAACTCCATACCTTAGAGTATATATGAATAGAGAAGACACCCGAGTTCTCCTCCCATCCACTTGCATCAAGTTGCTCAAAAGCGCATGAGGCGATTTCACTCCTCCTTCCGTGTAGGAACAGAGAGCATTCTGGGATGGATTGGCCCCAAACACATGAACGTGCTGCCGTTGACTATCGTTGTGCCGTTTGTGCGCGTTCACGTATGAAACATTCGTTCACGTGTCATGGCCCCAATAACATGAACGTGCGCAATGATAGTCAACGGACCAGCGCTGGCTCGAGCTGCAATGACAAATTCGGCCACTATGTCCATTTCGCCTCAGGGTTTCCTCCGGGTGCCTTCTCTATTCATATATACTCTAAGCTCCATACTGGCTGCAATAGTTTGATGCAATGTCCCTGAAAGCCTGAGGAGGGCACCATGCTTCAATAAACCAGATGACTGAGTTCAGTGTGTGACATTTTTCAGAAAGAAACGTATGTTACTATATCAATGGCGCTCGAAACATTCATGTCAAGGACCTCCAAAAGTATGTATTTGGCTGTGGAACCCCATCTGAAAAGATTTAGTTCCAGGGACCTCCAGAAGCAAAGATTTTAGTTAAAAATCTTCGCTTTAAAATAATATATAATCAAAGATTTGCACACTATCTTTTGAAGATCTTTCAAAAATAGCAGATCTACAAGCTTGCAGCACGTCACTCGGTGCCGCACTGTTAGCTTGTACAATATATCTGCTATTTTTCCATAGCTAAATAATGGTAACGCTAAGGTACCACAGATGTGTTCCAGATCTTGATGGGTTAACCCCCCGTTTCCTGAGAGGTAAGAGTGGGGGGTTATGACAACAACAACAAAATAAAACTTGTCGACGTGAAGTTTTACAGGTACAAATTTAAAAACAAAACCAATATTATCATATCAAACGGAACCTGTCATCTGTGCACATTTGGGCCTCTGTGTCGTACTATGCTTTCAGAATGCATATCTACAGGAGGCGTCGGATTCAAACACAGAAACTGTGCTAGCCAGTCGTCATTCGTCATTCATGTCTTGTTTTCCATTTTGATCTGTAAGATTTCGGCTGAACTGGACAAGGTTCTTGTTGTTTTTTTGCATCACCCCCAACTTTTCCTTCTGAGAAAACAGCAGTGGTCCTTGTACCTTGATGTGACTCCAAGTTGTCTGTACTATATGAGCACCAGCCTCCCAGTTCCATCTCTGACACGTTAGTTCCTGATGAACCAGAACAAAGCCTGTAAGATCCCTCATGCATGGGTCTCCAGTCTGTTCTTAAGTCCCGGCTCATGACAAAGGGCGACCCCGGGGTTTTGCTGTCAGGCCTCATCCAGCTCTGGAAATCCCTGCCTGAGAATATCTCACACTTCCAAAAACTCACCGTCTTTAAAAATCTCTATTCAGAATTCACCGCCATGAAGCTGACAGCCATGCATGGATTTGTTCTCATGTTTTTGTCTTTCTTTACCACAACGTTAACATTTAGATAGTAGGTTATGTAGACAGATGGTAGGTATCCTAGAGTTTCAATGAATGTACAGATATTCTTTTGATAGTATTTTGTTTAGACTGCCTCCTAGCGACCTAACTAGCGACCTAGTCATGATTGGCTGCCTCCTAGCGACCTAACTAGCGACCTAGTCATGATTGGCTGCCTCCTAGCGACCTTACTAGCGACCTAGTCATGATTGGCTGCCTCCTAGCGACCTAACTAGCGACCTAGTCATGATTGGCTGCCTCCTAGCGACCTAACTAGCGACCTAGTCATGATTGGCTGCCTCCTAGCGACCTAACTAGCGACCTAGTCATGATTGGCTGCCTCCTAGCGACCTAACTAGCGACCTAGTCATGATTGGCTGCCTCCTAGCGACCTAACTAGCGACCTAGTCATGATTGGCTGCCTCCTAGCGACCTAACTAGCGACATAGTCATGATTGGCTGCCTCCTAGCGACCTTACTAGCGACATAGTCATGATTGGCTGCCTCCTAAGCCAATGATAGTCTGAACGGCATTAAAACCCATACTCTGAACGCTGCAACGCAGAGCGAGTGGCAACAGAAGCTAACAGAAGCTAATGTAATGAGATAACTAGAGCTAGAGGACCACCATAACAAAACACAGTGAGTGAACCAACAAAAGAACAACGGAAACGAACGACAACGGACGCTACAAGAGCTTGTTGCACCTGCCAGTTATGACCGAGTCATGCTTGTTTTTATTGCACCACCAAGAGGCCTGATTGGCCAATATTGGCTTCCAAAGGAGTGGCTTGTTTTGAACAAAATGCCCAGCCCCCAAATCATTAACACAGTGTCCGACCTGACTGCCTTGAAACTTTGCACATGCACATTCCAACTAGGCCAAGCAATAAATGCCACACTTTTTTTTTTTTTTCAAATCGCTCTGTTATAGTGACACCATCAGACATATTTTTGAGAAACCCAATTTTTGTTACTACTCAATGCAATTCAGTATACATTATCTCTGTAGTCAATCTAGTCATTATATCCAAGTCGTAGGCTATATGTGTCACATTTTCCATATTCCATTCCGATTGGCTATGATTGGCTTCCGAAGTTTGCATGGGTGCATGGGTTTTGCAAAAATGCCACACATCACGAATGCAGTGCCCAATTGCTGGGAAACTTTGCACGCACATATATGCACTAAGCCAAGGACATGCCATCGCAAATATTTGAAATCTCCTCATGGTGGCGCTATAAGAGCCCACTTCTTGCCCTTGTAGCCCGCTGTTTATGCCAGATTACATTTTCTGCCATTTTAGATCACATTCCAATTGGCAAAGACTGCCTTCTAAAGTTTGCAAGCCCTGGCTAGGTACTGGCTAGGCAACCCGGCCTGGCAGAGCCCTGTGCAGGCACTGTACTAGTGTATTTTTAAACCTCTAGTTTATACACAACCTATTTTATTCCCCAATTGTCCCGTTTCTTCTCTATAGTTTTACCTTTTTCTGACTATTTCCTCTCTAGGCCAAATTGTATGTAGGCCTATAGGGTTTTGATCTGTCTAGTTTGGTACTTATTTTTAGTAATAATAATAAATCATCATCATCATCATCATCATTATTATAATAATGAATTACCAAACAATAACATCTTCTTCACTACAGTAGAAAAGGACTGCATGGCCCCAGGCACTACCCTATAAATAGTTGCTTTGCATGTAATCAAGCCATGCTTTGTGGTGGGATTGCTTTTCCCAAGGGTGTGAGGAAGAATAAAAGGATTTTAAGCGCAATAGACAATAATGTAAACAGTATTAAACATACATACATACATACATACATACACACACGTTCGTACAAATCCTAGTAGAAATCCTAGTAATGATTGCGTTTCTGGTTGTGAACACTGTAAAAAAGAAATTAAGAAAAACAAGCTGTGGTCTCCCCCAAGTGGATGTAGTTTAAAATGACACTGTGGTACAATATAATATACAGAAATGTAGACTTTAATTTAAATCTAATATAAAAACGCAGTGGACACAGATCGGGAAAAAACTTGCTGGATCGGACACAGTGTGTCAAAATAGGTGACAATACAATGTGTCTGATCCTGTAAATTTGTCTTTTGATTTCATTTATCTGCAGCACGAATTGAAAAAAAAAAAAAGCGAATTGTTAAACGGTAATAAAACCAAGGCTATATGTTGTTCACTCCATGTGCCATTTTCTCTATGCACAACTTCGCCCTGTCACTTAAAGTGTATCACTTTTTTTGTACATTTTATAATAGGTAGGCCTACTTTGATCGTCTATCGTCTGTTTTGTAACTTATCATGTACGAAGTAGCATTGATAAGGCCAAAGGCATGGAGAGAGAGTATGTTTTGCACTCTATCCGTGTATCTGTCAGTCCGTGTGTCCGTCCGTCCGTGTACAGCTAATCTCCAACACCGTTGCCCCGGCCGATGCCAAACACTGCACCACCAATCACCTGAGGCCGATTTTTCATTACACATTTAATGACATACTCGTACATATTTTAGCCATACATCATGCAAATCGGTATCCACCATCTCTATAGTCATGTGATCAACAAAGATCTGTCCCATTTCCCATATTCCATCTTGATTGGAAAAGATTGCCTTTCAAAGCTCGCAGGATTGGTCCGTTTCGAACAAATTGACACAAATCATGAACACAGCGTGCGATTTCCGTGAAATTATACACGCACATTCCCACTATAGGCCGAATATTCACAACTTCGTATGCGCACTCCCTAGAGGCAGATGAAAAACCTTTGTCCTGAATTTTTCTCACCTGTCTGTTAAAGCGCCACCATGAGGCCGATTTTTGCAAAGCACATTTCTTTAGCCTCTATTACTTGCACAGACTTTATTCAAAACTCACGCAAATCGGTAAACATGATCTCTATAGTCACACAGCATACAACAGATCTCTATAGTCACACAGCATACAACAGATCTCTATAGTCACACAGCATACAACAGATCTCTATAGTCACACAGCATACAACAGATCTCTAGTCACACCGCATACAACAGATCTCTATAGTCACACAGCATACAACAGATCTCTATAGTCACACCGCATACAACAGATCTCTATAGTCACACAGCATACAACAGATCTCTATAGTCACACAGCATACAACAGATCTCTATAGTCACACAGCATACAACAGATCTCTAGTCACACCGCATACAACAGATCTCTATAGTCACACAGCACACAACAGATCTCTATAGTCACACAGCATACAACAGATCTCTATAGTCACACAGCACACAACAGATCTCTATAGTCACACAGCATACAACAGATCTCTATAGTCACACAGCATAAAACAGATCTCTATAGTCACACAGCATACAACAGATCTCTATAGTCACACAGCATACAACAGATCTCTATAGTCACACAGCATACAACAGATCTCTATAGTCACACAGCATACAACAGATCTCTAGTCACACCGCATACAACAGATCTCTATAGTCACACAGCACACAACAGATCTCTATAGTCACACAGCATACAACAGATCTCTATAGTCACACAGCACACAACAGATCTCTATAGTCACACAGCATACAACAGATCTCTATAGTCACACAGCATACAACAGATCTCTAGTCACACCGCACACAACAGATCTCTATAGTCACACAGCATAAAACAGATCTCTATAGTCACACCGCACACAACAGATCTCTATAGTCACACAGCATAAAACAGATCTCTATAGTCACACAGCATACAACAGATCTCTATAGTCACACAGCATACAACAGATCTCTATAGTCACACAGCATACAACAGATCTCTATAGTCACACAGCACACAACAGATCTCAGAAAATACATAATAAACAATGAAGAAAGAAAGAAAGAAAGAAAGAAAGAAAGAAAGAAAGAAAGAAAGAAAGAAAGAAAGAAAGAAAGAAAGAAAGAAAGAAAGAAAGAAAGAAAGAAAGAAAGAAAGCCATGAGGAATAGACAGTAGACATACATGATTTTGCCACCAAGCCAGTCAAGAACCAATTATACAGCCACTCTAGCTGTCACAACTCACAACCTTCACAGCAGCCACAACACACATACACATCAGCTCACATGTTTCATTGCCGCCCAGTCAATTAGGCCTCAAAATAGTACAGCAGCTTGAATCACATTAGTACACAGCATTAAATACAAGCAGCAGCAGCGAAGAACAAAAAAAACAAGGTTCCTAGTCCTACCTTGAGCCGTCTTCTACTTGACTCTTTGGAACCCATGGACTCTCTAGTAGTAGCTCTCTAGTAGTAGCTCTCTAGTAGTAGCGGGATTTTGGCGGAATTCTCAAAATTCTCTGTGAATGAGAAGTGTTGTGATTACCATCTTGTCACTCACCCTTGGTAGCCCCAAACAGATGCTTGTTCACTTGTTGGTTGTCTGGTTGATTTAATACTGCAAGCAGAATTGTGTAGCACAGTGGCCTGGGACTTCTGCAGGGCAGGCTTCGGGGTCCAGCATTCTGCTGTGTAGGAGAACTAACTCTACAGTCGATGAGAAGATTTCAGTGCATTGCCTCCTGTTATATGGGGACTGCATAGTCTAGGACTCCAGGCCTATAATGAAGAGGAAGGGGGCAACACTGCTGCTAGAATGTCAAACTCCTCACAGAACTTGCTGTCTGGGATTGTGTACATGGCTCCGATATGGCCCAGAGCAGGTTGGGAGGGACAACCATTTTTCCTGCCAATTAGGACCCCCGTGGACCCCAGAGTTGTGGACCCCCATTAGAAAATACTTTGTGCCAGCCAGGGATCCCCATATTATGTGGGTTGTTATGCCCATTATTATTATTTGAATAGCCCATCTACAAACTGGCAAAACTAGCCGGACTGTGGACGTTCCAGACCCCACTTTGAGAACCACTGTATTATAGGCCTATAGATTCAATTCAACCACAACTGACTGACACACACACACACACACACACACACACACACACCTTTGCTTTCCCTCTCTCTGACCAACCATTAAAATGTAATGGTTGGTCAGAGAGAGGGAAAGCAAAGGTGTGTGTGTGTGTGTGTGTGTGTGTGTGTGTGTGTGTGTGTGTGTGTGTGTGTCAGTCAGTTGTGGTTGAATTGAATCAGCTTCAGCATGCTCAGACAAGTCAATGAAATCATCATTCAACCACAACTGACTGACACACACACACACACACACACACACACACACACACACACACACACACACACACACACACACACACACACACACACACACAGGGAACCCATCAGCACCCTCTTATAATTATCTTATAAAGGATTCAGAGTCAGGCTGCAGGCAGCACTCACTGTTATCATTTTAGGATTTCTTGTTTACTCAAGTCAAGCCCCAGCAGCAGATCAAACGCAATTGGACAGCGCACCTCGGAGCATTGCTCCTGTCGGATGATAGTATGCCTTCCGTGCCCTACACCTACAGGGCAGCTGGGCAGGCCAAAAAGTATTGTGTTTGATCTGCTGCGGGGGCATGACTTGAATAAACAAGAAATTCTAAGGTGAGTGCTGGTGGTATTCCTTTCTTAGAGACTATTTCTGCCAGATCTGTGCACCCAATACACACTGAACTTTGAATGACTCGTCAGAAGTGCTGCACTGCTGCTTGCTTCTCTCCTTCAAGCTATCTGCTTACGGTAGCTACTTAGCTAACTCACCTGCATCCACTTAACTGGAAAGAAAATGCAGGTTAATTAATATGACAACTTTTCTTTCAACTGCCATTGTCTGCCAGACTGCCACATTATCTTTATCTTGACTTAGCAGTAGCCTATTCAACCACTGACAGCTCCACTGTCCACTACTCATTGGACTCCCCCCCCCCCCCATACTTACAAACAATGGGGCTTGTTTGTGTCTTGCGTGAGAGGGGCGCGCTAAAATTGGAGCCCGCCTCCCTGAACAAGCCTGCTTCTAGGGAGTGTGTAACAAGTTCAACAACCTGCATAGTGTTCCATAACAGTCATACTAACACATGTCAAACACACACACGAGAGGAGGTTGAATGCACTGAAACCATAACCTGACGCTGCCAGATCCAAGAAGCTTGCTACACAAATTTGTTTCACAGCTTACCCAATACCGCCCTCATCTGGCAGCGTCAGGTTACTGAAACCATGCAGCGCTCCCCAAAACAACTATGCCTCGGTCCCAGGCTTACTTATCTGCAAAACAACAGGTTTGGAGATCTGTTGGGAATTGATATAAACATGAAACAGTCACCCGTGCGCACAGTCCCAAATACTATTTGGTTTCATTTTAAACTCTCAAGAGTTAAAGCTAAAGCCAAGGGTTAAAATAAATACCTTGAGGGTCCATTTGGTTACCAACTCTCCATCATTTAGCTGGAACCGCCTGGACCACATGGTGGAGTGGTGGCCCCTGCTGGTTGAAAAGTGAAAACCACTGGTGTGTTTGCTATAATACCAGAGTGGTGCCCTGTGATACAATTCCTATGCTGCAGCATAGTATTAGTCCCATGGCTCCCCCGTTGACCGTTTATGCATGTGCACCACCTGGGGGGGTCATACCTATGTTCCCTCAGCCCTA
The DNA here is from genome assembly GCF_964188405.1 of Protomyctophum parallelum. NCBI lineage: Eukaryota > Metazoa > Chordata > Actinopteri > Myctophiformes > Myctophidae > Protomyctophum > Protomyctophum parallelum. The sequence continues at coordinate 37,237,437 of NC_139713.1, forward strand.
TGTTCCCTCAGCCCGAGGTGCGCTGCGGGTCGGGAGAGGGTTGCGGTTAGGTTTAGGTGTCTGCCCCGGGGGAGGTTAGGGTTAGGGTGAGGGAGGAGGTAGGTTGTCGTAGGCTGAGGGAACATAGAGCTGAGGGAACATAGGTACGGTCCCCACCTGGGAGGCCTTTTTTTTGCTCCTGCTAAAAATCCACAGAAGAACAAGAAGTTTGTTAAAACAACACGGCGTCTGATCTGACTGTTGACACTTTAACATGTAAGAAAACTAACGTGTCGTTTCAGAACAGTTTCGTCAACCACTGACGTCTGAAACACAGCAGGTAAGATGAACAAATTCACGTTGTTGTGTTTCATCTATTTAACTTTGATATGTAGCTTACTCATCTTTTAAGATGAAATCGTATTACTCTTATATCTGCTTGTTTGTTATGAATGTGATTGTGATTGATCATAATAACTGTAACAACCAGCAGCAGTAATCATTTAAACATTGTTCCGAATCTGGGTTGCACGTGGTTTGTTGAACTCGATCCCTCTGGGATCCTGAGGAGGCGCGTCTGAAGCCTGTCCTGGACGGGGTATCCGGACATAAAAACAAATAGCCTACTACTAGGCTACTACTATAGACTACTACAACAACATGGGTAGGCCTACTTGGGTATCTTCTTGGTGGTGTGTGTGTAGCAAATCTTGTAGACCTGGCAGACGGTGCAAGATGCTGTACATTCCAGCCTATAAAAATGGGCAGGGGTGAGGTGGGTTCTGGGAGTGAGGCCAATTAAGTAGCCTGACCAGTTTGCTAACCCTAACCTCCGTCTAAACCGGCCACTTAGGTTGGACTAACGGGAGGTCGGACTTACGGGCAGCCCCCCACCGCCATGATATGGAGTTCACGATGACATGACCAAATATGATAGATGGCACAGGAGAAATTGTTTATAAAAACAGATTTTAACCTATCACATAAATCCCATATTAAATCTCAAGATTCACATGTTGGGGAGTTGGGCTAACACCACTAGGTCTCCAGTTATTAAAGTCCTTCCTTATTCACTTGATTTTATTTTCAGACCGACGTGTGGAGTCCAGACTGCAAGATAAACTCTCCAGACTCGGCCAGGGACGTTTATATTAAACAGGAACCTGAAAACATTTCTATTAAACAGGAACCTGAAGACCACCCACGTCTTAACCTCGCCTCACCAGGCTTTCCACCACGGAGGAAAGCCTATTCTCTGTTCCAAAAGTGCTGTGTGATGAACCAGCCATGTATGTCGGAGCCACGGGTGAGTGATAACTGGCCACACATGTCGGAGCCATGCATGCGTCTTCACCGGCAACGCATGTTGGAGCCATGGGTCAGTCTAAACTGGCCATGCATACCTAACTGGTCACTCATGTCGGAGCCATGGGTGAGTCTTAACTGGCCATGCATGCATCTTAACCAGCAACGCATTTTGGAGCCACGGGTGACTCTTAGGGCCGATTCATACTCCTATTTTAGAGCCGAATAAAAGTCGGTTCGGCGATGTAGAGCCTACAATGTGACGCCATTTGAGGCCTAAAGTCGTCTCTTCGGTGCTACTGAAGATTTCTGACGAGCCGAAATCATTTCGGCACTGCAGCGCCGAAACAGCGGTAAAATAGGAGTATGAATCGGCCCTTAATCGGCCACACATGTCAGACCAGGACATCGGACCAGCATATGCGCCCCCACAACACGTTGCAAGAGATTTGATGGAAAAAGTATTAGGCCGACCCCGATCAACTAAGTATTAGTTCATTGGCCCAGGCGGTGGCGTAACCGTCTGGGCACCCGACTGGCAATCCAGTCGCAGTGTGCCGCGGGTTCGACTCCCGAGCCCGACACGGCCTTTACTGCATGTCTTCCCCCATCTCATGTCTTCCCCCATCTCTCTCCCCAAACAATAAAAGGCGTAAGCTGCAAAAATATATATATATAAAAAAAAAAAACTAAGTATTAGTTCATTAAGTACAGGGTTAGTTCACTAAGTGTTTAAGTGGTTAACAACTTTCAAACAAGTATTTGAAAGCTTAGCGTGTGCACATTCTTACTCTTTACAAAACTAAAACATTACCAGTATGTGCGATGCAATTTCTATCAGGTGTGAAAAATACTTGCTTGGCCTACTGGCAGCATGAACATGAAATTTGGTGCTGATTCAGTACAGTAGTTTGTGAGATTTACCCCAGACACACAGGCAGACAGATTTACAGACTCACAGACCCATTTACAGACTAACAGAGCTACGCCATGCAGATATTTTACATAGATTGTTAAGCTACCATCCACATTTCAAGCTTTCATTGTCAGAAGTGCTTCTGATAACGTGGCCTGACTAATTTACTCCCAAATCATCATGCTTTTAAATTGTTTTACAATTTCATGATTCAAATACAATATTTGCTGTAACCAAGGTTATTATAGTTAACAATTATTTGAATAGGCTAAATGTAAAACTGGACTAGTCAGTTTGTTAACTGAACTTAAATTAAAACAAACAAAACCAAAAAACTAAAACTAACTGAAGCTGTAACTAAAACTAACTGAAATTATAGACAAAATGCCCTAGTTACCAAAACAGTAACGGAATATATATTTTGAAATTATATATTTTGTTAAGTTCCAAAACTATTATAACCTTGGCTGTAAAACACCATTATTCATTTTGGGGTTAAAGTAACTAAATATATTGCTTCACATTATTATGTTTTTGTATTTTGAAACTTCCAGAACAGTAATAACCTGTAGTGAGTAACGATTTAGTCAATCTTATCTTGTTAGGTAATAGCTCATTTTCTCCATGGAACATGGAAGAAGAATGGATTTACATTTTAGGAATACAGTGTTGACCATTGTTATTTGTGTGCTCCTAGACATCCTGCACATGGTGGTGTGTAAGGTTTCCCCTAAACGGGAGAAGAGCCCCAGTCTGCTCCAGGAGGAACCAGAGCCTCCACACATTAAAGATGAGCAGGATGAACTACTTCAAAGACCAGAGGAGCATGTTGGGTCAATGTTGACATTACTAGCAGTGAAAAGTGAAGATAATGATGAAGATATCTCTTCGTACTGCTCTGAAGTTGAAGTCGAGCATGAATCTGACACTGAAGTCACTGAAGACAGTGATGATTGGGAGGAGACCAGTGGAGGTCAGTCAGTGTTAAACACAGGAACAGGAACTACAGTTGGCATGAATGAAAATAGAAAGATGATAATCATATTCAATCAAATAGATATTAATAACGGGGAAGCCGTAGGACTCCCAAACACGGGACTTGTTTGATGAAGGAAGCTTTTTATCACCATTTTCATCCTGCCTCTCCCTTTCTCTCACCCTCTGTCACCCCCATCTGTCTGTCTGTCCGTCTGTGTGTCTCTCTCCCTCTCTGTCTCACTCAGGAGTGATGTCCCAGTCTTCCAAGACTCAGTTCATCTCCTGTTCTGAGTGTTCAAACTCCAACCTTCATAAACACAAATGTAAGAGACACAATGACCTCTACTGCCAAAGGCTGAGGAATGGACAGATCACCTCAGCAGCCTGTCAGCAAATCACCAACTCGGATCGAGTTGGTTTATATTTAAAGTGTTTATACTTGCAAATCTTTTGACCAATCATATGTCAGATAGGAAGTAGCAAGAACCGTAAAAGAAAGAAAAAACCCACCGGCCACCACAGATCATATACTGCATCACACATACAGTCAGATCTATGGCATCGCAGATGCAATAATTGCAAACACTGTGCCCTGCATCCATACCTAGATTGGTGGTACTGTAAATTCACTAGACTGTTCTATACGATTTAATTCCTAGATTTTCACAAAAGAGCATTTATAGTCAACATCTACAAAGTCTAATCTGCAATTTCCTGGGACAACATTATCCCGGCTGCATTGCAGAAAATGTACAGTCTATAAAGTTTAAAGAAATCCTTCTGCTATGTGTGACTTTTATTGTCCTCTGCAATAGCACAAACTTTGGCATGCTACTAGTCCTACATACTTACACCTAGAAACCCCATTCCAACCTATTTAGGTTCATCTTACGGTGGACATGTTTGCCTGAAAAGGAATCTTTGAAATGTTTCATAGTTTTAGAAATATAAGGCTTTCAAATTTGAGACATTTATAATGGGGCTCAATGGCAGCTCTATAGGCATGTCAAAAATCACTTTCACCTAGAAACTCCAATTCAGCGTACTGAGGGCACGCATGCTGGAACTTTTTACTTTGAAATGTTTTGTAGTAGTGAGTTATGTAACTTAAACGCCCAATGCATTCTCTATGGCAATAGCACAAACTTTGGCATGCTACTAGTCCTATACATACTTACACCTAGAAATCCCATTCAAACTTGACTTCTGAAAACACATCTGTTCAGGAAAACCTTCCCCTAGAGTATACAGATTATATTAGGCCTATACATAACCTTTCTGACAAAACTACAAAGTACAATAGTTCACATGCAATTAAGGTATGAGATATGTGCAGGTCCCATTTTACCAATACACAATACCACAGAGACCGTCCAACATGCGGAAGGTTTTATCTTAATTTTATTACCAAGGAAATAATTATGTATATACAGTAATAATAATATCTCAAACTTATATAGCGCTTTTCTGAGTACCCAAAGACGGTTTACATGGGGGGGGGGGCTTTACAGAGGTAACAACAAAAAAACAGTTAAAGCTAGAAAACATTAAAAAGACAGTGAGAAGGGTTAGCTAGGGAAGGCAATATTGAACAGGTGGGTCTTGAGGGCGGTTTTGAAAGTTTGGAGGGTGGGGGCATCTCTGAGTCCACAGGGTTGGGGCAGCAAAGGCAAAAGCTCTGTCACCCCACATACAGAGTTTGGTTTTGGGGACGTCGAGGAGGTTTGCATCACTAGACCTGAGGGAGCATGACGTTTGAGGAGGTCACAGAGGTATGGGGGAGCCAGGTTGTTTAGTGCTTTGTAAGTGGTGAGTGTTTTGAAGTGGATTCTTTAAATTCTTTACAACATAAGCATGGCTTAATTTAAGCTAAACCTTATGAAACATCCAAACCACTTTATCATGTTAATTGGTTGTACAACAAATTATTTGTCATTCATCATGATGTATTATGCTGTATATCTCAAACATTGGATAATTCAGAAATAAAAATTAAACCAATATACAAAAGGTGATTTGAGGGTTTAGGTATCGGATTCTCCTCCAAAGTTGGGGTTGTTGAAAGCAGGCTGAAAGAGAAGAATACAACCTATTATTATTCTCTGCAGATTTAGATTTAGACATAAAGTACATAAGCTCACAAAGTGCACCATGTTGTGTTTGTTGCCATTTGCTGATTTGCGCCAAGAAAAAAAGCTGCATTTCCCCATGCTAATAAAATGAATAATCACTGGCAAAGATCATTAAATTACGAAGACACGTCCACTAGTACAAAATAATGTCTCCGCCAAAGTGGGCACAGTCAGTTCAATTCTCAAATGGAATAGTCGCATAACTGTAGTCCTAGGTTTTCAGAAAGTACAGTACACAATTCTCCTGTTTATTTTTTAGCTGCAGCTTGGAACTGGAAACACATGTGAAGGTGTGATGAGACTGAGTCTGAAGGCTCATACATAGTCTGGATTTACGGTGGTGGGGTGACCACCGAACTACAACATGACGTCACGAGCCGCGGTGAAGAGCAAACCACCGCCACCGCTCCAGCCCTTCTCTCTGTTTTTACTCACCACCGCTCAACGTTATTTCAGCTCCGGTGGTCTCCGGTGGTGAGCTGACCACCGAAAATCCAGACTATGAATAGGCCTTGAGGAAGAGCATTGTGCTCGAAACGTCACAGTCATCTTATTGTGCAAATAAATTGGCACTTATCACAGCATTGGAGCCCACAGTGTGCGAGCGTCTTTGTATACTGCTCACCGCTCAGCCCCTGCCCAAGTTTGGATTGGATGTGGATGTGCATGTCTTTGTACTTTTTTCGTGTCACTTACCACATCAACATCAACCTTATTGGGTGTCCTCGATGGCAGGCTAATGCCGCTCAGTTTAATTCCTTTAACAGTGTGGAGGTAGTATAGCAGTCCAAGTATCACGGTAACACCTATGATGGCTCCAATCGTAGCGCCGGCTATCACTCCACTATCTATACAAACAGGACACAGAGTGTATGAGTCAGATTGTTGTGAAATCAGATGCACGTTAAAGCTGCAATCCCTATAACTTTCATGTCCTTACACCGGAAAATATACTGTATAGTTTCAATAATCAAACAAAGGTGTAGTAGCCCTATAAAGGCACGTTGTACTCCAAATTATACCTTACATTTTAGTAAAGAAGAAAAGCTGTTGTTTTGACCTCGGAAGGTCGCCAAGCAAGCACGGTCAGGATCTGGACGAATTAGTGGGGCCAAATCAAGTCAAACCAAGACCTGATTTCAACCAACATAAATACTGCCCACTAAGATGGACATCCCTGGAAGAGTCGCATCGAGGACAGATCAACTTAAGTCATATCATAACTGTCACATCTGGCCCAGAATAATTATATTATTTCAACTGGTGAAGACGTCCTGGAAATGACGTAAAGATCATCCCCATATGGGCTATGATCTGGCCTAGTGCTGAACGTCATCATAACATCATGACACCATTTGGCTTGTTGGGTCTTCACCAGGGTGAAAATACTGATGATGTTTCAACCCAGACACAATTATAGGTGTATTTAGATTGAGTATCATGGTTCTAGGCTTGTTTTTAACCTAGCACCTGAATTTGATGTGTACATGATGGCTCCAGTTCCCAAAAAGCACGAGTAACAACTTACTGTTGAATGGAGCTGGATCAGTGGGGATGACGATTCCACCGCCTTCATCTGTTGTATAGTCTGAAACAAGTTGGAAAAGCAAGTTTAACCTACCGTTATGTTGCATACACCATAGTCATAGTGAATTGTTTTATGTATTGTACACTACCATGATTTCCCACAATGAGTTAATCAAACTAATCAATTTATTAGAATATTAAAGAAATATGTTTCTAATTTAAAAAAATCACACCCGTGTGAACTGAGTGGTGCAACTCCGTCCACAGCCCTCCAGGAATGCGCCCAGGGGGCCGGGCCGGTTCCATACTGTACTGTATAATACTGTAACTGTACTGTACTGTCATACCCGAAATCATCATTAATATGTGTGTGTGTGTGTGTGTGTGTGTGTGTGTGTGTGTGTTAGGCTGTGCAACAGTGACGGTTGGTGGTGAAAACGTGCTCGGACGGACCAAGGGACACAGCAGGAACCCAGGGACCCAAACACACATACAGTAGCCCCGCAATGGAGTGGTTGCACCACTCAAAAATGTGAAAACGTCTACTCAAAAGTATCACGTATCGATGAGAAATTGGTAGTAAATCAAAGTTTAAAATGGCAGTTTACAGCATCAATCTAAAAAAAATATGCAGCCTCTTACACTGACGATGGCGACAGGCATAACCTCTCTTCTGAAGGCAGTTGTCATTCCAGCGTCCGTCAGGGTACATCTCCACACAGTTCTCTTCTGCTATCTCCCCGGGATGGAAAGCCATATTGGGCTCACCAGGAGCCCAGTTCAGGTACGCTAGAGATGTGCCGTCTGTCCAGGCCCAGCCAACTATAGGAAAAGAATGCGTTAGAACCGGTATTCATATCTAGTGGTAACAAGGGTTGTACAATCATGCTTCTTCCAGCTGAGACAAATTATATCCTTATCATTGCATGAAAAGGTCATTCATGTGTTTGTTATGCTTAGACTACTGTATAAGGCCTCATTTACACTGGCAGCCAAATCTAGCCTGAGTCTGATCTGTGCCACATCAAGATTGAAATCCGATTTGTTTAAATAAGTCTAAATGCAGACAGGTGTCACATACAGTCAAATGTGACACGAGGTTCGATACCCGGCCGGGTCATACCAAAGACTCTGAAAAATGGGACCCTGTAGTGCCTCCCTACTTGGCACTCAGCATCAAGGGTTGGATTGGGGATAATTCCCTGCGACATAGTAGTGTCATATCCAGGGGTGTACTTGTACATCATGTCCAGGAGGTGTACTTTAAGCTGCCTCACGCTACAGAAACAGGAGATAGGCTCTTGCCCTATGGGCCTCATGGCTCTGCAAAGACTTACTTTACTAATTAAAGCACTAGGTAACAGTCTTTTGAAAGCTGCACAATTATAAATAAAGTTCAATATCAATATCATAATGGGACCAAAGAAATACCATCCCTGCTACAGTATCAATCTCCCTACTCACAGTTGCTGTCCCTGGTGAGACCATAGACTGTAAAAAATATGGACAAAGCGTTCCCCGGGTCTAACATGAACGTAAAATGAAGCCTGAAATCCCTTGCATTCTAATGCACTGTAAATCGCCATCTTTCTAGATCCGTTTTGGACCAGCTGGCCATTGGCTGGCTCCCTTTTGGACCAGCTGGCCATTGGCTGGCCCAGACAACGAGGCGGGACTTCCCCCCTTCTTCTCCGTTGGTTTTTATTTTGACTCGAGTGGGAGGGGAATCCCGATCATAGACTGTAACGGTAGCCACGCCCATCAGAACATGCGCGACTTTATGGTCATTTTTTTAAATAAAGGGACCATAATTTTCCAAAAAGAATATTATGACATTAGAAATGAGACTTTAAACTAGTGACTGGAAGCAGAAAGTATTCATGACCATGTTTATTAAGGTAATACAGTCTAGGTGAAGTTGGGCCAAAATACATGGGCCTCTATGGAGCTATGGGGCTTTTTGGGTCCAGTCCAGCGCCACAACAGGCCATTATATGAACTACCGATTTCAAATGAGGCTTCACGAAATATCTGGCTGACTGCCCCCCTGGGTGAGACCAATCCACACGTTGTGATATTTGCTGTGGTTCATGGTTCTCAGGAACTCCATCTCAGCTCTGCTGTGGATGGAAACCAGTTCTCCTCTGTGTTGCTGACATTGGTGCACGGGCGTCAGGCCAGGAGGAGCCAGACTTCTGGTTGACCACTAGGTAACAATGGCGGCCGTAAGGTGTCCAGTGGTGCAGGCACTTCCCATCCCCAGGGGCAGGAGTTGGCGGAGGCTTGTCTGAGAACAAGCACCATGCATTATAATAGCCACTTTAGACCTGAGAACAGATTCTACAAATGCCTTCTAAATCCTGACAGTTTTCTGGAAAAACCTATGTTTCTATATCAGTGGTGCTCAAACCTTTTCATGTCAAGGACCCCAAATATGAATTGGTCGCAGACTCCCATCTGAAAATATGTTGTTCCAGAGACCCCCAGAAGCAAAGACATGAATTTAAAACGTTTGCTGTCAAAGAATATCAATTTATTTTCATGATTTTTCAAAAACAGCAGATCTACAAGCTCATAGCACGGCACTCAGTGCCGCACTATGGGCTTGTAGATCTGCTATTTTTAACAGCTGAAGTTTTAAATGATGGTGGTTAAAGTGGTTAAAAGCTAAGTTGACACAGATGCGTCCTGCAGGTTTAAATGGGTTAACTACTTTCAACCTGGCGTCCCTGTCATTATATTATTATATCCACAAATATTGCAAATATATTGACATATAGCCTATAGCCCTATACTGTATGCTATATGCTATATTTTGTTATTTTAAAATGTAAATTTAAAACTAAAAAAAATGCAAAAACGCCTTTTCAAACATCTACAATCTCACAACTTGTCGCATTGCTTGCAGAGAGGCTATTGTTGCTATTCATCATGCGACAGAGTCCTACACAGGGTATAAGGAGAATATAGGGATTAAGTAGTTAAATGTGCCATCTACTTTTAGATCAAAGAAACATTATCATACATGTTTGTGTAATGTAACATGCTGGAACATTATGCCTCCTAATCAAAACATTGGAATATTCAATTCAATGGTGGTCAGAATTCACTCTGTATCTTACCATAAGAGATTTTGCAGATGTAGGGCTTGGGGTCATCACATTAAGTCATTCCACGTCCCGTGGACTATTAGGCCTCCGTGCATGCTCACGCAGCCTTCACCTGTGTTGCTGCTGGGCTCTCCTGGGCCCCAGTGCGTATAAAACACTGGCCACCCGTCTGTCCACGTGTAAGAATTACTGTCCGCCTACAATGCAAGATGCACAGTGAAATTACTTTTCTGCGTTTACCCAGCCGATGGCTTGTCAGGTGTGTCGAGTCTCTTGATTGCAACGGAGAAACAACCATGAGCACAGAATGTGACCGATTATTTTGCCCCACATTGTGCAGTCCCCAAAGGAAATATTGGACCCATTCGTCACAAGCCAAATAGTCACAATCTGGCACTAAATTTGAATTTCAGACAGACAAATCAGGGGGAAATTATCACTGTTGGAAATCTGTCTGAAATACACTCTCGCAAGGCCAAAAGAACCCCTTAGCTGAGAGAGATGAAGCAGGGGACCCCCACTACATATCTAATATATACAATTGGGCTTTTGCAGTTCAGATCCACAAGTCATACAACCCTAACATTGCTTAACTGCCGTCCAACACACTGCACTCCAGTCCTCACACGTCACTGACTATGCGTTCTTCCACCGCCATCTTCTCACACCATGCAGATTAACATAATCATTGTGTAGTGCAAGGCTAATTTGCAACCCCTGATCACAGTCATAGCAAAGGCATTGTGTGTGTGTGTGTGTGTGTGTGTGTGTGTGGCTGTGCGTGCGAGCGTGGGACCCAAATGCGAGCCTAGCTCAGTGTGAATGGCCCGGCTTCATGCTCAACAGTGTGTGGCCCGAATGCAGCCACAATCATCTGCAGGGGTCAACAGTGTGTCGTACTCTAAACAGACAGACATAGAGAGAGAGACATAGAGACACACACAGCCCAAAACAACACATTTACTTAAATTAATTACCGCACGCCTGAGGCCAATCCAGGCATCAGCCTTGCCCTGCAGCACCACTCCAGATACGAACGCCTGTTCGTAGCTCATGTCAATGCTGGCCAGATTGCCGCCGCGTTGCTGACAAGCTGCCTGAGCCGCCTCCCATGTGGCTGGCTCCGTCACCAGAAGGTAGCAGTTGTTGTACCAGGAGATGTATTCACCCGAGCAGGGTGTCTTGGTCGGGGGTGGAGGGGGGGGGGGAGGTATGGAGGGGGGAGGGGTTGAGGGGGGCGGAGCTGGGTAGTGATTGACAGGAAAGGGGGAATTACCGACATCTACAGGCTAAAATAAGGTGTTTTTCAATGGCTTCACAGGCTGCATATTACAGAGACACAAAAACTGCTGGCAAGATACCTTTTGACATTTATAACATAATTTTATTTTACATTTTAAAACATTAAAAGTCTTGGTCATACAATTAATTTTTAAACAAAAAGACAGGAGAGAGAACATGGGGCACGGTGGCACAGTTGGTAGTGCTGTCGCCTCACAGCTAGAAGGTCCTGGGTTCGATTCCCGCTGGGGACGCTGTGGGCACTGGTGGCGTGTTCCCTCCTCCGCGTCATCAGTACCCATACCCGAGGCGGGGGTTGGCGAAAGGGCCTTTCTGTGTGGAGTTTGCATGTTCTCCCCGTGTCCCCTAGGGTAGGTACCCTCACATGTTCTCCCCGTGTCCCCTAGGGTAGGTACCCTCACATGTTCTCCCCGTGTCCCCTAGGGTAGGTACCCTCACATGTTCTCCCCGTGTCCCCTAGGGTAGGTACCCTCACAAAAACATGCCGTAATCCTGGTCTCTAAAACTGCCTCCCCCTGGCCAGCCTGGGCGCCTGATGGAGGGGAAAGGAACTGGTCGGAATAACGTGTCCCTTCCACACGCTACGTCCGGCCGGGGAAATTCCCCTCTGTCAGGTGAAAAGAAGCAGCTTGGACTCCTCATGCATAGAAGGAGGTCAGTCCGCTGCCCCCCCCAGGTTGGCAGAGGAAGTGTAGCGCCCAGGATTACATTAGATAATTGGCACTGGGTGAAAAGAAAACTGGGTTACAAAATTGTGGGATAAAAAAAAAAAAAAGGAGAACATATACACTTGATATTGCATCACTCTTGTTATATGTTCTATTTGTAGATGTGATTGATATTTTTTTAAGTCATTCTACATTTACAATACGAAGTAATTGTATTTATTGTATGCATTACTATTGTATTATTGTATTTTATATATTACTATGTTATTACTAATTTTATGTATAACTATATTACTAATTATAGACATAAGTCACGCATGTGTAGAACTACTTCCGTTCTACTACACAGGAAGTAAACAAACGTCGCCTCATCACACCTCCAGCAAACCGGACTATCCGACATGGTTGTTGTTGTTCGTTTCCCCTAGCAACTGACGCATGCCTATGACACCATGTAAAAACTTAGGACACGGGGCGAGTCGACCAGAGCTGACGTAAGCCATGATGTCACAAGTTTTGCGGATCCACCGTTTTGACTGTTTACACGGAGACCATAGGAAACGGCATTCTCAAATATTTCCACTCTGGGAGGTGGTTTCACTTCGTTGCGTTTTCACCTCCTGAGAACACGGTTCTCGTCTAAATGACAGCAGCAAACGATACTTTATTTTGCCGTTTTATATGAACACCATCCTCATGTAAATAGCACCTGAGTGACTCCAGGTGGCTGCTTAGGACGAGATGGAGCCACACAGGAGACCCGCAACGTCCTAAAGAAAAGAAAGAAATGCTCATTACTACTTTGTTCATAAAACAATATTGATTGAAATATGTATTAACAGTTTGCAGAATTACAGTACATGTCAAGCACAAACTCAATACAAAGACTGTTAAGTGTAAGTGGACGACCCAATTAAGCATTACACTTGTTTACAACAGGGTCCACCATGTTCACTTCATCATAACATTTAGAGACGTACAAATAGACACTTCTATATAGTCAAAGAACAGAACAGGAATTCATCATAAAGGAGGTAAAAAGGGAAAAATAAACTTGTACAGTGAGGGGAAAAAGGGGGGGGGGGGATTTAGATTTTACGGGGGCCAGTTTTGAATTGCAGCCGTCCGTAGGTGCCCTCACAACTAGAAGGATTTAGGCCTGTCACAATTACCTAATCGCCAAGTATTTGAGATACCTTTTTAGGGATAATAGTCATAATCATTTTAAGCATTTTAAAGAAATAATGGAAGCAACCGATCTACAAGCTCTAAATGTGTCACTTTGTAATTGTCTTCTTTTTTTAGTGTATAAAGTTATTGAATTATGCCATGTGCAGCTTTTTGTTTACAAAGCCTACAAAAGCCAAAGTTTTATTTAGAATGTTAGTATGACGCAATTAAATTGTTACTTGTAATTTATTTGAGCGACAAGTAAATCGGCCATTATAAAACCTCAAATTCTGACCTGGCCTAAACGGGTTCCAGTGGCGTCTACCGAACCTTCCAGCTCCGTCCGAGCCTCCCAGCGACCCAGAAGTCCTCAGCAGAAACACCCGGGGAAAGCTTCGGATCTCGGGCATCGGCTGAAAGACAGACACACACACACACACACCAAATTAGCTTTGCTGTGTGTGTGCGTGTCCTGTCACAACATACACATGCACTTACAGTAACGTTTAAGAATAGGGATCGACCGATTATTGGCTTTTTACGAAGCCTAAAAAAGCCCTAACCCTAAAGCGGTTCGTACTGTTGAGTTCCTCACCGGGCAGGCCCAGGTCCGAAGTCCTCCAGCGTCTACCCAGATCTCCGTCCTCCGTCCTCCCATCCATCCATGGACCTGCAGATCTCCATCTCTAGAGGCTCCAGCTGTGTCTACTATGATCTCCATCCTGAGAGAGAAATAAAGAAACCATTAGCTCAACAAGCTCACAACACGTTGCAGTGTGAGCTTGTAGATCTGCTATTTTTTGCTGAACGCTCCCCCAGAATAGGGATGCTGGGGTTGAAGTGGTTTAACAAAAGTGTCATTAAGACTTTGATTAGCTTGGAAAGCTGACAGACATTCAACCACAGTGCCACTAGGAGGCATCAACACATGTACAGTCCTCAACATCTTTTGTAATTTGTATTCAAGTGCTTCTAAAAGCAGATGACTCTCAAACTATTGTGCAGAGTCATTTAGATTCATCAAAAAATATTTAAAACATTTGGATTACTGTAAATGATGCCATTCTTCGTGCCATAACAGTACAGTAAAGCAGTTATCCATCCTCAGAAACAAGCAAGAACTGTTCCTACTCACAGCTCATCAGAGTCCTCTGAGGAAGCCCCCAGGGGGGGGGGGGGAGCTTTGGAACGGATCTCTGTCCAGGGAACATCAGCTCGTCTATCGATATCTCCATTCTAACAAAGAAAAAAAAAAACACACCAAATTAGCCTTTCCGTGTGTGTGTGTGTGCACCCCCTGTCCAGCAGCGGCGTTCCAGCAACGTCTACCGCGATCTTCATTCTAACAAACAAATATTGATTGTCCTACATATTGACTACATATTGACTACAACAGCCAACAAGAATGTACACTGTGACACTACACTCTGTATCAAAGCCCGACCACTGTGATTATCAAAGAAACAACCTACTCCTTGAGAACAGCAAGAGCAACTATACAGCAGAGCAGGTATAGGCTATAAGACTGGTTTGTTGTGGTTTCCTTGATTAATCCTGAGGACCCGACGTGAACATTTACTTGCTTCCAATCTAACGGAAAACAGTCTGCTCTGCTGTGAACTGGTAATGTGTGAAATGACTGTTTGAAAATCTACCACACAGTTAGGCACAGAGCAGCAAACTGGCTGGCTGCGCCGTTCAGTTCACACGTGTGTATGTGGCAGGCAGCTCCGCCCACAGAGGTTGTCGTATTTAAAAATTATGTATAGATTTTTTTACGTCACACTATCCGTGTTTATTTCATTGGCCAGTTTGACCGTCAAGGGTTCAGCCTCCAGGAAGAAACCCTAAATACAAAGTTATTACACCATTGCACATAAAAACGACTCCAGGGTGTCTAATGAAGTACTGTCACCTCATAGACACATACAGTAGACTCCAGGGTGTCTAATGAAGTACTGTCACCTCATAGACACATACAGTAGACTCCAGGGTGTCTAATGAAGTGCTGTCACCTCATAGACACATACAGTAGACTCCAGGGTGTCTAATGAAGTGCTGTCACCTCATAGACACATACAGTAGACTCCAGGGTGTCTAATGAAGTACTGTCACCTCATAGACACATACAGTAGACTCCAGGGTGTCTAATGAAGTACTGTCACCTCATAGACACATACAGTAGACTCCAGGGTGTCTAATGAAGTACTGTCACCTCATACACATGAAAAGCTGGAAAAATTAAAAAATTGTGGCACTCCATCTTTAAGTGATTGAGTGTGTGTGTGTGGTTGCGAGATCTGGGGACCATTAGCAAACCATGACCTTGAAAAATGGGATAAACACCAAACCGAGACCCTACACACAGAATTCTGCAAATCCATTCTCCGTACCCAGCGAAAAACACCAAATAATGCATGCAGGGCAGAATTAGGACGATACCCACTCATAATCAAATAAAAAAGAGAGCACTTAAGTTCTACAACCACCTAAAAGAAAGTGACCTAGATGCACTCCATAACAAGGCACTCACACACAGTTAAACTCTAGAGAGATGCCCCCTCAGCCAGCTGGCCCTGGAACTCCGGGCACAAACACAAACAGAGCCACGAGATAGAAAACCCATTGGACTAAACCAAATTATAAAACAGCAAAAGGAAAACTATCTGACACACTGGAAAGTGGCAACACAAAAGCAGAGTAAACTAGAATGCTATCTGGCCCTAAACAGAGAATACACAGTGGCAGAATACCTGAGCACTGTGACCGACCCAAAACAAAGAAAAATCTTAACTAGGTACAGACTCAGTGAGCACAGTCTCGCGATCGAGAAAGGCCGTCATAGGCAGACCTGTATCCCGAGAGAAGACAGACTATGCACCCACTGCACACTAAATGAAGTGGAAACCGAGCTACACTTCCTAACCATCTGTCCATTGTACCAAGACATCAGAGACACATACTTCCCACAGATTACAACCACACACGGAGATTTTGAAAACATGACCAATGACAAAAAACTCCCATATCTGCTGGGCGAAGTACAACAATGTGCAAACACAGCAGCAAGATTTGTGAGTTGCTGTGATAGGAGAAGGATATCAAATGGAACACAACCACCGTAAAGACTAATCATTGTGTATATGCCTGCACTATACCTGCATCGAGTGATCTTGAACATAGAAGTTGATCTATTGAAGAATCTGACAAAGTACATAATTTTTGTTTTTGTTTTGATTGTATCGCTGTATTGTTGTACTGTTCTTTCTGCTTTGGCAATGTAAACGTATGTTTTCTCATGCCAATAAAGCCCTTTGAATTGAATTGAATTGAATTGTGTGTGCACCTCACCCCATCCATGGAGAACTGGACGGTGCACACCTCTCCTATAGCCTGGGGGTGTAGGAGGTGGTGGGGGGCTCGTTGCTGGTGGTCTGCTGCAGCGCTGTGCTGATGCTCTTCATGTTCTCCCACACCTGGTGGTCCTGGGGGAGCACCAAGAACCTGCTGAACTCTGCCACCATGCCCCACACACACACACACACACAAGTATTGCTATACCGTGGCAGCGTTACTTAACCCATTTTGACCTGGGAACGATTCTACAAAGGTCTTCTAAATCCTGACAGTGTTCTGAAGAAACCTGTCAGTCGTTCTCAAACATTTTCATGTCAAGGACCCCCGAGATTATATGCAATTGGCCGCCGACCCCCATCTGAAAATATGTTTTTCCATGGACCCCCCCCCCCCCCCCCCCCAGACGCAAAGATTTGAGTTAAAAACGTTCGCTCTGAAAGAATATATATATATATTCAAAGATTTGTGCCGCATTTTCACGATTAAAAAAATATAGCAGATCTACAAGCTCATAGCACGGCACCTATTCTTCAATAGCTAAAGTATAACATAATGCTATAAACACCAAAAGGGGTTCCCGGCCTCCCAGAATGGGTTAAGGCCGTCTTTCTTAAAAAGGCCTTTTCAAAATCTAATTCTAAACCTAACCCCAACATGAATCTATCTTTAAGCAATAAAACAAAACCTCACAATGTCCATTTGATGTATTTATTTATAGCCAAGCGGTGTCAAGAGGACCATTGGTTGTACGGCTACATAGTGTTAGTGAACTGGGGACTGCAGATGGAAATTAGCAAGTTTGGCTAAATCTGGTATATTTACACTGCATTTTTTATGTAATATTTAAAAGTTCGTTGTTCATGTGACATTGCTGACCACCCAAAATGTTCAAATTAAAGACTATTGACTTGTGACTTGTTGTATATTTTATTTCTCCATAATTCAAGAAACCATGGTTCTGACAGAAAAAAATGAGCATCTCAGCATTTGGCATTTAGCAGTGTAGATCAGACAGATGCAATAATCAATTAACTCAAAACCATCAAAGCATACATCAAAGCAACTCAGAGCACAGTATAGAAAACAAATAATACAGTAAACAGGAGCTTACATTTTGTCATTGACGCATGGCTTGGGTCTGGAGTGGAGAGCTGTGTGAGTGAACTGTGTGTGGAGTGAGTGTGAGTGTGTGTAGGGGAGCACACCTGAGCTGGCAATGGCAATCAGCCCAGAGTGCTGATGGCAGACACCTGTGGGTGATTGGTGCAGTGGTGGTGTTGGTGGAAGGGGAGTTGTGAATGGTTTTGGGTTGGTAACCATCTGGACCCCTTAAAATGAAACCAACCAAACTATCAATAATGCAATAATAATGCAGCTTCCGCCTATACCTTTTCGATCATGTCAAATTAGTTTATTACATGATTCTTCTTGTGATGTTCCAATGGCATAAGATCGAAATAAACCATTCAAACAAATATAGAAATACTCAACCTTGGTCACATTTTTTCAGTGGCAGCAAAAACAAGTCAATGTAGTGCAAGTCCAACTATGGCCAGAACATCTAGATCAGGGGTGTCCAAAAGGTAGATCTACCAGTAGATCACAAAGGCTCTGCAGGTAGACCACATGACACCCTAAAATATATATATCATTTAAAATAAAAGAAATAAAAGTCCTATTCCAGGACATTTGTAAAGCCAGAGCCGCTATTCCAAAGCCCCCTCAGGTACATTTATAAACTATTTTCAGCAATGAGAACATTTGGTGGGTAGATCTTGTTGAGCTGGTCATTTTGAAAGTACTGTAGTAGCTCTCAATTCAAAAACATGTGGGCACCCCCGATCTAGATTGTAGTAAAAGGACCTTGATCAGTGGTAACAAAAACAAAAACAATTAAAAGTAGTTCAACTTGTGCAACTGTGTGGCAAGAACATCTAGATTGTAGTAAAATATCTAGATATTTCTCTTTACTGCGGTAATACGGTTGTATACGTAGAATTTGACAACCAGACAATCTCTGTATTTAACTGACTGAAACTCCTGTCACACCGTTAACATTGTGACAAGAGCTTTTCTCCAGTGTGGACACGCTGGTGTGGGAGCGTACCTATGTTCCCCAGGTTCTATATTCCCAACCATGCAAAAAAGGTTATTTACTTATTTGTTCCCCAATTAGAATAAACCTAATTCTAGTAAGACTAAAAGTATTTTAGCAACTTAGTCTTAGTGTTACTCTTTGAACAATCCATGGAACTTCAGGCCAGCCTAGGCTACTTAAACTATCTAGTCTTAGCCAACTAAATATGAAACATATATGCTCAGACACTTCAACAACTGATGGCAAAAACAAACTTTGTTCTGTATTTATACATACAATTGTATAGTACAAAACACTGAAGTCCTTAAACCAGAAACCTAACGCTAACCCTAAACCCTATAGGTAAGTGGGGAACATTATGGATGACCCTGCTGGGGTCTGTTCAGATTACTTGAATGCCAGAAACTCTTGTCACAATGTTTACACTGAAAAGGTTTTTCTCCGGTGTGGACTAGGGATGGAGCTTGTTCATTTTGTATTGATAACGAGCAGTTTATCAATCAGCCTTATCGAGCCCACTATCAAGCATGTTCTAGCAGCTATAATCGTTATTTTCAGAGTGTTTGTGCCAGGCGTGGATGATTACATTTATTTATTGATCACCTCCTGTCTTGATTATTTAATGTTGCTTAATGTAAATCCCTCTGGATAAATGCTAAATGCCCAAATTGTAAACATGATGTCATGGGCGGCTATGCTCCATAACAGGCTTGATAAGCCCAAAGCTTATTGATAACGGGTACTCAATAAGCTTGTTATCAGATTTTGTCGGGTATCGGTTATCAAGCTCAATCCGTAGTGTGGACACGCTGGTGTTTCTTGAGATTACTTGACTGAGTGAAACTCTTGTCACAATGGTGACAGTGGAAAGGTTTTTCTCCAGTGTGGATACGCTGGTGTGTCTTCAGAATACTTGACCGACTGAAACTCTTGTCACAATGTTTACACTGAAAAGGTTTTTCTCCAGTGTGGATACGCTCGTGTGTCTTCAGATCACTGGACTGAGTGAAACTCTTGTCACAGTGTTTACACTGAAAAGGTTTTTCTCCAGTGTGGATACGCTCGTGTGTCTTCAGATGACATGACTGATTGAAACTCTTGTCACAGTGTTTACAATGGAAAGGTTTTACACCAGTGTGGACATGTTGGTGTGTCTTCAGCTCACCTGACTGACTGAAACTCTTGTCACAATGTTTACACTGAAAAGGTTTTTCTCCAGTGTGGACACGCTGGTGTCTGTTCAGATTACTTAACTGAGTGAAACTCTTGTCACAATGTTTACAATGAAAAGGTTTTTCTCCAGTGTGGATATGCTGGTGTCTTTTTAGAAGACGTGATAGACTGAAACTCTTGTCACAATGGTGACAGTGGAAAGGTTTTTCTCCAGTGTGGACACGCTGGTGTGACTTCCGAATACTTGACCATCTGAAACTCTTGTCACAATATTTACACTGAAAAGGTTTTTCTCCAGTGTGGATACGCTCGTGTGTCTTCAGATCACTGGACTGAGTGAAACTCTTGTCACAGTGTTTACAATGGAAAGGTTTTACACCAGTGTGGATACGCTCGTGTGTCTTCAGATGACATGACTGATTGAAACTCTTGTCACAATGTTTACAATGGAAAGGTTTTACACCAGTATGGACATGTTGGTGTGTCTTCAGCTCACCTGACTGACTGAAACTCTTGTCACAATGTTTACAATTAAAAGGTTTTTCTCCAGTGTGGACACGCTGGTGTCTGTTCAGATTACTTGGATGAGTGAAACTCTTGTCACAATGTTTACAATGAAAATGTTTTTCTCCAGTGTGGATATGCTGGTGTGTCTTCAGAATACTTGACCGTCTGAAACTCTTGTCACAATATTTACACTGAAAAGGTTTTTCTCCAGTGTGGATACGCTGGTGTGTCTTCAGATCATCTGATTGCCTGAAACTCTTGTCACAATGTTTACACTGAAAAGGTTTTACTCCAGTGTGGACAAGATGGTGCTTCTTCAGATAACTTGAAAGTTTGAAACTCTTGTCACAATGTTTACACTGAAAAGGCTTTTCTCCAGTGTGGACAAGATGGTGTGTCTTCAGATCACCTGACTGACTGAAACTCTGGTCACAATGTTTACACTGAAAATGTTTTACTCCAGTGTGGACACGCTGGTGTGTCTTCAGATCACCTGACTGACTGAAACTCTTGTCACAGTGTTTACACTGAAAAGGCTTTTCTCCAGTGTGGATACGCTGGTGTGTCTTCAGGTTACTTGATAATCTGAAACTCTTGTCACAATGGTGACAGTGGAAAGGCTTTTCATGGCCACGTCCACTTGTCTTCCCCCAATCATCACTGGCTTCAGTGAGTTCAGTGTCAGATTCAAGTTTAACTTCAACTTCAGGGCAGTGTGAAGAGATGTCTTCATCAACTTCACTTTTCACTGCTAGTAATGTCAACATTGACCCAACAGGTTCCTCTGGTCTTTGAAGTAGTTCCTCCTGTTCCTCTTTAACGTGTGGAGGCTCTGGTTCCTCCTGGAGCAGACTGGAGCTCCTCTCCTGTTCAGGAGAAACTTCCTCTTTACACACAACCATGTGTTCAGTTGAGGTGCTGGCCAGAGGCGTCATTCTGTTTTCATCATCTTCATTTTTTACAACTACTAATGTGAACATTGACCCATCACCCTCCTTTGGTCTTTGAAATAGCATATCCTGTTCCTCTTTAATCAGTGGAGCTTCTAGTTTCACCTGGACCAGACTGCAGCTCCTCTCCTGCTGTTCCTCTTTAATCTGTGGATGTTCTAGTTTCACTTGAACCAGACATGGGCTCCTCTCCTGCTGTTCAGGGGAAACCTCCTCGAAATCTGGAAGGAGGAGAGGGGAGGTAACATCAGCAGAGAGAAACACATTGTGTTTTCTGTCACTCTCTGTGATCAGCGTCTCGGTTGCTAGTAGATGAGATACAACAGCATAATGTGACACATAAATACAACTGAAGCTACTGGACAAACAGAAACAAACGAAACAGACACAGGTGGACAGAACCACACAAGACCAGGGCAAACATAGGACAGTATGCATTAGAGGAGACTGTTGTTATGCATTTGCATTATAGTCCGATGGCAGTTGACATAAAATAGTCTGTAGCGCTCCATATGCATCCTCGGGGGGGAATGTGAGCATTCGGCTGAAGGTGCTGCACCTCTGAGGCCAACAACAGAGGTGGCCTTCTTAACATTTTAATGCCGGGGACATTTTCAGAATAAAAGAGTGCTAGAGTGCCAAACAGATGAGATTTTACTCTGACAAAAAATGTAATCGTAGCGGATCACCATAATGAACCAATATCGTCCATGTATCATATCGTCAACCGTGTATCGTATATATCGTATAGTTACACCCCTAGTTTGCCCTGTCCCTTTTTGTAGACTCTGTTGTCTACAAACAGGTCTTTATTCAAATGGACACGCATTGTTTTAAAAACAAGCCCCGCCAAGAGAGCTAGCTCCCTTGGAAGGGAATGTGTGCAATATCTCTGTTTTGTGTATGTGGGTGTTTTATGGTGTTTTTTCTTTTTCGTATGTGAACATGTCTGTTATTTGTATGCAGCTGTGACTCTGTCTCCAAGACAAATTTCTCCCAAGGGAGACAAATAAAGATAACCTTGAAGATACGGCCAGGTCTTTTGCAGGGTCCTTACAATATGTTTTAAACTCGCATGTTCAATGATTGTTTTTTTCATGATTGCATTTGTTTTTTCATGATTACATTTACTATTTTCTGGTTATTATATGCATTCTACTCATTACCTTTTTCTATAGCCACATGGTCGGCACCAAACATTTTGAATGCTACGTCCTATGCTAGCTACATGTGTATTCAGCTCTACAGTTCCCTCATCAAAAGGTACTTTAGACTTGTGCTTGAATTAGGCATGTACGTTTACCGTTTTCCTTTTTCTTGAACCGTATATGTTTGGACAGTGGACACCTTCCTTGCATGAACAAAAAAACAAATCTAAATGTTTCGTTGTCCATTTCTGTACACCTAGCCCTCATCCAAACAAACTAATTTGCAATGACCTACCAACAGTGATGAAGAAGTGTGTGAAAACATGTAAGGTAGGTGATGAAACCAATTTGTTCAGTGGCATAGCAGGCACTACCCCCATATGTTTTACAAATCTTTGTTGTATAAACACGTCTGTCATCTCGTCTCTGTTCATTTCATGACAGTCACGCAGTCACAGTAAGTAACCTGAAACTGGCACGTGTGTTACAGCGGAATGTATGGGCCACGTGTCGAAAATAGCAGATCTACAAGCAGGGGTGTGCTGAAGGCGGCGCGCTAGTTCTGAGGAACCCATTGGCTTGAGAGATGAAAGAGTTCTGAAGCTTTTTTTTAAATTTCCACAACAGCTTCCATATCACACGCCATGCGCCCCTTAATGCTGACGCCACGTTGCCAGGCTCAGTGGCAAAGATTTCAGCACCTTTTGAATCCAAGGTACAACAGGACAGTCTGAGAGGAGCACATGTTTACCTAGCTGTAAATAAAACGGTACCTACCCATCCTGTACAACTTTACTACGGGTTGCAGCGTTGCATCAGACAGTCCATGTCCCTGGCGGTCCATATCCCGCTGTTCCTCTGACCGTGATGAATGACTTTTGGAGGCCATCTCTCTCCTGATGGCGTGAGATCTCCTCCTGTGGTGCTCTGTGGAAATCACCAAACAGAAAAGAATGTTTAGTTATCATTCAGCAACCTGAATGATCACAGCATCCTGAGATGCTGTCTCCATCATGGCCATCGGACATAGATGCTACACACACACACACACACACACACACACACACACACACACACACACACACACACACACACACACACACACACACACACACACACACACACACACACACACACACACACACACACACACACACACAGTCGTGAATACATGTTCATAAAGGAGAGTTTATGAATGAACAGTACAGATGCTTAGGGACAATTTGATGTTTAAACAACGTGTCCACTGGAGCTAAAGTGAAAACATTCACCAACAATAGCAGATCCACAAGCTCAAACAACGCATCAAGTTGAGAAAATCCCCGACGCTAAAACATACACCCTAAACATGCCTTAAGGCTCATACATAGTCTGGATTTTCGGTGGTGAGGTGACCACCGAACTACAACATGACGTCACTGAGCCGCGGTGAAGAGCAAACCACCGCCACCGCTCCTGATCTCTCTGTTTTTACTCACCACCGTAGTGTTGTCGAAAATATCGATATCGATAAGTATCGATTCTGAAATTTTAAAACGGTTCGATATGGATTTTTCATAGTATCGATGGGTTACACACCGCCATTCAGAACCCTAACCCTAACCCTAACCGGGTTTCTGAATGGCGGTGTTTCTGAATGGCGGTGTTTCTGAATGGCGGTGTTTCTGAATGGGGGTGTTTCTGAATGGCGGTGTTTCGGAATGGCGGTGTTTCTGAATGGCGGTGTTTCGGAATGGCGGTGTTTCGGAATGGCGGTGTTTCGGAATGGGGGTCTGTCACCGCATCGATGTATCGATACTCTATTTCTCCCGTTGACAAGACATGCGGGCGCACACAGACTAGAGCGCAGCCCCTGCCCCGGCTGCTCCTCATCCTGACTCGCTCACTCTGTTGTTGTTTTTTTTCCTCATGTGCTCCACTCAGCGTTCTATAACTTTAGCCTCTCATAGTTAGCCTTAATAGCCTCGTATTTCTAAGCTAAAGGCTCGTTGCGATGGCAAGTGCGGGCCCTTCGCAGCCTGTTCTGCTGGATAAAGAGAAGGGCAGAAGTGTAATTTGGAAATACTTTGGTTTTGAATCCGATGGACACGGAAAACCAAAGGACATTTACAGACCCACATGCAAGAGATGCCACCGTGTTGTGCCGACAAAAGGAGCTAACACGAGCAACTTAGCAAAGCACCTGCAGGATAGACACCAAGACCTTTACAAACAGTTCAAAGAGGTTGGTAACTTGACTTGTGTGTTTATGGACGCGTTCAGAAATACCGCACCGGAGCACACTGGCCTATATCAGTTTGCATTGCACAGTGCGCTATTTCCGAACGTGTATATGTCGGTGTTTCTGTGTACTGTGTGTTGTCCTACAATGGCTAAAGCTGTTGCTAATGTTACGAGGAGTTGGTAAAGCTAAGCTATCGCTAATCAACGTTAGGTTGCATTGCGGTCTACAGAGGAGGATACGGAAACGTGTGTGTGTGTGTGTGTGTGTGTGTGTGTGTGTGTGTGTGTGACTGAATACCGGATATGGGCTAGCCTAGTAGCCTTAGACCGGATGCATTGGTTAATATATGAATAGAAACCAAGATGATGTCGTGAATAATACTGAATAGTATGGTCAGAAAATACTGTTTACTGTTGTGCTTTATTATTATGTGTACTTTGGATTATTTCTATGATTAATCAAGAAGATCATAGTTATTTTAAAGGCCTAATTTAATGAGGAAACACTAAATTCACTAAACTAATTTAATGGCCACTGAAATCCCTGCCCTTTACAACGAGGTGAAATCTGAAGTGATGGCCAGCTTTCAGAGCAACCCATTCTATGCCTGTACCACTGACCTATGGACCAGCAGGGCCAACTCCTGTTACATGGCAGTAACTCTCCAATTTATAACAGACTCCTGGGCCATGCAGAGCTGGTGTTTGGGCTGTTCTGGGATGCACTCTGATCACACAGGGGAGAACTTGAAGGAGGCACTGGAGGAGATGGTACGTGAAACATGGGCGCTGGACATGTCAAACATGACTGGTATCACTACTGATAATGCCTCAAACAATAATAAGGCTTTCATGGAGGACTTCACATGGGTCCCCTGTTTTGGTCACAACCTCCACCTCGCCGTTAACAAGGGCCTGAATATGGACCGTGTGCCTGCGGTACTGTCAAGACTCAGACAGACTGTGTCTGCGTTCAGCAGGTCTCCAAAGATGCTTCGACAGTTGAAGGCAAAACAAAAGGAGGTGAGCTTGTAGATCGGCTATTTTCACAATTTTAGCCATTTATTTTATTTGACAATTTGGCCTATGTTTTGCCAGTTTTAAGTGTATTGAAACTTGTTGATTGCTTTGAAGTGCAGTAATTTCTCTTTTTCTTTGCTTAAGGTGTTGGATGTGGAGTTCCAGGACCACATGCTGATCCACCATGAGCCCACCCGCTGGGACTCGTCATTTGAAATGGTGGACAGATTCCTTGAGCAGCAGGAAGCAGTCTGTGCAGTACTGCAGTTCTAACGAAGCCTGGAAATAAAAAGAAAAGGCACCTGGTACCCAGGGACAAGGACATTGAAGCTCTTGAGGCTGTGCAAGAGGTATTGAAGCCCATCAGTGTTTACACTGATTCCCTTAGTGGTGAGAAACATACCTCTCTCTCCTCTGTCCTTCCCCTATGTTGGAAGATATTCAATTGTTTGATTGTTAAGATGGGTGACTGCAGCCTTACGATTCAAATGAAAGGAAAGATTGAAGGGGATCTCAGGCAAAGATATGAGGACGGGCGGCTGCAGCGGCTACTGAACACAGCCACGTTCCTTGATCCACGTTTCAAGTCCAGTTTTGTTACTTTAAGAGGAGGTAAAACAAACTTGTCAATTTACTGGAAACAGGAGCCCCAATTCCACTACCCCCATCTCCAGAGGCCCAGCAACCAGCAAAGAAAAAGAAAATGAGTCTGATGGGACTGTTGTCAAGCATACAGGGGGAAAAAAGAGTCATGATGAGGAGGTTCCTGCTGCAGGTGTAGGACTCCAAAAAGAGTTATCAATCTATGAAAAGATACCTGAACTCAATGCAGCAGAGGACCCACTCAAATGGTGGGGAAAACATGACCAAATGTTACCTCACCTTGCCCACTTTGCTAAGAAGTACTTGTGCATCGCTGCTTCAAGTGTTGCTTCAGAGCGTGTATTCAGTACATCAGGGTTTATTTGCAGTCCAAGAAGGACACGACTTACAGAGGAGCACATTGACATGTTGGTGTTCCTAGCACAAAATATGACACTAAACTAGTCATTTTGTTGCATATTGAAATTTGAAAATGCATTAGATTGCGTTGTTGCACTGTTTTGTTTTGTTGCATTTTTATTTATTTTCAATTGTCCTAAAGTGCCTGTTCAACTTCAATATAAATGCTTGTCTGCTTCTATTAATGCACAAATTAAATTATTGCATTATTTTGCAGTTGCAAAGTTGCACTGCATACTGTACTGTTTGTGTTTATGTATAAGAAATAATAGAACTTCCAGACAGTTTGTACTTTATTTGTAGAACTTCGAGTTCGAGTTTGTATTGTGCACTGTACTCTACCTCAGATGCAGTGTTGGACTGTTAAACAAGTGAACAGTTTGCAATGCATTGTTGATTGTTATGTTCATATTCTATATTTCTTGAATTTTTTTCTATGAAAATGCATAAGATTGCACAGTTTTTATTTGTACTTTGTACGTTAAAACCTCAGAGAGGATTTTCAAAAAGCACTACCTCAAGTTCTGTATTGTATTTGAAATAAAAATATTATTTTGCACAAAAATCGCCGTGGTTGCGTGGTATCGAGAATGGTATCGAAATATCAATACTTTTCAGAATATCGTATCGAAGTGTAAAATCCAGTATCGTGACAACACTACACCACCGCTCAACGTTATTTCAGCTCCGGCGGTCAGCTCACCACCAAATCCAGACTATGAATAGGCCTTTAATATCTAGCGAAAAACCCACCAATAAGTCCTTATCCGACACAAATTAACTAATCTTTCTCAGCCGTCACTGGAGCGCGCATCTAGCTACTGCATGATGATCATGCACTCATGCTGCATGCACGCAGCACGCAGACAGACAGCAGACACTGTCCCAACTCCCAACACAAACACTGAGTTAACTTGTTGTTTGATTAAACATAATATGCCACGAAAAATAGCTTCCAATAGCTTAGTTGGTTATTATCGCGTCAAGGAGGTACGTGTCCATATCGCCACGGACGGCCAACAAAAGACATCTCTCGTCCACAGTGAGTGAAGCGCAGTGAGGCCTGATTTATTCTTCGTCGTACAATGTGTTCCATGCTGAAAAAAGCTGATATACAAGCTCACAACGTGTTGCGTACGCAACACGTTGTGAGCTTGTAGATCAGCTATTTTCATCATGCGGAGAGATGCAGGCTCTGAGAACATTCAGAAACGTTTGCCTTCACAATAAAAGCATGCAGCTTTCAAAAGTGTGCCCATATAGACAAGGACAATATTTAGGAATTCGGTGGCATTTCACATTGCAAAAGAGTGTAAAATGTAAAAACAAATTATAGAGCCCTACACTTAAAAGTTCCTCCAACAATCCCCTCAATATAAAAATCTAAGAGTGCATTAATACAAACTGAATGACCAGACATAGACGTCTGTAATGAGAAGTTCAGGAAAAAAGAAAGAAAGAAAGGTACTATGTTTACCCAGGGTAACTGGACTAAGGAAAGGAAAGGTACTATGTTTACCCAGGGTAACTGGACTAAGGAAAGGAAAGGTACTATGTTTACCCAGGGTAACTGGACTAAGGAAAGGAAATGTACTATGTTTACCCAGGGTAACTGGACTAAGGAAAGGAAAGGTACTATGTTTACCCAGGGTAACTGGACTAAGGAAAGAAAAGGTACTATGTTTACCCAGGGTAACTGGACTAAGGAAAGGAAAGGTACTATGTTTACCCAGGGTAACTGGACTAAGGAAAGGAAAGGTACTATGTTTACCCAGGGTAACTGGACTAAGGAAAGGAAAGGTACTATTTTTACCCAGGGTAACTGGACTAAGGAAAGGAAAGGTACTATGTTTACCCAGAGTAACTGGACTAAGGAAAGGAAAGGTACTATGTTTACCCAGGGTAACTGGACTAAGGAAAGGAAAGGTACCATGTTTACCCAGGGTAACTGGACTAAGGAAAGGAAAGGTACCATGTTTACCCAGGGTAACTGGACTAAGGAAAGGAAAGGTACTATGTTTACCCAGGGTAACTGGACTAAGGAAAGGAAAGGTACTATGTTTACCCAGGGTAACTGGACTAAGGAAAGGAAAGGTACTATGTTTACCCAGGGTAACTGGACTAAGCTCAAGAACTTGTTTACAGCCAGGCCCTGCTCATAGAACATTTCATGGTAGGGGTTCAATGCCTTGTTCAAGGGCACTTCAGCGGTGGTAATTTGAACGTGCCGGTCCGGGGATACGAACTAGCGACCTTCCGATATCAAGACCACGCTCCGCAAACCGTTCGACCACCGCTGCCCAAAGACATGGACATGTAGTCAGTGTTCTGCGCTGGCTTTTCAGACGCCCTATGTAAACATTACATTGATCTGCGTTACAAAAGAAACAGTCAAACTATAAAGTCTGACACAATAACTTGATTGATTGATTGATTGAAATATTTATTAACAGTTTGTAGAATTTACAGTACATTTTAAGCACAAACTCAATACAAAGACTGTTAACTGTGAGTGGACCACCCAATTAAGCATTACACTTGTTTACAACAGGGTCCACATTGTTCAATTCATCAAAACATTTAGAGACATACAAATAGACACTTCTATGTAGTTAACTGATACAAAATGACCAATCCACACAATTATAAGCGACCACTGTCACGTGACAGTGTGCATTTCAACAGATCTTACGTTAGTTTTAGGCTAACTATAAACAAAGCAAAAATAGTATAACTTACTTTATCAGAGAAACAGCAACAGGGACTTAGCTTAGCTACTAGCACAAATGTTGTTGTTGTGACTGGAGCAGTGTGAGAGAAATAAGACGTTTGAGTGAATGAAGCCCTGGTTGCTCAAAGCTCTGGGTTGTCCTCTGTGTGTCTTCAGGTTGAAAAGGACAGACAGTCCCTCAAAGCTCTGGGTTGTCCTCTGTGTGTCTTCAGGTTGAAAAGGACAGACAGTCCCTCAAAGCTCTGGGTTGTCCTCTGTGTGTCTTCAGGTTGAAAAGGACAGACAGTCCCTCAAAACGACCGACTGCTTCAACTTTGTTCAACTTTAGCTACAAAACGTCTGTTCACTTGGAACGGACGGACCTGGCGAACACACATGGTGGTTGTGCACATGCGCATTAGCGCTGGAGCCAGTGTTCTTCTTCTTCTTCTCTGAGTTTTATGGCGGATCGCAACCAACATAAAGGTGCATACCGCCACCTACTGTACAAGAGTATGTAACATCATGTCAATTTCCTATTGCTATTTATATCCTACTACTCAGGTTTGTAGTATATAAAAATGTAAACAGTGCCTTCCTCACCATAGCTACACCCTTTCCCTCTGCTCCAAGGATCCCTGACAAATCCCATTCCCGTCCTGCATCATTTACTTTGTCCTTCAGCTGTGCTCTTTCCTCTATATATCTATCACAGTTCATTAAAACGTGCTCAACATTCTCTGTTTCCCCACAACTTCCACATGTATTGCTTTCTGCCTTACCCATGGTAAAAATGGTGCTGTTTAGCCCTGTGTGGCCCTGGAGCCAGTGTTGCCAACTCTCGTGAGAGAAATAAGCCAACCCACCTCCAAAAACAAGCCAAAACAAACCCAATGACATCCCCATATAATCCTAATAAAAATGATTTGATGCATTTATCATTATACAATACAACTATGTATGTCTATGATAATTAATGTTTTAGTAATTTATTACACTAATAATTAGCCCATAGAGAAAAGAAAAGGATCTCTGGAAAAAAATCGTTTTCAGCTTAAAGCAATTATATTTCATTGAAGCAACTCCTTAATTAACATTGTTTTAATACCATGGATGTGATAAGAAAATGTATCAAACATAAGGGAAATATGAAATAGTACCGGGTGTACCAGTGTCCAGTTTGGGCGTTTGAGTCAGTTCAATGGGAAAATAAATTGCTTAAACAAACGTTTGATTGATTGAGTTGTACAATGTTATACAACCCTAAACTAATTTAGAATACACTCTGTAATGAAAGACAGCTGACTGAACATATAATATTGGCCAATATGTCAAATATGTAAATATCACATAATAGAGATCCTGCTTTAGCTATGACTAAACTAAAATAGAAATTTGCTGCCAAAAACAACACTGCTATACTTTGCAATGCTCTGGAAGCCTCTGTTAATTTAACTGTGAAATTAAATCTTTATTGATGATTATAAGTGTCCTCGTATTTCTTCATATGGACTCCTGACTTCATTAGTTTTATTTTTTATTTCTTATGATTCATTATTTAATGTATCATGTCTGAATGTTGGGGGCGTTGCAGATTTTGCTGCTCAAACACGATTATTTTAATTACCAAAGGCATTTTCAATGGGGCAATAAAACAATGTAACGAAGTACATCTGCAAAGCCATAGGCCTACATGACTTTCATTATAAAGTAAAATCTGAATCCCCCCCCCTAATTAACTGTATATGTTTATTTTCCCTTTTTACCTCCTTTATGATGAATTCCTGTTCTGTTCTTTGTCTGTATAGAAGTGTCTATTCGTACGTCTCTAAATGTTGTATGATGAATTGAACACGGTGGACCCTCTTGTAAACAAGTGTAATATGCTTAACTGCATGGTCGTCCACTCACAGTTAACAGTCTTTGTATTGAGTTGTGCTTGAAATGTATAGGCTACTGTAATTCTGCAAACTGTTAATACATATTTCAATCAATCAATCAGAATCATTATGTGGATATAAATGACATCATATGTTATATTACGTTGTGAGATTCACAGACCTAGTACAGAGCGCTCCATCTCGACCTCTGGCAGGTCTATTGCGCCCTCTGCTGGTGCTGTGGAGGAAGTGCTTTGATTCACTCATCACACACACACACACACACACACACACACACACACACACACACACACACACACACACACACCCAAACAGTGTTGTTTTTGGCAGCAAATTTAGATTCTAGTTTTAGTCGTATCGTCTCTTCAATAGTTTTCATTTAGTTTCAGGCACATTTTGGTCACCTGGAATGTTTTAGTGTTAGTCTAGTTTTAGTCGACTGAATCTACAGTTGATTTAGTCGACTAAAATGTATTTTGGTGGGCCTTGATGCCGCCGTAATGGCTGTTTTTACACTTGCTGAAAATAGCAGATCTACAAGCTCGCAACACGTTGTGAGCACGCAACAAAGTGTAAAATGACTTCTACTGGATCAATCTACCTACTGTATGCAACAGAGACTGTCTATCATACACATATTTGCAAGCGTTGTCTCTGTATAAAGGACGCATACTGACAAATAAGTTACAACAAGCACAATACAATAAGCAACATGAGCTGGAGTAGCCGCTGCAACTCGTGTGCGCCGCCGCCTTCACAGCAGAGAGCCTGTCAGACACACAAGCTCTGCATCAGTATATATAGTATTTTAGATGTAGCCTATAGTTTCATTATAGGCTATAGATATTCCACTGTTATGTTCTTAGATTAAGCATGTTTCATGATAACTACTTTTTATGTGATGTATTGCCATGCTTTTAGTTTTTGCTTATTGTATATCTCTCTGGATTAAGAGCGTCTGATAAATGCCTAAATTGTATCAGTGATATAGTCTCCACTCTCCACACAGCTGTATTAACAGTTTCCGTTTTAACCACTGGGTCAGCACAGCAGTCACAGACCCATTTGTGGGTCAGACACATTGTTATGGCCATGGGTCCCCTTCGTTTTTGAGAGGCGCTATAGCCCCTCCTATATACAGGTTTAATGTTTGTCTTTATAGTTTAATGTTTGTTTAATAAACGCCATTGACAATGAAGGGAAAACCAGTCCTACGTCATTTTGTAACTCATTACGTCAACCACGTAGAGTCTGTGGGGGCCACGGGGCTGCAGCCCCCATGAAGACTCCCAGGGCCCAGGCCCGGCGCCAGGATGAAATGACAGAGGGGGCAATCGGGGGCAGGTATTGGACATGAAGACAATGCGCCACATTTGCATATCTATAGAGGGCTTTCAAGCAATGGAATTTAATTGAATGCCTGGAAATGTACCATTGTTTTGTCTGTAACTATTTGATCTAAGGGGGCAAAGAGGTTGATTTAGGGGGGCACCGGGCCTGCCAGGGCCCCTTTAGGCCCCCATGAAGATTTTCGTGGACCCTTTACATTTACATTACAGATTTTCTGGGAATTCCGAACATTTTGGACCTCTCCGCCGGCAATCTGAGAATCCCATCGCAAATATTCGGGAAAACAGCGCCTCCCCTGTTGTTCCTCAACTGTTGCGAGGCAACAGTCTGTCTTGAGAGACTACTCCGCCGGCCGTCCAAGAGGTGTTAAAAGTGTTCAAGTACTCAAATGCTAATCGGGTTTCTTTTGTTTTCACCTAGCCAGATGTCCACAACATCAAAGCGTGTCAGAATTTCATGGTAGTTGTTCGAGTCGTGAGTCTCGTGACATAACACTGATCAAGAATTCACCAAAGAGACTCGTCTTTGAAACCGCTGTGCCCCACGCGTTGGACCGTGAGAGCAGCCTCGCTGAGAGCAATTGTTTCCAACTACACTACGGTGCAATCCTGACATTTCTCGCACAAAAAAGTGATTCAGCGTCTCTCTCCCCTGAGTGACCGGCTGCCGCCACCGCGCAATCAATCAATCAATCAATCAATCACCATAGGCCGATCCCAGCAACCCCTCTCACTTTCCCTCTCTCACTTAATGTGATCAGAATTAGGCCTCATCGGTGACACCCATGTGTCCTTTCCGCCCTATAAGCCAACTGAGGACACAAAATGAGGAAAATAATGAAAGGAAAAGACACCATATAACATATTTCTTGATTACAGTTCAGACTATCCAATGAGAGTGCACCGGTTCATTTACATTTGGAGATTTCAACTCTGTAAAAAAAAGAAAAAGAAGAAATTCTGCATCATTGCTCACACTCTCTCCGACTGATGCAAACAGTATAAGACTGGAATCTGGAATGAATGTTCATATTGCTCGCAACGCTCCGTAAACCAACGTTTGTTCAGAGGTCAAACTAGCGATCGTGCTGCCCTCAAGAAAGCAGCTTTTCTGCTAAAAAACCTCCGAGATGATTGGCACAATATACTAACAATCTGTTAGGAGCATGTTCCACACAACCCATTATTACTCTAAATAATAATAATAATAATAATAATAAAAAGACAATCAATCAAAAAAAATCAGATGTGGAATTTGTAAACACTTTTAACAAGTTCCCTACGCATTCTGTAAACAATGATAAATGTTAGTCCTTGAAATATGTTTTTGTTCTATACAGCTTAGATTACATTTGATTTATTTGAGTACAATAATAAACTATTGATGATACATATTAGTAAATGTTTGAGAATACTTTTTTTCTTAATTGCATGTACATAATATAAAAGTGACGTAATCTTTTTTTAATGCTTCTTTTGTGCAAAATGCTTTAGTAAACTATATTTTGGCATTTATGAGTAACTTTGAAAATATAATTGGTTGAAAAAACAAATCAAAAGATGATTTTTCAAGAGCCCCCCCTTGGAAAATCCCCCCCCCCCCCCCCCCCCCACACACACACAATATTCAGACATTAGCAACTTCGTTCAATAAATATCCATCTCCATCTGTAATACTGTGCAAAAATTATGGGTTCGGCTGCAAGTGCAATGAGTTCCACCAAACTAATCAATCTATCTCTAATCAATCGCTCTGCAAGATCCTAGCCAACCTGGCCAACGCTGGCTGGAAGGCTGAGTGAAGACTACACACAGCATGTTTCAAATCAACGACATACCCGCAACCGCTTTCCTTAGGATAATGGTAGAGATCAGACAGAAATGAAAAGGTTAAGGCATTCAACTCTTTTGCAAAAGGCAATGCGAATGGCTGTGCCTAAAATATCAGGGTAAAGTTTTACTGGAACAAAAAAAAATTGTAAATGGTAAAATAACGGTATAGGCCAAAGCCTGCCATTACTTTAATGCCATCGTGATCAGATGAAGAGAATCATTGACAGCTTTAAGGCTAAGTACTGTTAGCTAGGAAATAACATTTCCCAGAATTACATTTTGTTACGCGGCCAATCCAGACATACTGCATGCCACCTGTGTGTGTGTGTGTGTGTGTGTGTGTGTGTGTGTGTGTGTGTGTGTAATTAAGCTGTCAACATCTCACAATTGAGACACATTTCAAGTCACTCATTAGACTAGACTATATAATTTAGATATCATTTTGATAATATAATTTCAAACTATTGTGGTATTTATCAGTAGTTGTCGGGTTGTACTGGATGTTTGCTTCTAGGAGTTGAAAGGGAATATGCAAGCTATCAATGGATCTAGATTTTTACTGCTTACTTTCCAAGCTATTCATTTACTTCAGAACATTGAAATGCACTGTAAAAAGCGGCACTTGTTATGACAAAGGATATTGTTCAGTGTATGATTGATTAACCCATTCTGAACGGGCACCCATTTTGGTGTTGGCATCATGTTATGCTTTAGCTATTGAAAAATAGCAGATCTACAAGCTCATATCGCGCCACCGAGTGGCGCGATACGAGCTTGTAGGTCTGCTATTTTTGAAAAATCAAAGACACTTTTAGAATCTGATCTCAGGTCAGAATGGGTTAATAATGAAACTGTCAGGATGTAATAGACATTTTTAGAATCTGATCTCAGGTCAGAATGGGTTAACATGCAAACATTTTTTTTGAAAGAATGCATCGATTTCTGTAATGCGAATTAATTAACGCATCATCCCCACTTAACCCATTCTGAGCGGGAACCTTAGAGTATATATTTCTAGAGAAGGCACCCAGAGGAAACCCTGAGGCGAAATGGACATAGTGGCCGAATTTGGTATTGCAGCTCGAGCCAGCGCTGGTCCGTTGACTATCATTGCGCACGTTCATGTGATTGGGGCCATGACACGTGAACGAATGTTTCATACGTGAACGCGCACAAACGGCACAATGATAGTCAACGGCAGCGCGTTCATGTGTTTGGGGCCAATCCGTCCCAGAATGCACTCTGTTCCTACCAGGAAGGAGGAGTGAATCCGCCTCATGCGCTTTTGAGCAACTTAATGCAAGTGGATGGGAGGAGAACTCGGGTGTCTTCTCTATAGATATATAACTCTATGGCGGGAACCCATTTTGGTGTTAGCATTATGTTATGCTTTAGCTATTGAAAAATAGCAGACCTACAAGCTCATAGCGCGCCACCGAGTGGCGCGCTATGAGCTTGTAGGTCTGCTATTTTAGAAAAATCGAAGAACGACTTGACATAGAAATTTTTAGAATCTGATCTCGGGTCAAAATGGGTTAAAACATCGTAAATGATACCACCGGTATTTGTCAAATGTGGTCACGTTTTACCGAATGGTTTACACTCCTCCTCCTCTGACAAAACATGGCCAAAGATTAAACAATGGGAGAGGATGTAGAATATGCCACATGGACAGGTGGGTGCTGGGCTGAAGACCCTTATGTTGACAGATGGACGGAGCCCCGCACCCCTTAGTAGGTACAAACATGGCTTCTTTATTTGTCTGACGTTTCCATCTTCATCAGGTCATGAAACGTTGTCACTTAACCCATTTTGGGGCGGGAAGGGAACCCATTTTGGTGTTAGCATCATGTTATGCTTTAGCTATTAAAAAATAGCAGACCTACAAGCTCATAGCGCGCCACCGAGTGGCGCGCTACGAGCTTGTAGGTCTGCTATTTTTGAAAAATCGACTGACATAGAAACATAGCTTTTTTCAGAAAACTGTCGGGATGTAGAAGACATTCTTTTTAATCTGATCTCAGGTCAGAATGGGTTAATAAAGAAGTCTATTTTGTACCTCTACCTACTATTCTGGTGTGCGGGCTCCATCCATTTGTCAACCAAAAGGTGAAACAATGCCTTATAAATTATAATTATGCTTTAATAAGACAATTAAGCATTAAAGAGAGAGAGAGTGATTAGTATCACTCCATGTGTTTCCCATTTTGAAACGTCCCATAGCCAGGACAGACAGGCCGTAACCCTATAGGTAACGTCCCATAGCCCAAACGCTGAAACCACTGTGATACAGACGACTACATTCAACATGGCGTACGGTGCCCATTTTGCGCATGTCATTATAGATGGTCCAAAATAAGCGACAGTAAATTATCTACAAGCTCTGCTCATCATGCCACACCAAACTGAGCTCCATTGGAGGTTTGTCTCCATTTCTGTTGGAGCAGAAGACCCACTATTCCGTTAGGTCTAGCACTGTGCGGACAGGAAGGTGATGGACAGAGGATGTTAAGTTTTGCACACACATTTGACGTGTCCTGAAATGCCCAATGCCTTCTTTACTCTTCAGAAGGGCTAGAACGCTGCTGGGGATCAACCCCAGCTCCTGTTCCCACCACAACAATCTGCTGGGGATCAACCCCAGCTCCTGTTCCCACCACAACAATCTCTATTCGTGGCTCTAGTAACATGTGGAAAAGTGACGCGACACGGTGTGAGCTTGCAGATCGGCCATTTTCACCTGCACGACACAGAGTTAACCCATTCTGAACGGGAACCCATTTTGGAGTTAGCATCATGCTCATAGCGCGCCACCGAGTGGCGCGCTATGAGCTTGTAGGTCTGCTATTTTTGAAAAATCGAAGAACGACTGACATTTTTAGAATCTGATCTCAGGTCAGAATGGGTTCATCAGACCAGTGTGTGTCCAGTGGACACCTCGTGTGAATCTGATCTCAGGTCAGAATGTATATATAGAATAGAATATAAGTCCAC
The DNA here is from genome assembly GCF_964188405.1 of Protomyctophum parallelum. NCBI lineage: Eukaryota > Metazoa > Chordata > Actinopteri > Myctophiformes > Myctophidae > Protomyctophum > Protomyctophum parallelum. The sequence goes on from NC_139713.1 coordinate 37,274,789, forward strand.
ACCGATGGTTTTACCGTCCAGCTTCAGTGGAGGCTGTAGTCCCTGCAGAATGGTGAGCAGCTGGGACGCCTCCTGGTTAAAAGACAGAGGGACAATTCTTCTTATAGACATCTCACATTTAACCCATTCTGACCTGAGATCAGATTCTAAAAATGTCTTCTACATCCTGACAGTTTTCTGAAAAAGCCATGTTTCTATGTCAGTCGTTCTTCGATTTTTCAAAAATAGCAGACATACAAGCTCGTAGCGCTGTGGCACGCCATGAGCTTGTAGATCTGCTATTTTTCAATAGCTAAAGCATGACATAATGGTAACACCAAAAGGGGTTAAGAATATAAAGAAAAACATATATATTGTATGCGTATATAATAGAATATAATTGTACCAGAGGGGAGGAAAGCTGCACAAAGGCAAAGCCTCTGTTCTGGCCCGTCTGCTTGTCCTTGATGAGGCGGACGTTGTTAGCGGACAGATTGGCATACGGCGCCAGGATGGCCATGACGGCCTCCACTGCGGTCAGGGCAGCGATGTTCCTCAAGATGATCGCTACAGAGAACCAAGACCATCATTAATGTGTATATTCACATGATTACACGACCACCAGTAACTTTTATCCATCGTTACGTGAAGTCTAATACAGTAAATGAATTCCTTACTGTCACCATAGAAGTCTAGACTGGTCTGGCCTTCTGCTGGTCCAGTGGCAACGCTGGCCTCACACTCTGTTGAAGAGAAGGACAGAAAGGAAACAGGGACGTTATTATAACTCGCCAAACGGAGTGGAATTAAACCGGGAGAAAAGGGACTACACTGTCAAAACCCAAGTCAACTCTAATTTAGCATTTGACCTGGTCCATCTTGGATGTGATCTATTGTGTTATTTCCATTATTGTTTTGCCTTTAGGCAACAAAAGAAAATGTGTGTGCCGTTTGTAGTTCTTAGATATGACAGATTAGTATTTATGGGCCTCTACAGCTTGTGGCAACAGGAACTTGCGAGCTGCATTTCAGCACTGCAGCCACAGGCTGTCCGGGTGGCTGCAGTTAGAGGCCTCTGGCTTTGATGAACTACTTACCAGCTTTGGCCGCTCCACACCTGAAGCACTTCAGCCTCCTCCGGAAATTGTACAGGCCACACTGCAAGTAACCGTTCAGATCATGTTTTTTATTGATTACACAGCTACTAAGGCCCTGAACAGTGCTGCCTTAGATTACTCGCAATATAACCATACTTACCTGTGACAAAACCTTAACCTTTACCGCTTGTGCCCGCTTACATTGCCCATTTGTAGGGTTTAAAAAAAAAATCTACTCAACAGTATAGGGATGCACAATATTGAAATGTTGGCCTATATCTTATTGACTGATTAATTGCATGGTCAAGTCAACCGATGGCGATATTTTGCAATACAAGATTCCAGTAGGGTTTATATTACACATGCTATACAGCAACTGTGATTCTGAGTGCATGCAGAGAACACATGGTGAATTCTTATTATCTGATTATTAGGCTTACTAATCAATAAACCTAATGTTGTAAAGTCTTAAAGCCGCTATAAGCAATAATGTCAAAATTGTAATGACCTTTTTTTCATATTCAGACAGCCAGCAATGGGTAAAACGCTCCCAAAAAAAGATTTAGTCTCTGCCACACATCTAGACACATCTTTTCCACCGGGTTTTTTCGACCAATGACAAAGCTTTTAGGAATATCTTTGAATGCAGATTGTGTCACAGAGACAACATTTTTTGGGAGCGTTTTACTCATTGCTGGCTGGCTGGCTGAAAAAAGAAAACGTCATTACAATCTTGACATATTGCTAATAGAAGCTTTAACATTCATTTTTTTTTTTACTTAATATTGATTTTATAACTAGTTTGCTTTTACAGTATTTGTTCTACAGGCAGAATCTTTTGAAAGCTTCCCAAGACAACACTGATTGAATCTACAGCCTTTGCAGTCATCACAAAAGGCTTTTTTAAAGTTTTTCATTCAACTAAATTACAACATAAAATATTGGCTAAAGATAGGTGGATTATATTGCAGATACCGATATCGCATTTTTAAGTAAACATTGGTTAATACTGATAATACCAGAGTGCCCAGACTGAGCTGGAGCAGTGTGTGTATAAATGTCACCCTGATAAGACAATTTGGACTGCTTTCTCTAAAGTCACATTTCCACTGCACGGTACCAGCTCAACTCAACTCCACTCTACTCTACTCACTTTGCTTCCCACTGCAGATAGGAGAGTGCCAAGTGATGTATGTAGTGTAGCATCCAAGACAAACTGCTACCATTTTAGGAATGAGGTAGGCCTGGCCATGCAATTGTTCATTTATGATTCATTAACATTCATTCATCCATTTACTATAAGTTTGTCAACAGTATTTGGGAGCATTCATGAAGGGAGAGTCCTTTGACTCTCATCTATCAGTAGTCTGCAGTGTATTCATGTCAACCTTTGGAGGTACTTTCACCTCATAGAAAACCCCAAGAGACGAGTGGAGTCCAGTCCAGTGGAGCCGGTACCATACAGTGGGAAAGAGACAAAACCAGGGATTGAATTCCCACAGCCAATATCAAGGGGGAAAAGATGTCCCATTCACAGTATTATTTATAGACAAAAACAACAACCAAAAACCCCCAACAAAACTAAAAGAAAACCAGCTCCTGACAGTTGGACTTAAACTGAATAGAAGTTCCACTCTAAAACGTTAACTGGTCATTCTTTTTAAGGGCCACATTTGGAAGGTTGTAAAATAAAAGATGTTCCTGGCCTGTGTTACTGCATGGTTTAACTGGGTAACTAAACTGATAGCAACAAGGCTGTGCATATAACTATACAATCCACTAAACATATATCTCTCAGGATTCTTTTTTTTTAATATATATATATTTTTCTTTTTGTAAACAGAGATGTCATCTGTCTAAACTCCACACTCCCTTGATACTTCATTTTTTTTTTTTGGTTGCATTTTTTGTTATCGTTCCAGATCCCCAAGACCAAAAACTAGACTTGGCGATTATGAAGCAACCTGATTGGTCTCCATCCATCGGGTAGCATCTTGCAAGTGATAAAAGTCCACGAAGGCGAAACCACGGCTTATACCTAGGGACAGCATTCAGATATAGACGGGAGGCGTGTTAGTCAGAGTCCATGGGCAATATTATGCAAACTGTCACAAACTGCTTCACCACCCAGGCCCTGTTTAGTAAAACGGGCCATTTAGGAGTTTTACCACAGCAACAAAGAAAAGAAAAATACATTCCTGAATGCCACAGCAAGAACCACATTCAACCAAAAAAGTGTGCCTCCCGGCATTTTTTACTTTCTCCAAATAGAAATATCCCTGCTCCTCTCACTTACCACATTTAAATGTTACATTTCTTATGTTTTCTTTAAGCCATTCGTATCATGAAAAGTAATTCTCAGTTGCTATGGCAAAACGGGTCTGAAAACGGAAGCAGATTGGCCCTATGGTCAAAGACTGGGGGAATTAAGGAATGGCCCTATGGTACACATGGTTCTCACCTGTCTTCTTCTTCATCAGCCTGACATCCACTGGCTGGGGGCCTTCAAGCTGCTCCATGGCAGCTCGAATCTAAAACACAAGACAAACATTAAAAGTTAGAAACCTGTAAATAAATAAAATAAAATAAACAAGTAGTTTCTCAAACCAGACAATGAATCCACAATCTTTGAACGTTACTTAAGAGTCTACAGCTCCTGAAAGCCGTGCGCACATTAAGCTTTAACATATCTTTGACCTTTCCATTATGCTAGGTTCATTGTGCAACTGGTATCACAGTTGCCTCTATTATTCACCTTGTTGTTCACACGTAACTTTGCATATTCTGATTATCCGCAATCGTTTTAGTCGCTCTGGATAAGAGCGTCTGCTAAACGCATTAAGCCCCATTGCCCCCACCGGCAGGGGCAGCGGCTGTCCACCTCTGAACAGCGCTCAGTGGGTTAATGGAGACCCAATTGGTCTCCGGTTCAACTTCCAACTCTGATGTTGCGGATTTCCCAACTAAACCCCTCTGGGGTTTAATGATGTAGAAAGCCTTACATGGTCCTCTGTGGCGTGAAGTGACAGACCCCAGAGCATGATGGTCTTGCTCTTCTTGTCGTCCCCTTGCTCTCTCCTGTAATCTTGTTCGGGGAAGTCTCCATCAGAGTGATAACCATCTTCTGATCGATCGCTGTTCCGCCGTTTCCTCCCTCGTGGCTGTGGGCAGTGGGCACGGGTCAATTAATCAACATGTAATCAAAACAAAGCTACACATGACGCCACTGGGCCTGTCACAATTACATAATGGCATATTGAAGATAATCGACTCTTTCAAACATACATTTAAAACAGATCCACAAGCTCATGACGATGCTGTGTCTCATTATTAAATATCTCAGTAACTTGTTATTTGCCATCTCTGCACAGTTTTGTATCCATCTCTGCAAATGTAATTTGTATTTATATGTTCAATGTCAAAAACACACAAAGAAAATCATTAATCGCAATTACTTGGATGACAATTAATCATCAAGTTAAATGTCATGTTGCTGACAGGCTTAACCCATTTTGGTGTTAGCAAAATGCTTTAGCTATTGAAAAATAGCAGATCTACAAGCTCATATCGCGCCACTCGGTGGCGCGATATGAGCTTGTAGATCTGCTATTTTTTTTTAAATTGAAGACACTTTTAGAATCTGATCTCAGGTCAGAATGGGGTTAATAATGAAACTGTCAGGATGTAATAGACTCCTAATAATCTCTCCTAATGGTACCAACATCATGTTATCTCAGTGAGTCCATGTGTTTCCTCCAACTGCGCCTTGGTCTGCCCCGGGGTCTTCTCCCAGTGGGACGTGCGTCGAGGACCTCCTAACCAGATGCCCCAACCACCTAAGCTGGCACCTTTCCAGGCAAGGAGCAGCGGTTCTACTCCGAGTCTCTCTCGTGTGACTGAACTTCTCACCCTAGTTAGGCTACTAGTTACTTTGTAGATCTTGATTATGCCCTATACACATTTTGGCCATTTGAAAAGAGCAGATCTGCTATTTTCAATAACATAACAGTTATGTTCTGTTATTTTCAAAGGCTTTTTATAAACTCGAGAAAACTTGAGATGGGACATTGTGCACAATTAGTATAGTCCTACTTTTGGTACTTTAACCCATTCTGACACCTGAGATCAGATTCATACGAGGTTTCCACTGGACACACACTGGTCTGATGAACCCATTCTGACCTGAGATCAGATTCTAAAAATGTCAGTCGCTCTTCGATTTTTCAAAAATAGCAGACCTACAAGCTCGTAGCGCGCCACTCGGTGGCGCGCTATGAGCTTGTAGATCTGCTATTTTTCAATAGCTAAAGCATAACATGACGCTGACACCGAAATGGGTGCCCGCCCAGAATGGGTATTTCTATATTGTAGTGGGTTAAATGAGCATTTGTATAGCAACACAAATTGATATTAATATGACATTACCCAACGTTAAGTATTGAATTTCAACCTGTTCATAGACTATTTTTTCCATCACTTTCGAGATGGAGCTTAGAATAGAAATAGGGCGGTAGTTGCCGGGTTCTAATTTACTCCCTTTTTTGTACAAGGGGGTTACTTTGGCCAGTTTAAAATCTTGGGGGACCTGTCCCTGTTTGATGGAGAGGTTAACTAACTACTAACTGATGTTGTTGTTGAGGTGCTGTTGCTATTGCTGCGTTGACCGATGCGGGTGGTGGTGAGTAGGTTGAAAAGACTTTGTTTCCTGGCGGTTCTGGTGAATGGAATACCTTTGGCGGTGAGTGCTCGTTGAAGTCCGACGACGGTCCAATCCGACATTAGCGTCGGTGCCGAGTCGTTAGTGCCGCGCGAGGAGGCGACGCGGCGGTTTTGCTGGAGAGCTGGGGGGGAACGTGAATCCCCACGAAACTCCCGAGGTGTCCGGTTGAGATCGGACGCGGCGGGACGAGGAGGTGCCTTGGCTGCTGACCTGGAGCCCTGCTGGTCCGGTGGCGTGTCGGGCACGGCGTTTGGGTCGGCGTCCTGGTGAGGACCGAGGAACAGGTCTTCGTCCTCCTCGGCATGTATATAGAGCAACCTGTTCAGGTCGGGCACTGCTAGTCCTTGGTCTGACATGCTGATTGTTGCTTGTTAGCTGGCTTGGTGGCAGAGAAATAATGCGCGATTTAACTCTGGTAACGTTAGGGTGTGCGTGTTTACAAGAAACTGGCACAGGGCATTTTTTGACAGTTGAGTTTAAGTACCCACGGTAATGGGCGACGTAGGAGTGGCCAGGCTAGTTGGAAGTGGGTGAGTGGTGGCATGGTTGGCAAGGGTGGAGTATTGGTTGGCAAGGGAGGAGATGGCAGGCAGGTGGGTTGTCTTCTGCTTGGCCAAACCTCCCGAACCTTTGTTGTTCCAACTCCATTTAAATGTCATGTTGCTGACAGGCTTAACCCATTTTGGTGTTAGCAAAATGCTTTAGCTATTGAAAAATAGCAGATCTACAAGCTCATATCGCGCCACCGAGTGGCGCGATACGAGCTTGTAGGTCTGCTATTTTTTTAGAATCTGATCTCAGGTCAGAATGGGGTTAATAAATAATAATGAAACTGTCAGGATGTAATAGACTCCTAATAATCTCTCCTAATGGTACCAACATCATGTTAGGCCTAAAAAAACCCAACTTTGGTTTCCGATTGGCTGTCATTTTTGGGCTGAGTAGGTAGGGAATTTATTTTATTTTATTTTATTTTTTCGTGGGAAGGATTGGTAGCAAGGATTTAACTTTTTTTTCCCTACGGCAATGATGGATAGGCTTCTTTTTTAATAACTTCAATATTTGCCTGAAATACCATCTTTTAAATAATGAATGGTTCAAGTACACATAACACTACATGCCTACAGCTAAACATTTGAAAACTTTGAATAGAATGTCCACACACTGGTTGAATACTTAATACGCATGTTTCATGATAAATTATTTTTATGTGATGTATTCCCATGCTTTTTGTTCTTGCTTAATGTAAATCGCTCTGGATTAAGAGCGTCTGATAAATGCCTAAATTGTAAATTGTACTGTCTTACAGTAACTAGAAGGCTCTGACAGTAATGAAATGCACAGTCACGTCAAACTGCTGCGCCTCCTCCTGCCTGCAACTCAGTTCATTTGAACTGTGGAATCATGGCAGGTCTAAAGACTACATTTGCAAGCCCCCTATTTTATTTAGTTGCGCCTGTGTTTTGGGGTGACATGAATCTTTCATGCTTGTAAACATTGTGAAATCACGCGTACTTCATTTATTGGCCATCCAGTTTTAGGTAACTACATTGGTGTCAGCAACAACCCACCTAACGTAAAACAACCTCTGCTTTCCAGCTCATGTTTTGACATAAAAAGTTAGAACGTGTTGCTGGCATCAACATAGCTAGCTATAGTGCTAGTTATTAAAAGACAAAAACATAGCTAACGTTAGCCCCATATGTGCCCTCTCCTCTCCCTACGCTCATTCTGTAGCTCGGAGCTACAGAATGAGCGTAGGGAGAGGGCACATATATGGGGCTAAGCTAACGTTCTGACGGGGTAGAAGCATGAGCCGAATGGGTTTCCTCCTCCTCCTCCTCGCATCTCAGGGCTAGATACCGAAAGTCAAACATGCCCAGCCTGGGCGCCTATAGGCTCCAGGGTGGGGGGGAAGAGTATGTCGGCTGAAATGATAGTCAATTTATCCGCTCGGTCGTGTCTCCTTTCTGCGGACTTAAACCGACACCGGCACGGTTTCACCTCCTTAATTATGTCTTCAAATGTTTTTGTACTCAATCGTATGATCTGTGGCGGTGCTTTGCACGGGCAGTGGACAGTCACAGACACCGTGCACAGGTCCATGCTGTATGTTGTCACTGTTGTGTTGTGTTGGGTTGTGCGTCTCCTCGCGATGACGCATTCCAAAACATTTGCGCACGTGATATTTTAGACGAAAGAAAACTTTATTTTGACTTCGCGCGTCCCAATGGTCTCATCAAAGATAATTTTAATTTTAATAAAGACCTTTTGGGTCTTACTCGGTCGCATTCTGAGCTTCTTTATTATTATTATTATTTTTTTTCACCAAATGCCAATAAAATAATATGAGTCGCGCATATTTAATAGAGTCGGTCGGCAACCGGAAACCAAAGTTTTCTTTTGTTAGGCCTTATCTCAGTGAGTCCATGTGTTTCCTCCAACTGCGCCTTGGTCTGCCCCGGGGTCTTCTCCCAGTGGGACGTGCGTCGAGGACCTCCTAACCAGATGCCCCAACCACCTAAGCTGGCACCTTTCCAGGCAAGGAGCAGCGGTTCTACTCCGAGTCTCTCTCGTGTGACTGAACTTCTCACCCTAGTTAGGCTACTAGTTACTTTGTAGATCTTGATTATGCCCTATACACATTTTGGCCATTTGAAAAGAGCAGATCTGCTATTTTCAATAACATAACAGTTATGTTCTGTTATTTTCAAAGGCTTTTTATAAACTCGAGAAAACTTGAGATGGGACATTGTGCACAATTAGTATAGTCCTACTTTTGGTACTTTAACCCATTCTGACACCTGAGATCAGATTCATACGAGGTTTCCACTGGACACACACTGGTCTGATGAACCCATTCTGACCTGAGATCAGATTCTAAAAATGTCAGTCGCTCTTCGATTTTTCAAAAATAGCAGACCTACAAGCTCGTAGCGCGCCACTCGGTGGCGCGCTATGAGCTTGTAGATCTGCTATTTTTCAATAGCTAAAGCATAACATGACGCTGACACCGAAATGGGTGCCCGCCCAGAATGGGTATTTCTATATTGTAGTGGGTTAAATGAGCATTTGTATAGCAACACAAATTGATATTAATATGACATTACCCAACGTTAAGTATTGAATTAAAGCTGCAATGGATACACAGGCCATTCAGATTTGTTTTTTCCTGGGAATCCCCCAAGGGCCCCCGGGGGTCCACAAACCCATTACTGAGAAGCACTGGGATGCATTCTAAGCATTCATGCAGTTATCTTTTATAAATGTCATTTTCAATGTGAAAACAGTCGACTGTAGTTCACTGCTGTCTATATACTTTAAACCACTATAGCTGCGTTACCTACGTTTACTGGGGACCCCCTGGGAATCCCCCAAGGGCCCCCGGGGGTCCACGAACGCTTAATTGAGAAGCACTGGGATGCATTCTAAGCATTCATGCACAGTTATCTTTTATAAATGTCATTTTCAATGTGAAAACAGTCGACTGTAGTTCACTGCTGTCTATATACTTCAAACCACAGCTGCGTTACCTACGTTTACTGGGGACCCCCTGGGAATCCCCCAAGGGCCCCAGGGGGTCCATGGACGCTTAATTGAGAAGCACTGGGATGCATTCTAAGCATTCATGCACAGTTATCTTTTATAAATGTCATTTTCAATGTGAAAAGACTGTAGTTCACTCGGTGGCGCGCTATGAGCTTGTAGATCTTCTATTTTTCAATAGTAGCTGCGCTACCTACGTTTACTGGGGACCCCCTGGGAATCCCCCAAGGGCCCCCGGGGGTCCACAAACCCTTAATTGAGAAGCACTGGGATGCATTCTAAGCATTCATGCACAGTTATCTTTTATAAATGTCATTTTCAATGTGAAAAGACTGTAGTTCACTGCTGTCTATATACTTCAAACCACTATAGCTGCGTTACCTACGTTTACTGGGGACCCCCTGGGAATCCGCCAGTTCTCAACGGGAACATCTCCACCCACTTGGTGTAATAGTCTATGGTGACCATGCAGCAACATGGTGTTCCCCTTCTTGCTCCTCGGGAACGTTAGGTCGATCCCGAGAGCCTCTCCTGCCTGGCTCACCTGGGTGGACTGCATCATTCCTGGATGGTTTCTGATTCTCTGGCTTGTACTGCTGGCAAACCAGACACCTCTTCACATGCTCCCAGACATCCTTCCGGATCGTGGGCCACCAGGCCACCTCGAGAGCACGCAAGAGAGTCTTCAGCTTGCCCAAGTGTCCACTCATGGGTCGGTCGTGGAAGTACTCCAGGAAGCACTGGACAAAACTCCCCTTCATATCCGCTCTGCATTGTTTTGGTAAGGTGCCACAGGTCAAAGCCAGATATCTGCAGTCTTCAAAAATGATTGGCGTACAACCAACGGCGATTGCCAGAAGGAAGGCACCACTCGGGGGGAGACGTGCTTTGATACCTGGGCGACCCCCAAAGTGCTCAAGAAAGGAGCATCATTATTCAAAGGAGAATCGCAAGAAAAGTGCACCTCATTACCGTTGTACTGAGGAAGGCTTTGCTGTTGCATGAAGCCAGCGTGTCTGAGTCACCATGAGTTTAAGGTTTGTTTTGATATTTCTTTTGTTCATATGCATTTTATTTGTATTTTTATGTGCTTTGTTTTCGGTTTATTGCTCTGATTTGTTGAATGAGTAATTGGAAAGAAGAAAATCCATGTCCAGACAGACAGAGAAAGGTCTAGGTGTAAGTATGTAGGAGTAGCATGCCAAAGTTTGTGCTATTGCCATTGAGAATGCATTGGGCGTTGGCCCCCAGCCAACATTCAACAGAATACACAGTCAACTTGAGAATGACATTATAATGGCTTTATTTGTGTATGTCCAGAGCACCACCTTCTCACCAAAACAAAGTGTGAAAAAATAAATACCCGCTGTGTTACATGGCATGGTTCCAAGTCAGTTTTTCAACTTGTATTTCTTACTTTTGTATGCAATCAAAATAAATGGTAAAGGCAACATACAGACTGTATATTATGTAGGAACACAGTGAACACATGACGGGAACTGATAAAAAGAAGAAAAAACGTAAAAGAAGCGCATGACTAGCCTCCGCTGGCTTGGGATCAGATGCCTGACCTTATGACCAGCCTCAGCTGGCCATGCTGTCTCCCAGAGAGCATGTCTCACCTCTAATAACCCAACAACAATGAACATGGGGGTCGCTACCCCTCGAGGGGTCCCCAAACTATTTGGGGGGGGGTCCCCAAATTATTAAAATATGTTTTCTTTTAGTTTTTTGGCAACTGAATGGCTGGGAAATGGAAATGTAAGAGTGTACATAATACACACCTACTGTGAGTGTATAGTGAGTGTGTGAGTGTATCGAAACAAAACAAAAACAAAGACAAAAACATAAAATAAGACTAACTACATCAAAAGATGATATCTAAAGACACATCCAGAATTACTGTGACTTTCATGTGTCATTTGAACCATCAAAGTATGGCCATGTAAAGATAGTGATATCATACTGATCTATAGATATAGTTATATTCCACCCATAGATAGTTACCGCATATCAAACCAAATGCTTTTCTCTCTAGCATCTTGCCATGTTTAGGAGGCATATTATGGTGAACAAAATGTCCCAAATTAACATACAGCTAATGAATTAGTATAAAAAAAATACCACAATTGTTTCATAATCATAATAAACAAATGATTACCCAAAGTGAAACAACAAAAATAAAATACACAGAATTAAATCCAAATCTTCCTAAAAAAGACAATATAAATAACATCTTACTTTCTATGGTCAAATCAAAAGTTGATACAATCATTTCCAAACGGCGTTACATTCTTAGACCCATCTCCCACAGTTTCTTCCTTATAAAGTCAAGAACCATCAAACCACACAGATTAACTTCAAATAGGCTACTGAGGACAGCTTGATCACGTTCGGTCATCACGTTTTACCAGAGCTTTCTTACTGTCTGTCTCTCGTACAACCGTCTCCCTCTCAGCTTTCCTACTGTCTATCTCTCCTACACTGTCTCCCTCTCAGCTGTCCTACGGTCTGTCTCTCCTACACTGTCTCCCTCTCAGCTGTCCTACAGTCTGTCTCTCCTACACTGTCTCCCTCTCAGCTGTCCTACAGTCTGTCTCTCCTACACTTTCTCCCTCCCAGCTTTCCTACAGTCTGTCTCTCATACACTGTCTCCCTCTCAGCTGTCGTACAGTCTGTCTCTCCTACACTGTCTCCCTCTCAGCTGTCCTACAGTCTGTCTCTCCTACACTGTCTGTCTCTCAGCTGTCCTACAGTCTGTCTCCCTCCCTCTCTGAGTCCTGGAATATCCTGGAAAGTGTGCAATGATCAGTGAAGACAATAAAGGCTCTATCTATTATGATACATAACATTCCAACTCCAAATCAATTGGATTGCATACACTCGTAAATAACAAACGAAACTTCTGTTGTCCGTGTAAAGTATATAGTCTTTGACATAATACTACTACTAGTAGTAAGTACCTTTTCCTGTGTCCACATAATTATTGTGCATAATTGTGAAATTGTAAAAAAAAACACAAAAAAGTGAATATGTCTGTCCCCACAAAAGTCACTCACTCGTGCCAAGTTTTTATCTTGGACTATTCACTTAATTCCGATTCATCACCACACACACACACACACACACACACACACACACACACACACACACACACACACACACACACACACACACACACACACACACACACACACACACACACACACACACACACACACACACACACACACACACACACACACACACACACACACACACACACACACACACAGTATTGAGGGCTTTTTGGTGGGACACCACAGCTGCCTGTTCAACACAAGGTGAGCAGGTGGGCTTTCCTGTAGCTATCAGGAAAAAAGGAGAGGCTTTGGCATGGAAAAGTCTGGTAAATAACTTAAGATAAGTAAATAAGATGTAAATAAGCTAAGAGAGACCCTACGAGTGTGCTTTTTGTGTGTGGAAAGAGCTTCTACATTTTTCTTTCTTGCTTTGATCTCCTCCCCCCCCCCCCTCCCTTCTTCCCTTTCTTTGTTTTATTGGGAAAACAACACGATGGGAACGATGCACAAAATCTAATTTCACCCACAAAACTGTGACGTGACAATAGAGATGATTCCCATTCTGTAGAACAAAGGGAATCACATTTTTAGCCTTTTCATTAGGTGATAGTATAAAACACATTTTCTATACTAGCACCCAATAAAAAGATTGGCCATAGATTAATTCAATATATTATAAAGTCAATAGACTGTTAACTGCTGTGGCCATACAGTACAGACACAGTATGAATGTTTGCCACAGAAGTTGGTGGTGTTTTTGTTGTTGTGTGAGTCACATGCATCATGGGTGCATCACCAGCAGAGGGCGTACAGGTGAGCCACAGACCCTCTTCTTATCCACTTCAACCCCAGCCTCAATATAAAAAGATTGGAGATCTACAAACTCACGACCTGTTGTGAGGGGTCATTATTAACCATTATTATCATTAACCCCAACTTCAACATTATCCAAAAAATAGCAGATCTACAAAGTGGTCATTCTTGAACCTCGGGGACCCATGTTTGGGTCGTGGACCCATTTGTATGGATTGTGTAACCGAGATCTCCTATACTTATAGGGGACTGTCAGAGGAGTCTATAAGGGCTCGTATTCGGGGAGGCCTTATAGCCTAAGGATCTGTATTTCTTCTTAGGAGCTGGGGAGGGAACGGAGCTAAAGCCTGTCTCTAGATACCTCCTTTCTTATATTCTTAACCCATTCTGACCGGGCACCCATTTTGGTGTCAGCATCATGTTATGCTTTAGCTATTTAAAAATAGCAGATCTGGCCCAGGCCGTAGCGTAACGGTCTGGGCACCGGACTGGTGATCCAGTCGCGGTGTGCCGCGGGTTCGACTCCCGGACCCGACACGGCCTTTACCGCATGTCATCCCCCCATCTCTCTCCCGTTTCCTGTCAGCCTACTTTCTATCCCTTAAAAAAAAAATCAATAAAGGCGTAAGCCGCAAAAAATATCTTAAAAAAAAATAAAAAAATAGCAGATCTACAAGCTCATATCGCGCCACCGAGTGGCGCGATACGAGCTTGTAGGTCTGCTATTTTTGAAAAATCGAAGAGCGACTGACATTTTTAGAATCTGATCTCAGGTCAGAATGGGTTCATCAGACCAGTGTGTGTCCGGCGGAAACCTCGTATGAATCTGATCTCAGGTCAGAATGGGTTGATGATGTACTTTATAGGTGACGTGACGTCATGGCCTTCCGTGACAACAGATTGCGAGTAAATATCCCCCCCTCTTTTGTTTCCTACAAAAGAAATATATTATTTCAAAATATATTTAAAAAGAAATAGTAAAAGATAACTTTTCATTCATTAAAAACAATTCCAACATTTTTCAAAAGGGTTTCATGAATAAAATATATATTTTTAAATAATTTTCATAAATAAGCTTGTGGATCTGCCATTTTCAATTGAACCATGTCTTTCTAAAAGGTTCTGTGCTTGGTCGGGGCCAACACCTTTCACCTCCTTTAGGAAACAGCCCATGCATCTGGCAGAAGATAATCACAGACAGGCTGCTTTGGGTTGGGTTGGGTTGGAGCACCATCCTCCCCCCAGTGGAGCGACCTCTCAGTCACCACTGGGCCACAGGCAGCCATCGTGTCCCATCTGATGGAAAAGCCATCATTTGATTTTCCCATAACGTCGTTGTCGGATGAAAACCTTGCCAGTTACATTTCAGGAAATGGAGTTCCAATGGATCCAATGTAGTTATTATTTAGTCACAAGGTCTTGTTAATACTTTGCATTGGTTTAATACTTATAAAACCCACACACTCAACCATATTCAACCAGGTGTCCCTATTTTGTGAACGTCACTATACAATTTACGTTTGCACGACACTGTCATGCGATGAAGCATAATATAGGGCATTAATTTATATAAACAAACGTTAAAACGATTTTTCACAAATGCCGTCAGCATTGGTGCACTTCTCGACACTTTGTGGTTGGTTGCAAGGAGTTGCATGGCGAATCGTTGTGTGTGGTTTGGGCTTAAATGACGGCAATGACAGGCTCTTTGACAGACGGAGCCATTGTTTCTAAACACAAGAGTATGTTTCACAAACGGAGAATGGACACCGCAGGACGTGTTCTGCTCTGCGCGTGGACAGGAAGGAGGCGAAGGCGTCGTTTAGACCTTGGAGGCGTTCTGCTGTAGCGCGTCGTCGTCTTCCTCGTCCACGCTCAGGTCCAGACGAAGGCTGTCCAGGGTCTGCCTCATCAGAGCGGACTCCTTACGCCTGCACAGAGGACCAGCAAAAAATAACGTGAACACATAGACATCAAAGGGGGGCTTCAGCCCCCGCATGCCCTTGGCTTTTACCCGTCTGTATAAAACAACTGCCTTCTCCAGACCATGAATGCAGCATTTACTATGGTGAAAGAAATGCAAATGCCCTCCCTCTCCTTTCCATGCCATATGCGAGAATTTCTTTTTTCTGAACTCTCCCGATCTTGAACGCAGCATTTTGCGGTGAAAGAATTTATTTAGAGATCCATGTCATCGCCGCATCTCCAGTAGCCAACGAGTGTGGGGTCACGCCCCGGAAAATAGCAGATCTACAAGCTCTCAACGCGTCGCAGTGCGATGGCGAAAGGGCCTTTCTGTGTGGAGTTTGCATGTTCTCCTCGTGTCTCCTAGGGTAGGCACGCTCACAAAAAACATGCAGTAATCCTGGTCTCTAAACTACCTCCCCCTGGCCAGCTGGGGCGTCTGATGGAGGGGAAAGGAACTGGTAATAACGTGTTCGTTCCACGCGCTACGTCCAACCGGGGAAACTCTCCCTGGTCAGGTGAAAAGAAGCAGCTTGGACTCCTCATGCATAGAAGGAAGCATGAGGTCAGTATGCTGCACCCCCCCCCCCCAGGTTGGCAGAGGAAGTTAGGATTAGGATTAGATTATTGACACTAGGTGAAAAAAATCATGGGATAAAAATGATATATAAAAAAACAAATCTTACTTCATCTGGAGGTGCTGGTCCAGTAGTTGTCTCTGCAGTCTCCCAGACGTCTCTCTCTCCTCAGAGAGCTCCCTCTGGGTGTGTCTGTACTGGGCCTCCTTCCGGCTCGTCTCCTCCTCGGCCTCGTTGAGCTGCCGCTTCAGAGCGCGCATCCTCTGGGTCAGCTGCGTGGGAGCATTGGCAATGGATGGAGAATTGACATGTGTGTTATGTACTGGTCCACTAGTCCCTTCCTAACATTTTTGTCTAGTTTTTTTAATTTGTTGATACAATTGTCAATATATTTAGTCTTAGATCAAAAGAGAGGATCCGGGCAGTTGCCTTTTTAATTCAATTAAAGGCTTGCCTCATTTCGACCTTGTTGGTCAAAACATGTTAAAAGATGTGCACAAATGTTCATGATTTTAACCCATTCTGAACAGGCACCCATTTTGGTGTCGGCATCGTGTTATGCTTTAGCTATTGAAAAATAGCAGATCTACAAGCTCATATCGCGCCACTGATACGATACGAGCTTGTAGGTCTGCTATTTTTGAAAAATCGAAGAGCGACTGACATTTCTAGAATCTGATCTCAGGTCAGAATGGGTTAATCAGACCAGTGTGTGTCCAGTGGAAACCTTGTATGAATCTGATCTCAGGTCAGAATGGGTTAAACAGAGTAAGCCAAGAAGAGGGACCTGCATCTGCATCTTATGAAATATCCATATGAAGAGAAAAATACTATGCTTTGGTGAGACAAATCTATAACTGTCCTCTATCGCCCTCTAGTGAGAATCTGTATATAATGAAATGATGTGTGTGTGTGTGTGTGTGTGTGTGTGTGTGTGTGTGTGTGTGTGTGTGTGTGTGTGTGTGTGCGTGCATAAGTGCGTGAGTAAGTGCGTGCGTTACCAGGTCTTTCTGTTCAGTAGATATCCGGTGTTCCTCCTCCAGTTGGTCAGACAGTTCATTAATCTTTCTCTCCAGTTTGCTGACGGTGTTGTTCAGAGCTGCCTTGTTCCTGAAATACACTCCTCTTTAACAACCTTTTACACTGGACTAGCAACATATTCCTCTTTAACAACCTTTTACACTGGACTTAGACTAGCAACATATTCCTCTTTAACAACCTTTTACACTGGACTAGCAACATATTCCTCTTTAACAACCTTTTACACTGGACTAGCAACATATTCCTCTTTAACAACCTTTTACACTGGACTAGCAACATATTCCTCTTTAACAACCTTTTACACTGGACTTAGACTAGCAACATATTCCGAGATGCAACAGGTTCTGAGCTTATTGTATGAATGTGTCACAGTCACAGACTGTGCCTGTCTTGTTATTTCTATGTTGTGTTTTTGTTTTGGTTCCATTATGTTCTTGTGTTCCCCAGCTGTATCTCATGTGTAATCAGCCCTCATCATCATGTGTGTATAAAAGCCTTTTTTTTCTCTCCCTTCTTTCTAATTATTTGACCGGCCCAAAACATTGTGTTTATTGTCATGATTTGTCACAGCAAGAGTTGGCTTTGTCCGAGGCTTAAAAGGTCTAATACCTATTGAAACGTCTATAGGAAAAATGAATGTGAAATTATTTCCCGGGCCTGTCGTGGTCATGAAAGGGGGCTGGGGGGACTGCGACGCTCTACTCTGCCTGGCTGCCCTGCCATACATTATGGAGACTTCACCCACCTCTCCTCCGTGCGGAGGACGTTCTCCAGCTCCTTGACTCTGCTCTCCGTCCTGGAGATCACGTCCTCCTGGACCCTGGACGTCTGGAGCTCGTCCACCTCCACGCGCAACTCACGGATCTGTGCATGGGGGTGACCAGATGGACACAGTGGTTATCAGACTTTAGAACGTCAAGAACCCCCGCCTCCCCCCCCCCCCCATTTGGCCACGGACCCCCCCCCCACCATTTGAGACAATCTATAACCCATTCTGACCTGAGATCAGATTCACACGAGGTTTCCACTGGACACACACTGGTCTGATTAACCCATTCTGACCTGAGATCAGTTCTAAAAATGTCAGTCGTTCTTCGATTTTTCAAAAAATAGCAGACCTACAAGCTCGTATCGCGCCACTCGGTGGCGCGATATGAGCTTGTAGATCTGCTATTTTTCAATAGCTAAAGCATAACATGATGCCAACACCAAAATGGGTGCCCGGTCAGAATGGGATAATATAAAATCCTAATTCTGAGAGTGTAGAAAATAGAACCAAGTGTACACTACGTCGTAGGTCTATTTGGTTTGATCTGTACGCTCTCGGAGTTACAGTCCCGTAACTCCTCAAATGGACCCGTACGAGTCCTTTTGGAACACTCTCCTTTGTGCAGGCGCACGCACTCACGCACGCAGACACAGACACAGACACACACACACACACACACACACACACACACACACACACACACACAGTGTGTGCGTAGACTGCGTACCTGTCTCTCCAGTATGACTTTCTCACAGTCCAGCTGTTCATTGAGATCCTTCTCCTGAATCAGCTTCAACTGTAACTGTTCAGTCTGAAATCAACAAGTCATACATAAAAATAGTCAGTCGATGAATCACCAGCATTGTGACTGAAAATATAAAAAAAAACACATGTACATTGTCAGTGTCAGGAGCAAATCTTGCATCATCACATTTTTATTTTATTTTAAACAACAATTCACCTGTTCAATAGATCTTTTGTGTTTACTGGCCCATCTCTGCTCACTATCATGAAGCTCCTCCAGGTCACTTTCAAGATCAATCATTTTCTCCTGAAAAGGACACACACATTGAACACAGAGGAATCCACCAAGGCCTAAATAAACACTTCTTACTTGTCTCCCTGTCTCTCCTACACTCCCTCTCAGCTTTCCTACTGTCTGTCTCTCCTACACTGTCTCCCTCTCAGCTGTCCTACTGTCTGTCTCTCCTGTGCTGTCTCCCTCTCAGCATTATTACTGTCTGTCTCTCCTACACTGTCTCCCTCTCAGCTTTCCTACTGTCTGTCTCTCCTGTGCTGTCTCCCTCTCAGCTTTATTACTGTCTGTCTCTGCTACACTGTCTCCCTCTCAGCTGTCCTACTGTCTGTCTCTCCTGTGCTGTCTCCCTCTCAGCATTATTACTGTCTGTCTCTCCTACACTGTCTCCCTCTCAGCTTTCCTACTGTCTGTCTCTCCTGTGCTGTCTCCCTCTCAGCTTTATTACTGTCTGTCTCTCCTACGCTGTCTCCCTCTCAGCTGTCTTACTGTCTGTCTCTCCTACACTGTCTCTCTCTCAGCTTTCCTACTTTCTGTCTCTCCTACGCTGTCTGTCTCTCAGCTATATTACTGTCTGTCTCTCCTACACTGTCTCTCGGCTTTCCTACTGTCTGTCTCTCCTACACTGTCTCCCCAGCTTTCCTACTGTCTGTCTCTCCTACACTGTCTCTCGGCTTTCCTACTGTCTGTCTGTCTCTCCTACACTGTCTCCCCAGCTTTCCTACTGTCTGTCTCTCCTACACTGTCTCCCCAGCTTTCCTACTGTCTGTCTCTCCTACACTGTCTCCCCAGCTTTCCTACTGTCTGTCTCTCCTACACTGTCTCCCCAGCTTTCCTACTGTCTGTCTCTCCTACACTGTCTCCCCAGCTTTCCTACTGTCTGTCTCTCCTACACTGTCTCCCCAGCTTTCCTACTGTCTGTCTCTCCTACACTGTCTCCCCAGCTTTCCTACTGTCTGTCTCTCCTAATATATTAAATAACTTCTGCGTAGAGGTCTATTGTGACTCATCCCTGTCCTCTTGTTGTGAGAATACAAGGTTGAAAGGGGACAGATTAACAGTCTTTAGAAATGGCTACATTAACATTATTTATTCATGAGGTTATGGAATTAGTACAACACTGCTTCGAAGGATTAGCATAATTAATACCACATTAACCTTAAATTCTGATGACCACGACCAACTGATTCACCGATTCATTTTAAGTTCATCCCTGTGTGAACGGGGGCCTGTGTGCTTTTGGTCTGAAGCAATGGAAATCACTTTGAATTGTTGTTGAAATGTGCTAAACACATACAATAACGTGCCGTGTCTTGTAGCAGTAGGAGAGTACTGGTAGTAGTAGTAGTCATATAAATAGTGGTAGTATCAGTACTAGTAGTAGTAAAAATAGTAGTAGTATCAATTTACAATGTAGGCACATATCAGACGCTCTCATCCAGAGTGTAAGATCAGGCTAAATGTCATAAACAATGAGTCAACAATTGACAGGGTAAATGGTCAGGTTCAGTAAGTACAGTGCAAAGTAAAATAATTAAATCCTTCAAAGACGTTCTAAGCAACATTCTATCTATTAACATGCTCAGCATTTGTGGTCACTGCTGGTCAAACAGACAGCAGAGATTGCATGTCAATTAACCAACATAGCATGCATCGTATACCGTAGCTAGAAAACGTTGACAAGGAGTGATACAAGGATTAGGGGAGTGCTAGTGGGTGAAGTAGTGCTAGGGAAGTGGTGAGCTTTCAGACTCTGGAGTGAGTCTGCAGCCCTGACTGCAGAGGGAAAGGTCAGAGTTCATTTCACTGTTTGGGGGGGGGGGTGCAGGAGCGGCCTTTGTAGTGTTGGCCAGGACAGACATTCTGTGATAGCTGAGCCAACTGAGTGTGAAGGGGAGTAGGGGGTGGATGGTTTCTTGACGGTTATGGGGGTGCCATGCCTTTGATTAGCTTGTGTTCAGTGTTCTGAACTGAGCGTAGGCGGAAAACCGGAAGCCGAAGTGAAGGGAACGCAAAGATTTCAGGGTTGAAGGCCACCGGGCCTGCTGAGCAGTTCTGGATCAGCTGAATGCCGCCGGCACGCTTGGTCTTCAACCTCCCAGAATATCAGTAATAGTAGTAGTAGTTGTATTCGTAGCAGTAGTATTACCTGTGCCTGTTTAACCTGTTTACTCAGGTCGTCTTTAGCCTGGTTGACCGTCTGCAGCTCCATGTGCAGGTCATCTACGGTCCTGTCGGCTTGTTTCCACTGCAGCTGAATGCGCTCTCTGAGCTGGATCTCCTCCTCTAAGGTCCTCTCCTTGTCGCTCAGCTTCTCAGACACCTGACAAGACACACACAAAGACACACACACACACACATCAAAGACGCATTTCTAGTCTTGGAGTGTGACGTGCCAACACTTCTGATTATTGCGACTTTTGCGTCAGCTATTTAAAAATAGCAGATGTACAAGGCGGCTTGCAGCGAGTCGACGTGTGCCGCGCTGGAAGCCTCTACGAAGCTCCTCCAGGTCACTGCTCCTCTACGTCACGTCGTGCCGCGCTGCAAGCTTGCGCTGTACATGTGCTATTTTTGAAAAAAATAAAATTGAACAACACAAATCTTCTCTTCTCGGGGGTCCCGGCAGGGGTCATCGCCATGTTGGCTTGTGGGGGACATTTTTGTCAGCATTCCATTTTTGCCACGGACATACAAAATGAGTGCACAAACATAATATTACCAGAAACACACGAGGTAAACACGAGTGTTCAATTGAACACTCGCAGAGTTAAGGGGATCTTTGCAAATAAAACATTTGAGAACCACTATAGTGCTAGTTGGACTCATAATGTGCCCTAGAGTCATAGTAAATAATTGTCATACATATTCTGAAGAACATCTGGAGACTTGACATTCAGTAAGTAGGTCTTATGATCAAAATGAGAACATTATAATGGTGTGTAAAACAGAACATCTATGTTGGTGACCCCCTGAGGATTGGCCTCAGGTCGATAGTTGTAATATCCTCACCTCTCCCTGCAGTCTGGTGACGGCTCCCTGGAGCGTCAGCAGCTCCTGGTCTTTCTCCATCAGGGACTCTTCAAGCTCCTCCACCCTGGTCTGGGCGTCGTCGCGGAGCTTCTGCTGCAGACTCAGCTCTGCCCCTGCCTGGGTGGAGGCCTGCAAGGCCTCTCCTAGCTGGAGGAACAACAGAGACTTTACCCTGAGTTCTCTAACCCTAACCCTGCCTGGGTGGAGGCCTGCAAGGCCTCTCCTAGCTGGAGGAACAACAGAGACTTTACCCTGAGTTCTCTAACCCTAACCCTGCCTGGGTGGAGGCCTGCAAGGCTGGGGAAACCTTTGAGTTAGAAACTGTCAGAAACTGACAATAAAATGTGAAAATAGCAAAATCTGCACACGAGTTGTAATGCAACCCAATGTAAGCAATTAGCAAAGTCAATCAGCAAATTGAACTATTTTTGAAATAGGGTTTGACTGACTAATTCATAATTAATTTTGTAAGTTTGGATCCAAGGGAAACACCAAATGTATCTTTTGGGTCTTGAGCTGAAA
>NC_139713.1:37301949-37369449 GCF_964188405.1 Protomyctophum parallelum
ATGATTAAAATGCCAGCATTTCTCACCTTGAAGTCAGACATTGGGTACGTGGGGTTGTAGTCGTACATAGAGGCTGTAGTGGTGTATGGGCTTATGAACAGCCTCTCTCCCGCTGGTTCCCTCTCACCCACCCTGTCGGAGGCGTTGTCCCAGTCCCGGGAGGTCAGGGACTCCAGGGAGCCTCGGTATTGGTTGGGGGCCAGCCGGGAGCTCTCCCAGCGGGGCAGCCTGGGGGGTCCATTGTTCTCGGGGCCTCCGGGCGCCGTGCCGCCGTCCGGGTCCCTGCGGGGACCCACGCCGTTGCTGATGACGGCGCCGCCGGGCCCGCCGTGGCCCAGGTGGTGGTCGTTGTTGAGGAACAGCTGATACTTGGGGTTGCTGTTGCCGGGCAGAAGTACGCGGGGTGTGGGCGGGGCCTCTTCCTCGGAGGCGGGGCTGTCGGGGAGGCGGGGCTTGATTTGATCCAGGTCCGATTCCTGGAGGAGAGCACACGGTAAAGCCTTCGGTAAACTATTTAACCACGTTGAAGATTTTCACCCCTCAAAAAATGGACGGCAGGTTTTCTCTGAAGAGGGTACAAATTAGAGATCCACATGATCTGTTTTGTCGCTTAATTGAAGGCCAAGTACTGATTTGACTTTCTCTTTCACAAAGTGCCTCCGGGCCAAAGACGTTTTTAACTTTAAATTGATGACGTTATAAGACACATCTTACAACTGTAATAGAACAAATCTAAAAGTAAAACTGGCGATGCTACAATGTAGAAAATATTCTGTTACGACTCCAGTAAAACTCCATCGTCAACTTTTGCTCACAAGCCAGCATCGACCCTCATACAGCCATTTTTTTCACACTTTACACACACACACACACACACACACACACACACACACACGCACGCGCGCGCGCACACACAGTGTGGGCGTGCTTGTGTGTATTTTGAGATTTAATGTGTGCATATATTTTACATTTTTAACTGAAGTTTATCTTGTACTGTCTTGACTCTTGCACTATTATGCTGGATGCTGGTGCATTGTTGACGGCTGGCCTTATACACAAACACACACAATATCATCAAGCACATACTTGCGTGTGCACACTGCACACTGCACGCACACACACACACACCAAACTGACAAGTGACTAAACTAAAGTACATCTGGCTAATTTGACATGCTAATGCAGTTAAGAGTTAGATTTAGAGTTAGATAGCGAGCTACAGTAAAAGCCTCTGTGTTAATGTTTCCCTTCATAAGTCAGAGTACACTCACAGACAAATCAACGCTGATGAGGGAGACCATTCATTCCTAATTCGTAACAATAACTGAATACAATTACAGGTGTGTTTTCATGCAGAGTGGCTGCAGTCAGTGCTTTAGTCATGCAAGTACATTCGCTGTAAAAAATTTATCCATGCAAAAATGTTGCTTTTCAATCTGAAATGCCACGACGTCAATCCATGCACATGATGATTATGTTATCGCATAAGACAGACAATCAATCATAGATCTCCATATGGTGACATCTCCATTCATTAAACGGGCTACACCGGCCACAAAAAGAGTGTTTGAGAGTGTAAACTGAAACCAGAGTTAATTATTGTTATAAATATCTGCATTACTTAATTTACAAGAAGTCTACACAATTAGAGATTGTAGAATAATTGTTATTTTGATCCAAATTTGCCAACAGCATGGTATTGTGTGTCAACGATAACAAAATATTCTTTTTTTTTGGGTCTCAGAGGCTAAATATCATCAAATGTTGGTCCGTGGCTCAAATGCTGAATAGATAATGGGCCTTGATATCAAAATGGTTGAAAACCAATGTTTTTAGGTTGTCGTTTTATTGTCGCTTTGTATGCGAGAACTTCTGGGACCTCAGAGTAGTATGCACCTAAAGAGAAGTGACCACCATGAAGTCCTTTTTAAATCTGAATGTCTTCTCGACGGTTTTAGCCCATTCATTGAATTTAGATGTCACTCACCAGACTAATACGTACTACACAATGTCTCCTGCACATCACACATGGTGATATTAGGTCGGGTGTCATTATTCACATCCATGCACATGGTGATATTAGGTCGGGTGTCATTATTCACATCCATGCACATGGTGATGTTAGGTCGGGTGTCATTATTCACATCCATGCACATGGTGATGAGAGGTCTCAGACGCCAGCGATCAGCCGGGGTCGTCTCGCCTAACTTACCGATCCCATTCCTGAATCAGCCAGGGACTCCCGCCCAGAATCGCGGTTGTCGTTCAACGCCTTTGGACTCCCATCCTGCTGGGTCCTACTAGGCTCCGACGAGTCTGACCCAAACTGAACCCGGGCTGACTTGTTCTCCTCTGGAAGGTTTTTTACAAGTGCGGATTCCTCTGACGAGTCTGACCCAAACTGAACCCGGGCTGACTTGTTCTCCTCCGGAAGGTTTTTTACAAGTGCGGATTCCTCTGACGAGTCTGACCCAAACTGAACCCGGGCTGACTTGTTCTCCTCTGGAAGGTTTTTTACAAGTGCGGATTCCTCTGACGAGTCTGACCCAAACTGAACCCGGGCTGACTTGTTCTCCTCTGGAAGGTTTTTTACAAGTGCGGATCCCTCTGACGAGTCCCTTACTGGACTTTCTGTGGCGTTCTGCCCATTTTCAACAGGAGTGGCGGAGATGGAGGGAACTGGGCTCCCCGTGGCAGACCTGGACCGTGGCTTCGAGGGCTCTCCCCGCTTCCGCGTTTTCATCTGAACCGTGGAGACGTCGGACGAAGACATCGTGGTGACATGGCCCGTTTCAGGAAACGGCGAAATGCCGTTTGGACTGAGGGAGGAAGGGGAGGATTCTTGAGGAGACGCTGACGTCGGGACGTAATCGGTACCGGAGAATCTATGGATCAGATCTTTGACGCTGCCAGAGCGGGTTAGGTTAGAACGTCTGGTTACAGTGGTTAGCGATGCTCCTTCGGCTGTCGGCGGTTTCCCGCGGTTGGTCCTCCGGGATTGATCTGAATCTACTCCGTTGGTGGTGGCAGTGCTTTGGTAAGAAGGCAACGCGGAGGAGGAGGAGGATGAGGAGGAAGAGGAGGAAGAGGAGACCTCGACGCGGTCTGAAACACTCCCACTTTGCTGAAAGAATTGAACATAATAATAAAACACCCCAGCCAGATGATAAATAAAGGAGGTGCACTGCCAAATTATTTTCTGTGAATATGACCCACAGAATAAGGATTCTAGCGTTCAAGTGGTCAAAACAATTATTAGAGAGAAAAGGATTTGGGGTCTGGGTTTTTCCTAAATGTTTTGATTGCAAGTCCAGACAATTTAAGAAGACAATTTATTCATGAAGACAGTGAGGGGTTGCTCTTTCTTTCTTGATCCACTGGACTGAAATGACTGATCGTACATTTTAAGTTGTGTGATTCTGGACAATACTTTTTTGTTGTTGTTGTTATTATCGTGCTTAGACCTAAGAACATAGAAGCAAAGAACACAGAAGCAATCCGTTGGGATTTCAACAACAACAAATACAAACAAAACAAAACAGTAAATGAGTAACAGAAAGAAAGTGAAATAAAAAGTAAAATAGGGTATGCGGCATGTGACATCAACATTATACCCGGGAGGGATTATGCGGGAACGCCGACTGAGTGGCAAAAAACTACTTTCTGGACTTGACAGCCCACACATCCACACAGAAAAGTCCTGTCTGTTTGCATTAAACAACGCTAAATTACGTTAAACTCACTTCGCCACTTATTATGCATGCACATTATGCATGCACATAACCTCTACAGAAAAACTGTAAATTAGAAACAAGAAAATACAAATACCAGTTTTAATAAAACTAGCATTAAAGCTGCAATACTCTACCATACAAATACATTGGAGTAAATGTGTTTGACCTGGTTGAATAAAAACTACGGTATCAATAAAATCAATTAATCGTAACATTAGTAAGAGTAAAAACTGTTTGAATGAAATATACCAATAGAGAAAACAGTACATTAGCCTCTAATCATGTGCTCAATCACAACATATTAGAGTCTAATTTAGAAACACGCGTCGCTTACTGTTTTGTTTGAATTCATTGATATTGATATGATCAATAACAGTCCTTTCAAAGTTCAAACCAAACATTTTCTTCCAAACCAATAGGAAGGACAGACATGAATCCCTCTTGAGAAGCGGTAACATCTGCTCATCTGAGAGCACGCACGCACGCACGCACGCACGCACAAACACACACACACTTCTTTGAAAATGCCCACATTACCAAATCCAAATCCCCACTTCACTCACGGCAAAAAGGAAAATACAAATTTCATTTAGGCCTGAAAAGCCACTTAAATGAATCCAAGTTTAATTAACGATTAAAAAAACGCACACACACACGCACAGACGCATGCACACACACACGCACACAAACTCACACACACACACACACACACACACACACACACACACACACACACACACACACACACACACACACACACACACACACACGCACACGCACACGCACACGCACACGCACACGCACACAGCCACACATGCACACAAAAGAGTAATTCCATTTAGTGCTACTTTTGAAAATGAGATGGCCAGTAGCCAGGTTTTTAACTTGGGGCCCTTAATCCAGGGGCTCGCCGAGGCATCCTCCCCCAGGGACAGTGATGTGAGTTTGGGCCAGGGTCTAGGGGGGGATCAGGGCTAATCATGGAGGTATTAAAATGTTTACAGGTCATGGTGGGATTAGCCCATAGGCTAATAGTTTTTAATGTTATTATTTCTGTCTGTCATTATAGGATGAACTCTGACCACTAAGGATGAATGGAATGCTGCGTGTGTGTGTGTGTGTGTGTGTGTGTGTGTGTAAGGCCAGCCGTCTACAAGACACCAGCATCCAGCAAGCTTAATAATGTAAGGACAAGATAAACTTCAGTTTAAGATAAAACATATGCACACAGTAAATCCCTGTGTAAAACACACACACACACACACACACACACACACGGCAGGCCACCGCCCTCTTTAGAGTTGTCAGTTCCGTCAGGGAGAGAACTTGTGTCAAAACCACAGCAACAGCAACGCAACCAATTAGCGGGAACAGCGGCGTGTTGGACACATGCGCGGCTCGCCAGGGGTTGTCCCCTCGCCAATCTGCTTAGCAATATGTCCCCACCACACAGCTGCAAATAATAACACTAATGAACTGAGAATCCTCAGTGTTCATTTCACTCTGAGAGTGTATACAGGTGTGAACAAATGGACCCTTTGGGTCACAAATGGATAAATATTAGGGTTTTAGGGATTAGGGTTGAGGGATTTTACTGTGTACAGACCTGATGACCTGTCTGACTGTCGGTGTGAAGGTCTCTTTTAAGGGAAATTGAGGCCAAATGCATTACAATGGCAGCGGTGGTGCGGTGTGGGTGCCTTCCTCCTCCGTCGTTGTGGTCGGAACTTTGGAATATCTTTTAAGTCGGCAGATCTACAAGCTCGTAGCGCGCCCTACGAGCTTGTAGGTCTGCTATTTTTGAAAAATCGTGAAAATATTTATTTCAGAAAACTGGAGGATTTAGAAGAAACTTTTTAAATTTCGAGGTCAGGCCTAAATGGGTTAATGCAAAGAAAACATTACATTTTTATGGATTGAGATTTTCTTTTATCTTTCACAGTCATATTGTGTGGATGTACTGTATGTACAGCATATAGGCCTGCCATGAACCACCTTTTCCCCAGTGTGACTATTTAACTCATCTTCTATTTTCTATGATAAGACTAATTCATATGAATCTATGTTTGATAATCCAAATGTAGGACATTTGAAGTGATCTTTAAGACTTTATTGTTATGCAAAGTAAGTCGATGCGGTGACACTCACGCTGCAACATGTAACAATTTAAAGCTTAAGTACAGTAGCTATTCAAACGATAATCTTAAAATGAATGGTCTTCAATTAAATCTAATGAGAGCGCATTAATTCAGCAAGAATCGCTCCAGTAGATTAACCACACATCTATTTGTTCAAAATCTAGGTTGAATTATAAATTATCGGATTATGCATGCTCATTTTCCACCACCAGATTAATCCAATCTGCTAAACAAATTACAGCTTTCCTACTGTCTGTCGCTATTAGGCCGTCTCCCTTCAACTTCCCTAATGTCTGTCTGTCTGTCTGTCTCTCCTATGCTGTCTCTCTCTCAACTGTCTGTCTCTCCTACACTGTCTCCCTCTCATCTTTTTCTGCTGTCTGTCAGGGCTATTACAATGTGTTGGTTTTCAACCTGTCTACACATTATCATGATAAACCCCACTAAAGTAACACGCTCTAACAGCTCAGCTGCTACCACGTACATGACATGTTTCCCTGTCATGAAGACTTTTTAGACGAGGATTCATACAAAGATCTCTGTGTGTGTGTGTGTGTGTGTGTGTGTGTGTCTGTGTGTGTGTGTGTGTGTGTGTGTGTGTGTGTGTGTGTGTGACAGACAGAGCCATACGAACAGGCAGATGTTTCCTCCATCTCGACTTCAACTGCATGTCTGAGACAAAGACTGACAACATCTGGACCCACGCCAGTCACGCGCGCGCACGCACACACGCACTCACGAAGTGCCTTGCTTAATGGCACTTCTACTAAAGTTATTGAGTGTCACTTTCCCCACACAGTGTTTAACATGCTTTTTACATTCTCTGGGTCAAATGTACGCCTGCCAAAGTCTGTGCTCACAAACCGTGTTAAATAATTGTCCACTAGATATCTGCGCTGCCTGATATCTGCGCTGATGAGCTATTGGCAGTACTGAGTGTCAACCAGCAGGTCTAGACACCCCTTACACCCCTTATACTTCTTTGCCAATTCTTTACTATTTCGATTAGTTCAAATAGACGATCTACAAGCTCACAACGTCGTATCATCCTCTTTGGAGGATACAAAGATCCCACACCTGCAGATGACTAGCAGCAAACTAGCAGTTATTCAGTACGGTTTGGAGCGGTCGGCACTCCCACATGACATCAGGTGGGAACTGGCAGCCATAACTGGCAGCAACAGAAATAACTGGGGGGTGATTGCTGCAAAACAATACAAGCACACAAAAATGCCATCTAATAACCGTGTGGCTTCCATGTGAATGTCAGACTTAATGTGGCCAGTATATGACGTCAGTCGTCTATGACTTATGTATGACATGACTCCAAATTTGGGCAAGGTTTCAGCCGATCAAACCCCCCACTGATTTCCACACAGACCCATTTCTAGATGGCTCTAGACAGGGAGTGTACCTATATGTTCCCCAGGTTCTGTTCCCCAGGTTCTATGTCCCCCAGGTTATATGTTCCCCAGGTTCTATGTTCCCCAGGTTCCATGTTCCCCAGGTTCTGTTCCCCAGGTTCTGTTCCCCAGGTTCTGTTCCCCAGGTTCTATGTTCCCCAGGTTCCATGTTCCCCAGGTTCTGTTCCCCAGGTTCTGTTCCCCAGGTTCTGTTCCCCAGGTTCTATGTTCCCCAGGTTCTATGTTCCCCAGGTTCTATGTTCCCCAGGTTCTATGTTCCCCAGGTTCTATGTTCCCCAGGTTCTGTTCCCCAGGTTCTGTTCCCCAGGTTCTATGTTCCCCAGGTTCTATGTTCCCCAGGTTCTATGTTCCCCAGGTTCTATGTTCCCCAGGTTCTGTTCCCCAGGTTCTATGTTCCCCAGGTTCTGTTCCCCAGGTTCTGTTCCCCAGGTTCCATGTTCCCCAGGTTCTGTTCCCCAGGTTCTGTTCCCCAGGTTCTATGTCCCCCAGGTTCTATGTTCCCCAGGTTCTATGTTCCCCAGGTTCTATGTTCCCCAGGTTCTATGTTCCCCAGGTTCTGTTCCCCAGGTTCTATGTTCCCCAGGTTCTATGTTCCCCGGGTTCTATGTTCCCCAGGTTCTATGTTCCCCAGGTTCTATGTCCCCCAGGTTCTATGTTCCCCAGGTTCTATGTCCCCCAGGTTCTATGTCCCCCAGGTTCTATGTTCCCCAGGTTCTATGCTCCCCAGGTTCTATGTCCCCCAGGTTCTATGTTCCCCAGGTTCTATGCTCCCCAGGTTCTATGTTCCCCAGGTTCTATGTTCCCCAGGTTCTATGTTCCCCAGGTTCTATGTCCCCCAGGTTCTATGTTCCCCAGGTTCTATGCTCCCCAGGTTCTATGTTCCCCAGGTTCTATGTTCCCCAGGTTCTATGCTCCCCAGGTTCTATGTTCCCCAGGTTCTATGTTCCCCAGGTTCTATGTTCCCCACCATGCAAAAAAGGTTCTTTGTTCCCCACTTAGAATAAACCTAAACCTAAACCAGAAACCTAAGCTAGTAATTTTCGTAATTCTAGTAAGACTAAAAGTATTTTAGCAACTTAGTCTTAGTGTTACTTTTAGTAGCAAATTCTGATTTAAGCTCAGTCTTTGAACAATCCATTGAACTTTAGGCCTGCCTAGACTACTTAAACTAGTCTTAGCCAACTAAAAATTAACATTGGCATGAAATGAACTAAAACGAAATTGCTCAGACTCTTCAACAAAGATGGCAAAAACAAACATTATTTGTTCTGTACTTATACATACAATTGTATAGTACAAAGCACTGAAGTCCTTAAACCAGAAACCTATGACGCTAACCCTAAACCCTAAGGTAAGTGGGGAACATAGAACCTGGGGGACATAGAACCTGGGGAACATAGGGATGACCCCTCTAGAGTCACACGCCCCATAAAAACAGAGAAAGCCCAAGTCTCATGAAACTGTAGACGTTTTGTCTTGTAGACTAATATAGACAACATCCAGACAAGACACATGTGATGCATGATGATGTATGACGATAAGAGCGCCCCTCACTTCACACAAGTGTGATTTTGTTTGATGGGCGATAGCCCCCTCCTATGTACAGCTTTTGGTGTGTGTGTGTGTGTGTTGTCTCAACACCAAATGCCATTGCGTAACACAAACATTGAAGACGAAGGTGAGGACGCCGGAATGAGATGATGTATGATGATGCACGATGATAAGAGCACCCCTCACTTCACATGAGTGTGATTTTTTTAATTACCATGCTGTTTTCTGGTTGGTTGTCGTTCCTGCCTTGCATACTGTGGTCACTCTGATAGGCTGTGGAGATCTGCTCCTTGTCTGACCTGAACAAGGAAACAGAGTTGATGATTAGGATTATGTACATAAAATGTCTCCCTGATGGATTCATGCAATTTGATGAATGAAATGTTGACAAATGAACAATCCAGCTAAACGCATATGGAGTGACCTCGCTAATGACAGGAACTCAATCATTGATTTTTTTCACTGACGAAACCTAAATGGAAAGCACATGAAAACGTAGCTATGATGACTAAAACTAAATATATTGACAATTTCGTCAACAAATAAAAAATTAGACTAAAATGTTTGCAAGGGACCAGTGGACAAGAGATCCAGTATATAAAAGACACAAGTCAATTTACGCTATAGCAGATCTGCAAGCTCACAACGCGTCACGCTCCATTTGTACACTCTCAGAGTTACAGACCCATATAAGGGTCCATTTGGTTACAAACTATCATTTAGCTGGGGACCCCCTGGACCTCCCTCAAGGACCCCTGGGGGTCCCCGGACAAACAGACAGACAGACAGACAGACAGACAGACCTGTAGTAGTCTCTTAATATTCTCAGAGTGAAACAGTGTAGTTTTCGGGTCTCCTGCTGGTACTGGAGCAGGTCTTGCGTGAGGAGGTCGTGGAGCGCGCTCAGCGCCTGCTCCTGGAACACCAGGCGTTCGGACTGGGCCAGATGTTCTGTGACGCGAGCCTGCAGCTCTCTGCGCGTGTGCAACAGCAACTGGAAGGAGAGAGAGAGAGAGAGAGAGACAACACAAGTTAGTACTACTCGCCGCCATCTAGTGGCTGGATCCGTAACGAGAAACGTGTAGTGTAAAATCAGGCCATGTAACGAGTCCCGCGAACATTATTTAAACCCATTCTGACCGGGCACCCATTTTGGTGTTGGCATCATGTTATGCTTTAGCTATTGAAAAATAGCAGATCTACAAGCTCATATCGCGCCACCGAGTGGCACGATACGAGCTTGTAGGTCTGCTATTTTTGAACAATCGAAGAACGACTGACATTTTTTAAAATCTGATCTCAGGTCAGAATGGGTCAATCAGACCAGTGTGTGTCCAGTGGAAACCTCGTATGAATCTGATCTCAGGTCAGAATGGGTTAATTCACCCAAAACATACATTTTGTAACCGCCGATCATGACCGCCGCATTCAAGCTCGTTTTGATCAAAAAACCGCAGCCTGGAAAAATAATCTGTGATAAATGGATTCTAAGAAATCCATTCCCGTAGACATCATTAGCTTAAGCACGCTGACGTTTCACTTCTGTCGGGGCCCAATTGTGGGTCGCAAAGATTTCAAATTCTAACTTCTAAAAAATACTTCATGAATAAAATGAAAATGAAAAAGTGAAATGACTGATCTGCAAGCTCACAGCGTAGCTCGCAAGGAATCAAGGAAGCAGCTAAACAAAGCAGTAACCACCTGGCTGTACAGTAGGCTTCTTATGCAAAACTATAGATCTGACAATTATTTGATTAGCTCTAGTCATGTAAACAGAGACAAAGCAATGGTCTGTTATAAGTGAGTATTCAACAAAGCTACATAACATTATTTGCTCCCTCAGTCAATAACTAACATTAATAGAGTTAAGTGTAGGTTACTGGTGTGATGTGGACTAAGGCAAATATCACAATATGCATTTCAATCAATAATATTGTAATAATATTATTTAAACTGTCAAAACTTGTCAGTTTGTAGATCTGCTATTTTGACTATAAGTGATTGAAAACCAGGACTTTTCTGGGATATCACAATATTATCATGGTCTCTCACATGATGACATGGACAGTCACATGACATCAACACATCAGCTGTACCATGGTCTCTCATATGACGACATGGAGGACGGTCACATGACATCAATACATCAGCTGTACCATGGTCTCTCATATGACGACATGGAGGACGGTCACATGACATCAATACATCAGCTGTGCCATGGTCTCTCATATGACGACATGGAGGACGGTCACATGACATCAACACATCAGCTGTGCTTACAGTGCAGGTGTGCAGGCCGTGGTGTCCCGTCAGGTCCTGCTCAGCGTGTCTTTTCTTCTCTTGCAGGTCTGAGAGCTCAGAGGAGATCTGCTGCTGCCGCAGGGCGATCTCACACAGCCTGGACCAGCAGAGGAGAGACCGGGAAGAGTTAAGAGAGCGCATTCAAATAGCCCAGTATAGACTCCTGACAAACAGTGACATCCACAGCAAAGAATATAATACGAGATGAAATGGGGGTAATCGTCGATGTGATCAGATTCTAAAAATGTCTTCTACATCCTGACAGTTTTCTGAAGAAGCTATGTTTCTATGTCAGTCGTTCTTCGATTTTTCAAAAATAGCAGACCTACAAGCTCGTAGCACTCAGTGCACAGTGGTGCGCTATGAGCTTGTAGATCTGCTATTTTTCAATAGCTAAGCATAACATAATGCTAACACCAAAAGGGGTTCCCGCCCAAAATGGGTTAAAATGGAGCATTTATACAGTACCGTTTTCCAAAGCGCTTTACAATGGTCATGCCATTCACCTGTTCACAGTGTCAAGCTCAATGACACTTCGACACTTGTGGGTATATTTCAAAATATATACAAAAAATATACAAAAAATGTTCTATGATTGTGTATGAATGTGTGCGTGAAATGATGAATGTAATGGCATGTTGTAAAGGCGCAAAAAAGGGCAGATCATGCTAAATACAACGAATGCATATTGTCATTTTAACATAGCTGTCGCCATGACGAATGACAGTGTTAGTACAAGACCACAGACTGTTACCGTCAGCAACAGAGCGGTTGTTGGTCATTAAGTCGGTTTGCTCGAGGGGCACCTCCTCCTCACCAATGTTGTTGTTGGAACTTTGGAAGTATAACTCATGACATTTTCCCACGCAGGTTTTATTTATTTATTTCCTCCAAAAAAAAAGGTTTAAGCCGGCAACTCCTCGAGTCACACGGCTGCTTCTCTGACCCAAGCAAGGCCCCCGCCGCCGCCACTTACATAACCGTTCAAAAAGCATGACATCCTTAAGCAAATACGCCGTGTTGTCAAAGACACGCAGATGGCTGAACGGCTGATAGAAGGCTGCAATTACTCCTCCCTAAGTCAGCAACAGGCAAACATTCATATGTAAACTATGTGACTGGTGGGGTTTTTTTTCTGTGAGTACAGTGGATGCACTTACTGATTGAGAGGATTAAGTAACAACAGTGAGTCACTGAGTGCTTTTGTACAGAGTTAAATTAACAATAATGATTTTACTGTGTATAACCGTGAAGTGAAGAGTGAACCAATATTCTCCAACGCAAGTCTGAGCCGCGACACGCCCCTCTAGACCATTCTGACCTGAGATCAGATTCTAAAAATGTCTTCTACCTCCTGACAGTTTTCTGAAAAAGCTATGTTTCTATGTCAGTCGTTCTTCGATTTTTCAAATATTGCAGAACTACAAGCTCGTAGCGTGCCACTCGGTGGCGCCTATGAGCTTGTAGATCTGCTATTTTTCAATAGCTAAAGGATAGCATAATGCTTACATCAAAAGGGGTTCCAAAATGGGCTAGAACAGAAACCTATAACAGTTAGGCCAGGCTATCTGGAACCTGGCTGTGAGCCTTTCCGACGCTTGTAAGATCTCTTCTCTGGAATAAACCCAAATATTATTGTAATAAGAGGTTTCCTCTGTTTATTGATGTAGATATACTGTCAGCTATATATGGACCGGTATTTACTATGAAAACAATTATAATCCTACAGCGGCACGCCTTTATCCAAAGAGCTTTACAATGTGCACTACATTCACCCATGCGATGGAAACCATGCAAGGCAACAACCAACCTGCTCATCGGGAGCAGTTTGGGGTTCAGTGTCTTGCTCAAGGACACTTGGACACTTAAGTGGAAGGGAGCCGGGGATGGTTCCATGCAGGAGGGACCTAAGCGCCACCCCAGTAGGACGTGCTGGGTCTTATACACCAAACAAACTGAATTCTGGGAGGCTGGAGAACCTAATGTAGCAGTAGGCCTACATTGTAACCTAGTTTACATTTGAGCTACATATACACAGTAGCAACATGCGTTTTTCAGAAAACTCTAAGCAACGCAATAAATAAATAAATGGGAATCCCCCATTCAAGATTTGACTTGTTAAATGTTTTCAGAATTTTTCAAAAGTTTGCAGATGTGACACGTTGTTATAGCTTAGATCTGGCTTTTTTTTTTTTTGGCGAAAGGGCCTTTCTGTGTGGAGTTTGCATGTTCTCCCTGTGTCCCCTAGGTACCCTCACAAAAAAAACCTTGCAGTAATCCTGGTCTCTAAACTACCTCCCCCTGGGTCACCTGATGGGAGGGAAAAAGAACCGGACGGAGTAACGTGTTCCTTCCACGCGCTTTACGTCCGGCAGCTTGGACTCCTCATGCATAGAAGGAAGCATGAGGTCAGTCCGTTGCCCTCTCCCCAGGTCGGCAGAGGAAGTGTAGCGCCCAGGATTACATTAGATAATTGACACTGGGTGAAACAATCGGGTGAAAAATCGTGGGATAAAAAAAAAAGGAAAAAAAAATATATATATATCTGCCATTTTCAAATAGCTGACATGTATAGGGTTAAAGTGGTTCAATAGAGTTTGATTAGCATGTTATATTAACTCGTTTAAGCTGGGCACCCCCCCCCCCACAAGCTTTGAGAATGACCTCAATGGTATTCACGTGCAGTTTAAAAACATGCCCACATGAGGGAGCTAAATCTCTGCAACAGCACAGTCAGGAACATGCCCACAGAGAACAGTGGAAGTGTTGTGTTTACAGAAATAGGAAACAGACAGCTCATTTGGAGGAAACCTTTGACGGATATGCTAAGAAATTAACATCAAAATGTAAGGAAAGGCAAATTAATGCAACCGACACGAAAACAACTGCATGAAAAACAAAAGGCCTTAGGGGGGAAATTATTAACATTTTGTTAATGAGAAATTCAAGGGTGTGTGCTGCCTTTCCTGCGTGTGCGACTGCACCGTGTGTGCTTGTGTGTGTGTGTGTGTGTGTGTGTGTGTGTGTGTGTGGGGGGGGGGGGGGGGGGGGCATGTGGCTAATATGCATGCATTATGTACTGCAACTGCCATGTATTGCGTGCTTGCGTAAAGGCGATTGCGATTGCGCGTGCGTGCGCGCGTGTGTGTGTGTATGCGTGTGTGGTTGCGTGTTAACAGAGCTGTCAGAAGAAGCAGGACTTGTCTTTCTCCGTGGTGCTTTACGGGGGCTGCTGGCGACAGACAGACAGACAGACAGGGTGCACACAAACACATGGAGGCGCTGAATGAACTCATCACAGATTACAGGTTTCTGAGGGGAGAAACACACTCCAATCAGCTGTCAGAGGAGCCATCAAAACACTGCCTCCCTTATCATTTACAGCTATTCTGTGAGTGTGAGTGGGTAGTGTTCGATTGTGTGTTCGATTGTGTGTGTGCGTGCGTTTTTGTGTGCGTGCGCGTACATGTGCATGTGTGCGTGCGTGTCTGTGTGTGTCTCTGTGTGTGCGTGCGTGCGTGTAGTATGCGCTTATATGATTATGTTTCAAATATGTCTGTGCACTGCATTTGTATATCTTGTTTGTCGCATCGCGATACATTGTGAGCTTGTAGCAGTAATTTATACACTTGCCATCCTGAAAGTATAGAAAAGAAACGTGTGTGTGTGTGTGTGTGTGTGTGTGTGTGTGTGTGTGTGTGTTCATGCATCTGAGGCACACACACACACACACACACACACCCTACCAGCTGTCAAGCTATTCTGATTAGGTGCTTACTTACAGAAATGTGTAAATAGGACACTACACACTATAATTATATAGATGTATAACAAATACGTTTCACTTCATAAATTGGAGGTGAAAAATGTGTGAGTGTTTCTGTTCGCTGTGACACTTTCATTTGGAGAAGAGTGTGGGGTATGTGTGTGTACAGTATGCTGTTAGAGATGCCCTTATGATCCACACCGGTTAATATATAATATATATATATAATATATGATTATACAATTCTTGTGGGAAATCAGCCACCGGAACGGTAACGTTGCGTGCCGTGTTGAGCTTGTAGATCTGCAATTTATGTCGTGTGATGGTGACTGGCTTATGTTTTCTAGGAAGGGAAGCCGGGCGGAGAGGGTGATATTTGTCACTGCACTCCCAACTGGCTAGGGCGGCACCCGGCAGCGGGCATGTGAGCCAGTAGGATATGACAGTATGTCCTCCCGATGGGGGCTCCTCACTGGCATGTGAGCCAGTAGGATACGACAGTATGTCCTCCCGATGGGGGCTCCTCACTGGCATGTGAGCCAGTAGGATACGACAGTATGTCCTCCCGGTGGGGGCTCCTCACTGGCATGTGAGCCAGTAGGATATGACAGTATGTCCTCCCGGTGGGGGCTCCTCACTGACATGTGAGCCAGTAGGATATGACAGTATGTCCTCCCGATGGGGGCTCCTCACTGACATGTGAGCCAGTAGGATACGACAGTATGTCCTCCCGGTGGGGGCTCCTCACTGGCATGTGAGCCAGTAGGATACGACAGTATGTCCTCCCGATGGGGGCTCCTCACTGGCATGTGAGCCAGTAGGATACGACAGTATGTCCTCCCGGTGGGGGCTCCTCACTGGCATGTGAGCCAGTAGGATACGACAGTATGTCCTCCCGATGGGGGCTCCTCACTGGCATGTGAGCCAGTAGGATACGACAGTATGTCCTCCCGGTGGGGGCTCCTCACTGGCATGTGAGCCAGTAGGATACGACAGTATGTCCTCCCCATCTCAAAATATTTTGTATTTTTAAGGGGACCTTCCAGAAGCAAAGATTTAAGTTAAAAATGTTCACTTTATAGTTTATATATTCAAATGTTTGAATTCAGTGATTTCACTTCAAATATTATTTGTTTGTGTGCTGACCATATAAGGAGTTCCTCCCTGTCCCCAGTTAACCACTGGGGTCAAAAAACCTTAGGTTTCGTTTTTGGCTAGGGTTAGCCAGCCATCATCCAATCACCCAAATCACTGAATGCTCCTTTAAGATGTGGCAAAGAACCATTTTGTCAGTGAAACGATCCTGTAATGCTCTCTCACTGGCAGCCCATGCAGGGCGGGGCATGGAGGCGTGGCATGGAGGTGTTGAAAATAACACATTAATCTGCCCTCATCCATTAATGACCTCCAGCTTTGAACCACCTGACGTCACGGAAAGGATCACATCAGCAGGCCGGGACAAGTGTCAATGATGCAGTGATGGGAATCGTGTGTGTGTGTGTGTGTGTGTGTGTGTGTGTGTGTGTGTGTGTGTGTGTGTGTGTGTGTGTGTGTGTGTGTGTGTGTGGGAAAACCTTGAGCCTTAAAGAAAAGTGATGTGTTTTGTCTTGTCTTCATTCACGTGACTAATATAAAATAATACTAGAGGATAGAACAAAAAAGAACAGATCCTCAGTTATTCATGTACAGGGTAGGGTCTGTTTACTAAGTAGGCCTACAGTATAGAGGGTTTAAGTGGTCTTTTTCACAAAGAAATCTTTGAGACCTTTTTAATCTTCACAGCGAAAATAGGAGGAAGTTAAACAAACAAACCAAACTCAACAATAAGAGCATATTAACAATCAGAGCTGCAGCTGTTACAACTGCAGTCAACGTTAGGAATAAGCAAGCAGAATGAGAACATTCACTATAGCGTCTCAAATTCAGAACATTGCAGGATTGTAGCTACGGGCAAATCTTACTCTTGTGTTGACTCTTGTTCCTTCCTTTACTCATTAAGAAGTTCTTCAGTAGTAATTAAAAGACAGCCATGCAGATTATTAATACACGCCTTGAAATTATTTTTCCTGATGCCTTCAAAACTGCTGATGTGAAACCTACTGATTAAGCCTAATTTAGAATGTGGAGTTCTACAAAAATGAGAACAATCTGCTACAGAAATCTCAGTTGGTGAAGGTTTCAGAGCTAATCATAGCACAGAATCTGCTCTCGTTAACCACGTGTGCGTGTGTGTGTGTGTATTGTGTGTGTGCGTGCGTGCGTGCGTGAGAGGCGAGCGAGTTTGACCAGGCTCTGCGGCACTATCTATCTATCTATCTATCTATCTATCTATCTATCTATCTATCTATCTATCTATCTATCTATCTACTTCATGCACAAACCTATAATCAGGTTTAATTCTTAACCATCACCGGCAAGACTTGTACAGAACTGCCTTCATTTACAGGAATCAGAAAGAGAAAGTGTGGGCGGTTTATGTTATCTAATACAATCAAATCTAATCTATGACCAGGTCTCTTAATTATTTATTTTAGACCCCACACGGACCGGGGTTGGCAATGTACTTGGTGCACTCTTTTTGTTTCCCTGTACACAACATAATGCTATAGAGATGAATCCACAGAGGGGTGCCCTGGGTGCAGCCATTACTGAGGTGTACCACGGAGGGGTGCCCTGGGTGCAGCCATTACTGAGGTGTACCACAGAGGGGTGCCCTGGGTGCAGCCATTACTGAGGTGTACCACAGAGGGGTGCCCTGGGTGCAGCCATTACTGCGGTGTACCACGGAGGGGTGCCCTGGGTGCAGCCATTACTGAGGTGTACCACAGAGGGGTGCCCTGGGTGCAGCCATTACTGCGGTGTACCACGGAGGGGTGCCCTGGGTGCAGCCATTACTGAGGTGTACCACAGAGGGGTGCCCTGGGTGCAGCCATTACTGAGGTGTACCACAGAGGGGTGCCCTGGGTGCAGCCATTACTGCGGTGTACCACGGAGGGGTGCCCTGGGTGCAGCCATTACTGACCACAGAGGGGTGCCCTGGGTGCAGCCATTACTGCGGTGTACCACGGAGGGGTGCCCTGGGTGCAGCCATTACTGAGGTGTACCACGGAGGGGTGCCCTGGGTGCAGCCATTACTGAGGTGTACCACGGAGGGGTGCCCTGGGTGCAGCCATTACTGAGGTGTACCACAGAGGGGTGCCCTGGGTGCAGCCATTACTGAGGTGTACCATTAAGCGCAGCTTTACACCTCAGCACTAGTTAGCTAGGACACTGAATCCATGGAGCATCCTCCGTGGACTCGTCTATAGATCAACTTTTTAGCTCAAGAAATCAAAAGAGAAATTAGACGTTTTAAACCTTTTAAAATCTTTTGAAATGGCACAGGCCGGCCTAGCGTTCCGGGCACCAATAGGCTCCTTATGCAGCCTGACAGCGCATCGCAGGTTCGAGTCCCGTTCCTGACTTTGCTGTATATGTCACTCCCCGTCTCTCTCCCCTTGTTTCCTGTCTGTCTCCACTTTCCACTATCAATGAAGGCAAAAAGCCACAAAATTAATAAAATAAAAGTTATTTAATCCATTAAACCATAGCGCCCGGCGATTTATAGCAGCGGAGCGCTTTTACCGACGGACCGGATGTTATCCTGGATGTGGCTGTAGCAGACCAAAACCCTCTAGAGGCGATCGACAACAATCTACCGCGACTAGCGACGGGACCGCGGTATTAGACGTTATTTTGTTTATTTTCTTTTTCTTTTTTGTATTTAGTTTGTTTGTACTGTATGTGTGTTGCTATTGTTTTCTTTGTTTTTTTTGTTCAAAAAATTAATAAAAATGTAAGTGACAAAAAAAAAAGCTATCGTTTGTGGTTCTTCTGGATTTAAGTAGCATTCCACGAAACCACGCGATCCTCATAAAACCCCCTCAAGCACTGGGCTGGCCTCTCAGAATGTGTTCTAAATAGATTCTGAACATTTCTGAAGAAAAGGATTCCTTAGTCATAACTCTGTCACGTCACGTGTCAGAGAAATATGACATACGTGTTGCACGAGCGAGCAAACTCGGACCTCAGCAGAACCACTAGTAGCGCTATAGAAGCATACCTTCTTTATGTAAGTGTAAGTGTAAGGTCCGGCCAAATACCCGTGTTAATTATTCTGCAACCAGCCATTAATGAACTGCAGTGTTTAATCACTTCCTCAATTGGCTTCATATCCAGAACCGGATGCTTGCCGCCTGGCCGAGAGTGGAACTGCAGACACGCCGAGGAAGGCCTTTCGCACCCATGTGGTGTGCAGTAACTATGCACCCTAACTTACCCTAACCTATTTTGGTCACCCCCACAATATTGTACATGTATCTGTTGGACCTGTCAATGTTGGATGCCTAACGCCGAAGCTCCACTGCAGCCATTGATCGGGCGTCCCGCCAGCGTCACGTTATCGGAATGTTAACCTTTTTAATCGATTAACCAATGCCGACGGATGCGCTTGGACGGAGTCACCCATTCGCCCCGCGCATACACGCCGTCCTCTCCCGAGACTACTCCCCCACCCTGAGTCTCACCCATCCCGGGTTCCCCTCCCCCCCTTTTATCATTCAATAAACTGTTGAACTTGAGCGAAGGTGTGGTCTCTTACTAAGTGAAATCCCTCTTAATCTCACTTTCCTTTTCTTTCTGACACGCATGTCCACACACACACACACGCACGTGCACGCACGCACGCACAATTAAGACTTGTGATTTTACTGTGCAAGGATAAATGCCTAAAATAACAACACACAGACAGGCAGAGACAGGATGAATCATGTGAGGTGGATCCTTGGAACTGAACATGCTGATGTTTGGAGATACAGTACAACATGTACCTGTTCCACAAAGTT
This sequence comes from Protomyctophum parallelum, assembly GCF_964188405.1. Lineage (NCBI taxonomy): Eukaryota > Metazoa > Chordata > Actinopteri > Myctophiformes > Myctophidae > Protomyctophum > Protomyctophum parallelum. The sequence goes on from NC_139713.1 coordinate 37,321,747, forward strand.
GCTGTGACCAAACCTCACACCGCACCACAACACAACACCACAGCACACAACACACAACACCACACCAGCACAACACACCACCACAGCACAGCAGTCACACAACATAACACAACAAAGCACAGTAAAGCAGACCACAACTGCACCACCAAAAAACGACATCACCTCACACACCACAACATCATCACCTATTAGTGGTTCTCAAACGTTTTAATTTCACCGACCCGGAGAAGTAGAGAGAAAGGGATCCCGCACACCGTCTTCACTTAGAATTAGATTTATTGAGCAACGTTTCGGTCGATCAGAACGTCGTCAGGCATTGAACGACTGAAACATTGCTCAATAAATCTAATTTGAAGACAGTGTGCGGGATCCTTTTTTCTCTAAATCTCCAGTTCCAGTTATCCGACGCACCTGTCCACTGTAGGTGTGCAGAAGGACTTTTTTTCTTCTAAAGATTTCACAGATCCCCCAACCCCTCCCTCTCTCTTCTATTCAAATGGCTGTTAATTGGCATGAGAAACATGCGTTTACATTGCCAAAACATGACAACATTACATTGTGAAATAAAACAATCAAAACTAAGCAATGTATAGGAATAAAAAAAGTGTGTAAACAGAGCTGTGTCACACTGCAGTCACAATTTCACTGCAAGATTACAAATATAATATGAAAACTCTTTAAATACAAACTTAACTAAACCTGTGTATGTAACTGTGTGTAACTGTGCGTGCGTGTGTGTGTGCGTGCGGCGTTCTCTCTTACTGTGTGTGTATGTTGGTGAGCTCCTGCTCCGTTTGACTGTGTAGCTGCTGGAGGTGAAAGGTCAGCTCCTGGCACTGCACGGTGTAGCTCCAAACACCTCCTCTGTCTGAGACCTCCTCCAACAACACACCCTGAGGAGAGGAGAGAGAGGAGAGGGAGAGGGAGAGGGAGAGGGAGAGGGAGAGGGAGAGGGAGAGGGAGAGGGAGAGGGAGAGGGAGAGGGAGGAGAGAGGAGAGAGGAAGAGAGAGGGAGAGGGAGAGAGAGGGAGAGGGAGAGGGAGAGGGAGAGGGAGAGGGAGAGGGAGAGGGAGAGGGGGAGGGGGAGAGGGAGAGGGAGAGGGAGAGGGAGAGGGAGAGGGAGAGGGAGAGGGAGAGGGAGAGGGAGAGGGAGAGGGAGAGGGAGAGGGAGAGGGAGAGAGGGAGAGAGAGGGAGAGAGAGGGAGAGGGAGAGGGAGAGGGAGAGGGAGAGGGAGAGGGAGAGGGAGAGGGAGAGGGAGAGGGAGAGGGAGAGGGAGAGGGAGAGGGAGAGGGAGAGGGAGAGGGAGAGGGAGAGAGAGGAGAGAGGGAGAGAGGGAGAGGGAGAGGGAGAGGGAGAGGGAGAGGGAGAGGGAGAGGGAGAGGGAGAGGGAGAGGGAGAGGGAGAGAGAGGGAGAGGGAGAGGGAGAGGAGAGAGGGAGAGGGAGAGGGAGAGGGAGAGGGAGAGGGAGAGGGAGAGGGAGAGAGGGAGAGAGGGAGAGGGAGAGAGAGAGAGAGAGGAGAGAGGGAGAGAGGGAGAGAGAGAGAGAGAGAGAAAGAGAGAGAGAGAAGGGACAGAGAGTGTTCACTTCAAGCCGACACTACTTCTCATACTGTACTTTCAAGATTTTGCAAAAATTGCAGATTTTGCATCTGCTATTTTTGTACATCTGAGATGTACAAGTTCGTAGTAAGCTTCAATGGGTTACCATCACCAACATAAACAAGAACTTAATTAGTGTTTGACATGGTGACGGTGCACAATGGACCCTTAATTATGTAGGTACATTTTAACACTTTTTGTAGATTGACTGTAGATTTGTAGATTTGACTTTTCAGGATTGTTGTTTTACTTTAACAAAATGTACAAATGTGTTTTCATATGACTTGATCTGATATCATTTTGCATTCACACTATGTTAATGGGACCCTGATCGTGTACAAATTGAACCAAATGGAGTTAAACTTAACACTCTGGATTTTGTAGTGTGTTCATAAAATGAATTATCCAGCATCCATCTGCCAAACGCAACCTTCACTTAAATAACGAGGGGTGTGCGGTCATGACAGGTTTTTGTCTGTTTCTGTTTGATGCAGACAGGTTGAGGTGTTACACTCACTAATGGCTGGTGTCAGAATCTGTCCATTCACTGTAAACGTGTTCATTTAACTCTCGAGTTATTTTTAGTGTACTGACCCCACATGATTCATATTTTATACAGTGCACACACGGGCCCAAAATGTTTAAAAAAATGTGCGTTGTAAGGCAGTGGTGGACAAAGTATATACTCAAGTAAATACTAAAGTATTCAAAAGTAAAATATTACAAAGTACATCTTAAGAAATTGACAGAAATTGTGAAAATAGCAATATCTACAAGCTACACACAACAAAAGAAAATGCTCCAAAAATGTACAGTAACTCAAGTAAAAGTATTTGATTTACTGTCCACTGCACTGGTTGTGAGCTTATAGACTGATAGCTGATCCCAAAGGCCCACCTATAGGCCTGGTCTCACCCTCAAGGCCCACCTATAGGCCTGGTCTCACCTGTGTGCCTCAGGCCACTGTTTGCGAACCACTTCATTAAACTGAATGAGGGACAGACTGAATAGGACACAGGTACAGTAGAGAAGGAAAGATGAAGAACTACAGACAAGTGAAGACAGATATGGAATTAAAAGCAAATGACAGCATGTCTGGGTATTTTGTCCTGACTTGGTCGGATGAAGAGAACTAATCCTTTCCACACTGAGTGACTCATATAGGCTCGACTAAATCACATTCATCGTTGCTCTCGGTAGCAGAGGTTCTCAAACATTTTCATGTCAAGGACCTCCCAGATTTAATGATTTATATGTACAGTGTTTAGATGTTGTGCCATGGACACACCCCATGAGAGAAGATTTGAAGATGTTTCCGATAGCCGATACTTGAGTTTGAGTGTTTAAACTGATCCTCATTTTGCTCTGTCTGTCTGTCTGTCTGTCTGTCTGTCTGTCTGTCTGTCTGTGGGCATGGTGAATAATAGCTACTGTTGACTAATCCACACGTGAACCCACATGAACAGACACATCATCAACAGACCTGCAGCCTCCGACTGAGGCTCCATTTCAGTTCAAAGCTACAGTAGTTGATGAGTATTTTCTATCGGGGCACGGTGGCACACAGCTAGAAGGTCCTGGGTTCAATTCCCGCTGGGGACGCTGTGAGTGCGAGTGGGGGCGTGTTCCCCCAGCACTGCCCCAACATGCAGTAATCCTGGTCTCTAAACTACCTCCCCCTGGCCAGCCAGGGCACCTGATGGAGGGGAAAGGAACTGGTACAAAAGAAAGGTGTCATGCTCTGTCTGTCTGTCTGTCTCAGGTAGGTACAGTACCTGCCAGTCTTCAGTGGCGGAGTTTTGCAGGACGTGAACTTTGTCCTCTAGCAGCTGCCGTAGTTTGTCCAGCAGAGGAGGAAACACCTCTTTGTCTGTGCTAATCCTCAGCGTCTGGAAGGAGAACGAGAGACAATTCAACTGACTGGACTCTTAAAAACCAGGCGATGTGGTGGATCTCACAGGATCTACTACAACGTGGATCTCCGACTTGGCTTCAATGTACAGCACAGATATGTGATCTCTGACTTGGCTTCAATGTACAGCACAGATATGTGATCTCTGACTTGGCTTCAATGTACAGCACAGATATGTGATCTCTGACTTGGCTTCAATGTACAGCACAGATATGTGATCTCTGACTTGGCTTCAATGTACAGCACAGATATGTGATCTCTGACTTGGCTTCAATGTACAGCACAGATACAGTATATGACATTCCAAAGTTTCAGAGACCCTGCCATCGGCACTTCAGTGAAACGTTAGTGAATTGCCCAAGCATTGTCACGGACAAAGGAGGGGACTTGCCAAGTTAGTGTGGAATGGTGCCAGGTGCCAATTGGCCTCTTTTCTCTATACTAGGAGGCAAGTCAGGCACGACAGAAAGGGGGGAAAAGACCAGGGAAAGTGAAGAGAAGTGTGAAGAGGTGGTCAGTAATGTCTTATGTGACCAGACACCAGACATAATATATCCATGCAATCAAAACCCCATTGACTTTTTTTTTTAAATATAAGTTAGGGAGAAAACATACGTTTACATTGCCAAAGCAAGTGTCACACACACACACACACACACACACACACACACACACACACACACACACACACACACACACACACACACACACACACACACACACACACACACACACACAATCATTATCATAGCTTAAAAAAATATCACATGTAGCAGGTCTTGATGCTATAAGGTGCAGCTTCTGTGTCAATATCTCGTCGTTACCAAGACCAACTTTCTTTTACTGTGACGCATTTTAGAATGAAACTGAATCTCCCCCATCCCAACATGTACTCATTAAGCCATTTCGATTCTGCAAAATGTCTTCTAAATCCTGACAGTTTTCTGAAAAACCTTACGTTTCTATGTCAGTGGTTCTTAAACTGTTTTCATGTCAAGGACCCCCAGGAATTATATGCACGTGGCCCGGCGACCCCCATCTCAAAATATGTTGTTCCAGAAGCAAAGATATGAGTTAAAAATGTTTGTTCTGAACGAATATATACAAAAAATAGCTAAAGTATAACATGAATTTTAGCTCACCAGCATTTAGACAGTTGAAAATATTAAACGTAGCTCACGTTAACAACACTATTAACCACTGAGCGTATAATGTGCTGACAGTATAACTTGCTAAATCTAGGTATGAAGTGCATGTTGTGATACTCACTGCAGGCCTCAGAAAGGACAGAGAACCATTCATGATGAGAGACGCACTGAAACTGAGCCAGATGAGACCCCCGGGGGAGTCTCTGTGTGTGTGTGTGTGTGTGTGTGTGTGTGTGTGTGTGTGTGTGTGTGTGTGTGTGTGTGTGTGGAAGGGAAGGGGGGGGGTCTGTGCTTTTGTGTACATGGTGATGACCCTAGCTACAACCTTTCCACTAACCACAAAGAAAGAGAGACAGTGATTTCTTCTCTGTGTGTGTGTGTGTGTGTGTGTGTGTGTGTGTGTGTGTGTGTGTGTGTGTGTGTGTGTGTGTGTGTGTGTGTGTGTGTGTGTGTGTGTGTGTGTGTGTGTGCGTGCGTGCGTGCGTGCGTGCGTGCGTGCGTGCGTGCGTGCGTGCGTGCGTGCGTGCGTGCGTGCGTGCGTGCGTGCGTGCGTGCGTGCGTGCGTGCGTGCGTGCGTGCGTGCGCGCGCGTGTGTGTGTGGGTGTGCATGCGTGCGTGCGTGTGTGAGTGCGTGCGAGAGACAGAGAGAGAGACAGAGAGAGGGGGTGATAGTTAATATCCTGCCATGGTTTGTCTGCCTGATTGATCAGTTTACTTAGGAGTGTGTGTGTGTGTGTGTGTGTGTGTGTGTGTGTGTGTGTGTGTGTGCACTCGCGAGCGAGCAAGAGAGAGAAATAGGGGGGGGGGGGGAGTGAACTAAACTAAAACATGTATTTAAACCTGCAGTCTGTAAGTTTTATACCATATGTGAGAGACCCCCCATGGTTTGGATAGGGCTAGTCTCTGTTGACTCCCTCCCGTCTACTAACTACGGGAAAAACACAGATGTACAAGCCCAAAGCACTGTGCATTGCGACGGGTAGATAACTTGTAGATCTGCTACATCCAGAGCAGGACGGGCGCATGCTTATGATGACGCTCTATATGCATCAGCAGCCAGCGACAACAGACGAGCACTAGCAGCATAAACCACTCTTCGTCAGACGGAATACACACGCAGATACGAGTCACGACACAACTTTATTGCACATATGTGACCAGTGCCAGTAATTTGAACCACAACTCGGCAATAGCATATAGCAATAGAATCTAAAAATAGATTCTTTATTTTTTTTTGGTGGTTTTCGTTTTAGCCACATAAAAACAGTTGGAATGTTAAAGAATGTTTTTATTCCATCAGAAAGTCATTTAAGTGTCATTAAGTCATTGTAATTGCGTAAACAAGTCACTATGTTTAATGTTTAAACCATTGAGTTAGCAATGCTAACCAATGCTAATCAGAAAATCAGCTTTACCTTCAAAGTATGCAAATTCCGCTAAAATTCCGCTTTTTGTACACAATCGTTTTTGAAGATAATACTAGTCTTTCACTAACTGGCTAACAGAGAAAGAAGTATTAACAGTCGTATTTTGTAAAAAGTGTGCTTATTTTCGGTCCTCCTAAAGCTAATTCATGCTGATGTTTTAGCTAGGGGCACTGGCCATCACAACAATGGAACATGGCTTCTTATTTCCAATAGCAGAGAAGAAGAAGAAGAAGAAGACTCTAGCATGTATTGTAAATATTGTAACATTATGTCACCATAACGTGGTTCTTATTAGTTACTTTGGAATGTACCTGCCATGAAAATTAAGGTCATAATAATGCAGATCACATCGATATGTAATATAACGCGATAATGTACTTGTTTTAGCTACAGGATTGACGATTGATATCAATATATAATGCTAAATGTAGCTAACGGCTATTTTTTGCAGGGTTGCCAGGTTCTGCGAGAGAAACAAGCAACCCGTATATGAAAACAAGCCCAAAATAAGCAAAAATAGCCGATCTACAAGCATATAACAAAACCAATCTTGTCCCTGGCATACATTATTTTCAGATGGGGGTTCTGCAGACAAATAATAATAATAACAGGCTAATATAGCTATCTTATTTGTACTCATCTGGACCATTTACATAAGCCTAATTTTCTGCCACTGTTGTTGCCCTTTTTTCATAGTACAAAATGGCAAATAAATGCAGTAGCCTATTTAAAAAAGGAGAGATAATAGGCAAACTATCAATTATAACAACATTCTCTAATTGTGAAGACTTATTGGTACAGTAGGCCTATGCATTCTTTTTCTTTAGAAACATGGCCAACTAATTATAATAAGCAGACATGGCAACACTGCTGGTTGGCTAATGGAGGAATGAAGGGAAAACAGCGCCCCCTAAAGTGACAGATCACTGCTGATATCTTTGAAGGGGGAATTCTCCAATTTGACATTTCTGGTTCAACAAGTTTCAAATGGTCATATCTTCTTCATTTCCCCCCCAATTTCAATGAGCAATGCATCATATGAAAGGTTACAGTGTGCAGTTTCATAATATGTAAAGAACTGAAAAATGACCATGGCCCCCTTGTGTATCAAACTACTGGCACTGGTCACATATGTGCTTTGCCTTTCATCCACGCTTCTATAGCCTTTTAAATCTCATTTCCCATCCACGGGCACAAGCAAAGTGATATCAGCAGCTTCCACCCGATCTGGATGGTGGTGTTGTTTCTGACAAGGGTAGCAACTAGTTAGCATGGGAGCTAACATTAGTTTAACTCTGGTCCATATCGTTAGAAGGAGTTAGAAGGAGTCCTCCTTAATAACTCTATGGTCCATCCGTTCCCCAACCCTCACACTTGATGCTGCGTTTACACGGGCAGACACAAAGACGAATGGGAATATCATTTGGAGCAGGCCGAGCAGCTACTGTACACGTCTGTTTGCATCGACAGTATGACTGTATCGTTGCGTCTGCCCATGTTTAATGGTCAGGGTTTCACTGTCCACAGCAGGCAGACCTGTCAAAACAATGCACTTCCCAAAACTCAGAGATACACCACCACCTATAAGTTCAAACCGACCTCTAGAATGTCTTTCCCCAGCTATCTCATTCAACTTTCATTTATTTTATTCCATAGTCTTAGTTTTTCTCTTATAAAGTTGTTTTTATTAGTTTTCTCATGTTCCCCTTGAAAAGCATCTTTAAGTACTCAGAGAAGCATTATATAAATAATAATATTATCACTATTATTATTACTACTTTTTTAATTGCCTATGCTTATGTAGTCACTATTCATTCATTGATTCACTTGTATCCAAATCCATTTGAAAAAAAAGCTCACTGATCAGGTCAAATAGGCCTATTGATATGCGATTAAAATGTGATTAATTGAGATTAATTAATCACAAATCCTCCAATTAATTAGATGTTTTTTTTAATGAAGTCCCAACCCTATTCTTTATTGATCTAGCTTCAAATAAAAAATCTAAAAAAGGTTAAATGTGTCAGATCGCACCGTATCGTATCGAATCGCCTCAAATTCCACAAAATCGAAATCGCATCGAATTCCACCGAATCAAATCGAATTCGAATCGTTCTGTGTATAAATGTATCGTCTCTGAATCGCATTGTAGCCCATGCTTATCGATACGTATCGAATCGTCTTGTAAAGGAGAGATGCACACCCCTAGTACCCAGATTGGGATAGGGCAGATATTGCACTCGTGAGCTCCAGGCAGTACTACTTGTCAACCAGTAGGTGTCCTACCTGACTCCAGGGTCTAAATGTAGAGAGACCACCAACCACTGCACATGTGTATTTACATCAGTGGCTCTCAAAATCTTTCATGTCAAGGACGCCCAAATTGACACTCATTAGCCTGCGGACCCCCATTGGAAAATATACGCCAAGGACCCCCATAAGAGAATATTTTTACGGATCTCTCATTTCAAGGACCCCACCAGGTTTGACCTGAATTATTATGGTATTTTGGTTGATTGGTTCCTAATTATCATTGACCTGGGGACCCCCTGGAACTCTCTCAAGGACTCCTAGGGATCCCCAGACCCCACATTGGGAACCACTGATTTACATACTCCACCATACTGTACAAATTGGTTAACCCATTCTGACCTGAGATCAGATTCTGAAAATGTCAGTCGTTCTTCGATTTTTCAAAAAATAGCAGACCTACAAGCTCGTAGCGCGCCACTCGGTGGCGCGCTATGAGCTTGTAGATCTGCTATTTTTCAATAGCTAAAGCATATCATAATGCTAACACCAAAATGGGTTCCCGTATAGAATGGGTTAATGTTTCATTATCATGTTATCAGTCTTGTATTATTGCTTTGCGAATGGACTACGGTCTATATGTTGTCATGTCTCTCGGGAAGCACTTTGGGTCAACTGCTGTTGATCTTAAAACGTGCTATATAAATAAAGTGACTTGACCTCAAACACTTTATTGCCTTTTGAATTTTACAGATTCTCATTTTAGCTTTTTACGAGCAATGTTTTAAACGACGCAGTAAAGTGCTCGGTGTAAGACAAACTGTGCATCCACTTTGTACACCCTGAGTGTACAAATGGACCCGTGAGGGTCCATTTGGTTCAATTTGAAACAGTCTCAGAGTAAATATCTCGCTGATGATTTAGAAGTGTATCTGGGGGCAGCACCCAGGGCCTGTGTAGGGTGTCCCACCCAGCCCAGGGTGTGTTTGGGTGGATTCGAGACGTCAGTCTTGGTTCAAGGTTTGATGACTGTGGCTCGAGGCCAAGTGTGACACACCTTGATAAGCAGCCAGGTATGAGGGTGGTTCTCTCTCTCTCTCTCTCTCTCTCTATCTCTCTCTCTCTCTCTCTGATCAGTTCAAAAGGCTTTAAAACTGTTACAGTTTTGTCAAAGCGCTGTTAACGTTGACAAGGTAGTACTAGTACTAGTAAGACACGTTTTTGCGATTAAAAATCCAGATAAGACCATACAGAAAGACACACGCAATCCCCCTCCCACACACACACACACAAACACAGAAATATTGTACGCACGCACGCACGCACGCACGCACGCACACACGCAAACGTCAAATTTATTCACTTGGTTCTCTCTCTCTTCACGTTGACTTTCACGTCTCTCTTGTTCTACGGCACATGTCACAACGGAACAGTGAGAGAGAAGAACACAATCTTCCAGATGTACAGTATAGCTGATGATCCTCCACATGAGATGAACATCATCTTGCACATGTGGAGGTGCAGCAATCCAGTCAAAGCTCTAACAACAGGACACCCGTTTGCCCTGTAACTCTTTCGCCAGATTTATATTTTATACTTACTTACACCTGTGTCGAACGCTAAACATTGCTCTCAAGAATGTTTTTGAAAACATCCGAAGCGAGATATAGAGTCTATATATCTCGCTCCTGCATTGTCTATATTATAGACAATGCAGGAACCCAATATTGATTCTATTTTATCAACACTTCCACGTTGTTTTCCGAGGTGACACGCTGCACTGGACGCACGTGGCATAATTGAATGGACTATGGACTACTTTCATTACCGCGAGCAATAACATCCTTCGTTTTGTTGTGAATACTTGGCCAATGTATTCATTTAGGTCAACGTATTAAATTCTTTATTAAGTAGCCATGCAATAAGCGGGATAATCACCGGGGAGCAGGTCATTATGGAGAATGTAATGAAGAAGAAGAAGACCACTGTGGGTCTAATCACCCTGTCAGAGTTTATTTCTCCATAGCTTAAGTCAACTGTCTCCTCATTTTCACATTGACAGATGGAGAGCCTTCTCAGATGACACGTGATGTCTATTTCTCACCTAACCAACGGCTCTGTCAACTTGCCACACAGTAGTGATAATTTCACTACTTGGGGAAAAATATAAATAAACAGTGTTTATTGACAAATTTACATTTGCAATATTGCACTGTGATAATCAGAGTTGATCATGAATTAACAGTTTCAGCTTCACCCTGCAGATTGCTGCTGAGATGGTCATGATGATAAGCAGTGCTCGGGTCGTAACAGTTAACCCATTCTGACCTGAGATCAGATTCATACGAAGGTTTCCACTGGACACACACTGGTCTGATTAACCCATTCTGACCTGAGATCAGATTCTAAAAATGTCAGTCATTCTTCGATTTTTCAAAAATAGCAGACCTACAAGCTCGTATCGCGCCACTCGGTGGCGCGATATGAGCTTGTAGATCTGCTATTTTTCAATAGCTAAAGCATAACATGATGCCAACACCAAAATGGGTGCCCGTTCAGAATGGGTTAAGTGTCGGTTTGGTGGCCCAACACTTGGTGCTGCACCCATCCGACCACAGCCCAAATAAGATGGGTGAGCCCGGCCGTGAACACTCCAGGTTTAGTAGGCAATGATCCAGAAAGGGTTGAGAGCCACTGCACTACGTTCTCATGTGTTAACAGGTATGCCTAGGGCACGAAAGGAAGCAGTGCAGTCTACAGGGACAGTGTATGGTCTTCTGTAATGTACTAACTGTATATGCCTCAGGCTAGTTCCTCGGTTCTCGGTGTTATGTCAAATATGTGTATGTGTGTTGCATGCAACGCCGCAAGACAAATGTCAGCGCGAGCCGACAACAAAGTAGTACTATATCATATATCATATACCTACATAGTACCTGTATCCTAGATATTTATCTCAGCCGTGCAGGCCGAAGGCAGGGCCAGAGATAATGTTTTTTGCCCCAGTCAGTGTCTGTCTGTCTGTGTGTATTTTACTTGGGTTACTTTAGGAATACCAGGCCGAACAGTTCGGTCGGCTGTACGCCCGGGGCGAGTTGGTAAAGGGGTATTCACACTATAGAGACACCCCAGAGCCCATGAAAACGACCCATCTTTATTTCCCATTTCACCGCAAACTGGTATTGTAGCATACAGTATTGTAGTTGCATAACAAATTAGTTTAGTCCTTTTAAAACGTTTAACCGTTTATTCTGCTTATCTGCAGCCTTGGTGCAAGTGCAGACTTTTGATACGAATTTAAAGTATGATTTGAAGCAACTACTGGTTTATATATTTTTGCAGTTCTGTTTTTGCTTGGGTTATTTCTTCCTCAGCATGTCGTGCTGTGGGACGTCTAAGATGACATGCTATTTAGGTCCAGTTGTAACTGTTGATATGCTAATGTGACAGCCATATGCATCTCTGAGATAATCAAATCATTATACATGACAATATAGGACTTGTGATAATGATTAGCTTGCTTATTGTAAGCCTCTATATACAGTACAGTAAGTTATGCATGTCTGCCTACGGCGGTGTAATGACACTCGGACTGAAATAGCGACTGAAGCAATCAACGGCTGTCACTCCATCAGGTGACAGCCATTTAGTGCATGTTCATCACAATGATGTTCCATTCTGACCACACTTACAGCACCGCGGGAACCCATTTTGGTGTTAGCATTATGTGATGCTTTAGCTATTGAAAAATAGCAGATCTACAAGCTCATAGCTTGTAGGTCTGCTATTTTTGAAAAATCGAAGAACGACTGACTTAGAAACATAGCTTTTTCAGAAAACTGTCAGGATGTAGAAGACATTTTTTTAATCTGATCTCGGGTCAAAATGGGTTAACAGTTGTTGATTTTACTCGTGGTTCTGTGATATTACGTCTTGTTTTTACTCGTGGTTCTGTGATATTACGTCTTGTTTTTACTCGTGGTTCTGTGATATTATGTCTTGTTTTTACTCGTGGTTCTGTGATATGTCTTGTTCTTACTCGTGGTTCTGTGATATTACGTCTTGTTTTTACTCGTGGTTCTGTGATATTATGTCTTGTGGCTAAATGGAAAATACTTGCAAGTAGGAGAAAGAATTGTACTGTAGGTTTGGGGTGTTACTGTTTTGTAGACATGCAATGTTGACAATGACCAAAACCAAAAGATTAACGTCTTCCTTTGCTTTACCTGCATGCAAGGCTACTGTAGTGGCAGGATTTACACTGCTTCACATGTACACACACACACACACGCACAGCACGCAGCGGAACGCACACACTATGCATAGTACGCAATAGGCCTTTATACACTGCATAAAATACCCCATGCGGAGAAAGTGTCAAGAAAGCAGAACGACAGATGCAGACTCTTTCAGTCTCATTAAATGAGTCAAATGTTGTGGCAACATCAACAGAATGTGAACATCAACAACATCTTCTCTACCCAACAGCATCGTGCCACCTCTACTCGCTGGACAACCAGTATGGCTGGCCATAAAGTCTTGGAGGAGAGCCATTTCTCCCAGATGCTAAATTGGAGCCTGGAGGTGCTACATATTAATGCAAAACAACACTCATTTAACCAATTCTGACCTGAGATCAGATTCATACGAGGTTTCCGCCGGACACACACTGGTCTGATGAACCCATTCTGACCTGAGATCAGATTCTAAAAATGTCAGTCGCTCTTCGACTTTTCAAAAATAGCAGACCTACAAGCTCGTATCGCGCCACTCGGTGGCGCGATATGAGCTTGTAGATCTGCTATTTTTAAATAGCTAAAGCATAACATGATGCTGACACCAAAATGGGTGCCCGGTCAGAATGGGTTAAAACACCCTGAGCGCACAGGACGGAGTTCTCCGCCAGTAACGCCCAGCGCTCAAGACGGAGATTGATCAAAAGGACGGAAATTATTGATACAAACCGCATCGCATCGCTCCACAGGCTGGGAGCGTCTGTTGCGCAACATTCGATGTTGAGCTTGGGCTGGGGTCATTTATACTGTATATCACTGGCTCTCGACGTCGAGTCCAAAAGGGGGTCCAAGTTAGTGGCCCCATACAGGGCTGTAACTCTGAGTGTACAGATGGATGGAGACAAACGGAAACGGACCCTTACAGTAGTACTGTACACTCTCAGAGTTTACCTGGGAAATTCCTCTCCATTCCATTTGTACACTCTCAGATTTACAGACCGTGGTGGGCGCCGGACCCCGGAGTCTGATGGCAGGGCCTTACAATTACAGTGGAAGCACATTAGGGGAGCACATTAGGGGAGGACCTTGCAGCTACCGGTAGTCACTGTCTCCCTCACAGCTTTCCTACAGTCTGTCTCTCCCTCACAGCTTTCCTACAGTCTGTCTCTCCCTCACAGCTTTCCTACAGTCTGTCTCTCCTACACTGTCTCCCTCTCAGCATTCCTAACATCTATCTCAATTAAGACAACATGGCTAGGTAAACTACAGTAGGGGCATACTGTACAGTATGTCAGGGAGAAGGGCGAGTTTCTGTCAAGCATCATTTGCAAGATAAGATATGTGAAAGATATCTACATCTCATTCTCTCCCTATCCCTCTCTCTGCTTCTGTTAGTTTGTAAAGATATCTACATCTCATTCTCTCCCTATCTCTCTCTCTCTGCTTCTGTTAGTTTGTATTCCAGTTATGCAACAGCCCTCCATTCCCTCTGATAGTGATAGTGAATATTACACAAACCAACAATGACCTCGCCACTTCAGGGCCAGTCCACACAATATAAATAAACTGTCCATGAACGCACGCACGCACGCACGCACGCACGCACGCACGCACGCACAGGAAAGAGAAGAACGCAGGTATGTGGTGAGTGTGTGTAATGTGGTTTAAGCAGGTTTGTACAGTACAGTATGTGTCATGTTACCATTCCAATCCAATTAGTACTGTATAGTACTAATGTAGACATATGTATGTCTGTGTGTGCCTAATGGGAGTGTGCATAGTATGTACATTAGTGAATGAGTGAGTGTGTGTGTGTGTGTGTGTGTGTGTGTGTGTGTGTGTGTGTGTGTGTGTGTGCGTGCGCATACTGTGCAATTCTAGCTTTCTAGTAGTAAGACCAACTCCCTCATTCTTGACATACCAGCCTCTCTCCTCTTTCCCACGACTATAACTGATGACCATTCTTTTCTTAGTGATGATTCTATCGCTTACTTTTTCTATGAATCAAATAATGTATGTGTATCAATGTGAAAAAATAAACATTCATGGATTTTTCATAATCAACTAAATCGATTAGTATGTTTACATACTCTTATATACTTTACCTTCATGCTATTTTAGACGAAAAAGGAGCGTTCTACAAGCCAACATTGTGTTGTGATGTGCCGCACTGTGAGCCTGCACAGCACACAATTACTTTATTTAAATTATTTTTGTAATTGATTATATTGATTAGTACACAACCATTTACGTATACTGCAATATACCAATAATACTATTTACAAGATAAATATCGTTAAAGAATTTCAACTTTCAACCCACCCATAGTTACTCATACACTACAGTAAGGTCTTCAAGGTGTTAGTCAGTGTGTGTGTGTGTGTGTCTGTGTCTGTGTCTGTGTCTGTGTCTGTGTGTGTGTGTGTGTGTGTGTGTGTGTGTGTGTGTGAGCCAAGTATTGGATCATATTCAGCAATGTTCTGATTCATAGCATAACTTAGTAGTAAGGTAATCAAGGTATCGGGGAGTGGAGGATGAGGTACACACACACACACACACACACACACACACACACACACACACACACACACACACACACACACACACACACACACACACACACACACACACACACACACACACACACACACACACACACACGTGTGCGCGCACACTTTTAATTGGGGATGATTCTGTAGTGTAGGCTGCAAAGATGACATCACCTCAAAACTTCGTTAATAGTCGTTAATATAAACATCGCATAAAACACAAATCATTGCTCCTGTCTTCCTCTTCCCATGGAAACACTCCTGAGAATTGTACTAAAAAAAGTCCAACGCCACAGATACGTTAGTATGGAAACAAAAACAAACATCAAAGTGCTACAGTAGCATAGTTGCTATAGGTTTAGCGTTCATATTTAGACCACTGTTTCCCAAACCAATTTCTATGGGTCACGACATTTCTTTTTATGTAAAAGAATGGAAATGTAAAATAATAATAATAATAATAATAAAATAAGACAAACTAAGATATAATAATAATTAAGAAGTAGGGAAAATAGCTGATCTAGAAGCTGGCAGATGCTTGTAGATCTGGTATTTTCACCAGTTTGGGTTCTGGGCAAACGTCTAATCTCTCTTTATTTGGGTCTTGCCCCGAAATTTCTGGGAATTTAGACAGCTACTGTAGTTAACCCATTCTGACCTGAGATCAGATTCATACGAGGTTTCCACCGGACACACACTGGTCTGATGAACCCATTCTGACTAGGGATGCACCGATCCGATACTCGTATCGGAGATCGGCGCCGATCCAGGCTAAAATTCTAGATCGGGTATCGGATCGGTGGCCGATCCATTATCCGATCCGATCCGATCCGATAATTATGTGTAATTACAGTATGAAAACAACTCTACCTCCTCTGTGACACAGCAGTGTAGTATTGACAGTATAACATGTGGAATGCAGCCAGGCTAGCCTGCGCACACATTAACCTGGTCTAATTGTTGCACAGTTATTTAATAAATAATTCAGTGCATTTATATCTGTGTTTGTTACATTTTGTTTTACAAAGTTGGGAAAGTAATGTTTATGATGTTGCCTTACACAAAATAATGATTCCAGACTCCACACAGTGAGGCATACAGCTTAATAGGTTATTACGTTTCTTTGTGGGGGGTATCGGATCGGTACTCTGTATCGGCAGATACTGGACCCCCATGTATCGAAATCGGTATCGAATGCCAAAAAGCCGTATCGGTGCATCCCTATTTCTGACCTGAGATCAGATTCTAAAAATGTCTGTCGCTCTTTGATTTTTCAAAAATAGCAGACCTACAAGCTCGTATCGCGCCACTCGGTGGCGCGATACGAGCTTGTAGATCTGCTATTTTTAAATAGCTAAAGCATAACATGATGCTGACACCAAAATGGGTGCCCGGTCAGAATGGGTTAATCAGTGCACTCACTGCTCCAATTGACGAATAAATACTAACCATAGTTTTGTAACTTACTTTATTTAGGCGGAGCATACTGTACCAGGCTACCAGTGGTACTTTTTGTGATTGATTCAACACTTTATTAGCAGTTTGCGGAATATTATAATTACACAACAATGCTAAAAGGATACCACAAAAAGTTTGATTGTGGTCCTCTGTATTCAATTCATCAAGGTACTCAATAGGCGGACCGCGATCCACATGCTGACTGCGGCACAGCTACCTCCCGGCTATTATAGCAAAGTATACCTTTCATGATAGATTATCTGCAAGGTGATAATTATTAACCCATTCTGACCTGAGATCAGATTAAAAAAATGTCTATTACATCCTGACAGTTTCATTATTAACCCATTCTGACCTGAGATCAGATTAAAAAAATGTCAGTCGATTTTTCAAAAATAGCAGACCTACAAGCTCATAGCGCGCCACTCGGTGGCGCGCTATGAGCTTGTAGATCTGCTATTTTTCAATAGCTAAAGCATAATATGATGCCAACACCAAAATGGGTGCCCGTTCAGAATGGGTTAAGTAAAAAAACGGGTCTGTTCTATCCACTGTGCGTCTATGCTTGAGACTGTTTCTCTGTGTGATGAGCCGAGACAGGGTGCCGATTGGGGCTATATACCATAAAGATTACATTATATACCATCCAATCAAATGGAAATGGAAGTGTTTTATGTCTTAATTGAGAGGATCCTTAAAATAGGTCAGTCATAGTAGCTGTTGGCCTTAGAAAATCTATCAGGGGACCACAAGGGCAGGTAAATGTAACTTTCCTGTTGATGAATTGAATGCATACAGTAGGACCACAATGGAAACAAGTCCCCAGGACGTTTTTGTGTTTTCCTTTTAGCTTTAATGTCTTACTTACTTTTTCCGGTGATCCCATTGGACGTGTGTCTGACTGTACGCTGTACTGATTAGGCTACATTTCTATTTGACTGTACCCTGTACTGATTACATTTCTGACAATAAAGTATTCAATCAATCAATCAATCAATCAATCAATCAAAATATTAACAATGGAAATGTGATATATAGTTACAAAGTTATGTACTGTAAAATATTGTGATATAATAACAATGACCTAAGACCACAGTCAGCACAACAATAGCACACAATAACAGTTATATATCCATTTTTAACTTCATTGTAACCAAATGGACTCGTGGGAGTGTACACAGCACTGAGGATTTGTCTGTGCCTCATGATTATCTCATCATGAAGCATATGACCGTGTCCTGTATTACTGCTTAGATAAACATATCCAACTACAGATGTAAAAACAACAAGGCCACACCCTGGTCTAAGACAATGAATCCTCTCTCTCTCTCTCTCTCTCTCTCTCCCTCTCTCTCTCTCTCTCTCTCTCTCTCTCTCTCTCTCTCTCTCTCTCTCTAGATAATTGAGTGATAGGAGAGGAGAGAGATAGAGAGAGCGATATTATCATTATCATTCATCAAAAGATGAACATACACAAGAGTCTCTACACTCAACTAGTCCTGATTCCCGACAGACAGACTTCACTGTACAGTGAGTCAACAAATCCCACTCAACCAAATTATCAAATCAACAAACCAAAGTAAACTCCAATGCGTCTGGATCTTACAGTAGACAAAATATTATTGGGTCTGTGATTGACAGCAAAATGAGAAAAAGCATAACAATGTACAGGCTCAGCGAGCACCCATTTAGACCTGGAACACCTACTGTATGTATGCGGCCATACCTTTCAAGCCAGGAACGCCTCGGCAACACAATTGTTTTTACAAGTTTTCCAGAAAACTTAGAATCGGCCTCAGGTCTGACATTCTGAATGCTTAACCCATTACACTGTACCTTTCGAGCTGGGAGTGCCTCTGTGTCATCATTTTTGTTGTTGCCAAATATCGCTGTTGTCAGGCAGAATCTCTGTATCCTAACCTTTTAGTTTTTCCCGAAAATGGACGCACTACTTGATCATACTATAGTGCCACACGAAACGAAACTGACAAAAGCATCAAAAGAAACAGATCCATCCACAAGCTCGTAACCGACGCATTTTGAGCTTGTGGATCTGCTACTATCCTCAAAAGTAACAGTTTTGGACATGATGAGATTCGAAATGGTTTTAATGGGTTAACAGAAGACCGACACGGACAATCCTGGCTGTCCAGATGGAGGACAGGCTGTGATGGAAACACGTCTCCACTTTCTTGACCTCAAACAACATACAGGTACCACCCCAAATTCTCACTCACACGCCGACCCGGCCTTGAACCACGTCCCTGAACGTAAACGTCCTCAAGACCGCGGTGACGTCATAGGTCACCGCGCATTCAGCCATAATAGGCAGTACACCATATGCGCCGTGCACACGTGCATGCACGCACCCACACACGTTTGACTCTGTCCATGAATGTTCACAGTTTGCCGCAAAATGCAGTAGCAGCCTGCCACAAAATAAGGGACAATGGGTGACTATAGTCCATACATACATCATGTATATGTCGGTCTGTCGGTCTGTCTGTCTGATTGGAGGTTTTTGTTATCTTGTTAGTATTTTCGTTATTACATGTATTTTTAATCATAATGCTATTAAAGCTTTGGAAGAATGAGAATGATTGTCATGCCAATAAAAATGAGAGAGAGAGAGAGAGAGAGAGAGAGAGAGAGAGAGAGAGAGAGAACAGGCAGTTTTTGTAGTTAGTCTGGTTGGTTGACTCACTAAACTAGAGTCAAGGGAAAGAATTCACCTCATTAAAAACATTACAGAAAGGGGTGTTGTGGGGGGCGGGGGGGGAGGTCAAGAAGCAGATGAAAACCGTAGGGCTGCCACGATCATGAAATGTTACTTGACAATTAATTGTCATCGAAACAATTACGATTTAGCCAATTTTGAAATACAGGGTCAATGTGACCTACAACATAAGTAGCATGGTACGATATCACACTAAAAAATAGAAAAATAGAAAGAAAGAAAGAAAGAAAGAAAGAAAGAAAGAAAGAAAGAAAGAAAGAAAGAAAGAAAGAAAGAAAGAAAGAAAGAAAGAAAGAAAGAAAGAAAGAAAGAAAAATAAGGCTATATTTAATCAAAGTCTGTTTTAAAATTATAGTGGAAATAGTAGATGTAAAACTAGCTCAACATGCTGTGAGCATGTACAGTAGATCTGCCATTTCCACAGTTTGGGAAAATGTTTGAAAATGAAAGAACATTTCAACATGGAAACGATTATCCGGCTTATCTCAAATAATTGCAATTATGTAACTTGTGACAGGCCTAACAGTGAGTTAGTTATGAATGTTATAAACTGATACAATGGGCCACTGTTGTACAGGTGAGGTTGAGAGATGATTGTCTTTTGCCCCCAAAACAAGAGAACCTTTTCTAAAAGGTCCCCTGCAGTCTGTGCTGCTCCTTAATCAGACCAGTGTGTGTCCGGCGGAAACCTCGTATGAATCTGATCTCAGGTCAGAATGGGTTAAAGCCATAACCACACCAAAGGGTCAAGACCATAGAGTATTAAAAGGATAGAGACTGAACCGGATTGATAACTCCACGGGTCCGCCTGCAGTCCCACCTCTTACCACTTGGTCTAAGACAGTTTTAGCGGTGTCCCTGCGGTGTGATATGTTTTAGTTAGCCTCGGAAACCCAGACGTTTTTTATTTCCAGGGAGAAAAAAAAGTCTGGGGCCTACTCCACTTCAATACGGCATACAGTAGCGCAAACGTCGATCAATCTCTGCTGATTTCTGATCATCTGCGTCTTTGTTAAATTGAGCTAGCGGTCCGCGAGTTGAGTACCCCTGGCCTATGCCATAGAAAGCATTGGTGGACCCCAGGCAGGGTCGAGACGGTTTTAGCGTTAACTCCTAAATTGCAACCGTTTGGAGTTGCCCTTTGGTGTGTTTAGGGCTTAAGACTGATGTATACAGTACGTATACACTAGTGTATATATATATCCGATCTACAAGCTCACATATATATTCACTATGATATGCTTTACACTCAACTGGACATTATGGCCCGTCCAACCATGCATGCACGCATGCACGTATGTACACACACACACACACACACACACACACACACACACACACACACACACACACACACACACACACACACACACACACACACACACACACACACACACACACACACACACACACACACACACACACAGAGAGAGAGTCAGAAATAGTCAATAATCTGGGGTTACTGCATTCCAGTGAAAATCTTTACACATGCACGTCTTGCATGACCGACTGTTTAGTTTGTGAGCAGTCAACTTACAATAAACTAAAATATCATTAGAGTATTGTTTGCATTGTGTACAGTACAGACAGACAGACAGACAGACAGACAGACAGACAGACAGACAGACAGACAGACAGACAGACAGACAGACAGACAGACAGACAGACAGACAGACAGACAGACAGTGGTCACATTATTATTCAGTTTAGTTAACGTTTACATTTTACAGCTGATTATTATCAGTCATATAGCCGCATAGTTTATGTAACTTTGCCCTGTGTGTGTTTGCAAAACAAAACTATAAATACATATATAATACATTGTGGTGTTTCCACTGTTTGTTTTGCTAGCCCCAAAACGTCCCTGGTCTACCAATAAACAGAGAAAACACAGAAATATGGTGAGATGTCTTTCTGCAGGTAAACACTTGCACACGACTCCAGTGGCTGAAGACTGCTGGGATAGAGGGGAATGGGTTAAAAACATATTATATGTATTGTTTTGTTATGAAAACAAACGGCAAAGTTACATAGTATTCCTTTAAGTTTATGCACCAGGGTTTGGTTATAGAAAGAGGGTAAAAGGTGAAGTGGGTGGGGCTCCGAGTGGTCACGGTTCAATCACCGTGATATTATCTGGTAAAAATCAGGGTGGGAGAAGTCAATAAGTTACAGTAACATTCTTTCCAACCACGACCACCAGTTGAAGCTCCTGAAGTCTCTCTCTCTCTCATACTCTCTCTCTCACACACACACACACACACACACACACACACACACACACACACACACACACACACACACACACACACACACACACACACACACACACACACACACACACACACACACACACACACACACACACACACACACACACACACACACACACACACACACACACACACTCTGTGGTTGTACTGGTCAGCTCCAGAGACCAACAGTAGTACTGGTCAGCTCCAGAGACCAACAGTAGTACTGGTCAGCTCTCAGTGACCAACAGTAGTACTGGTCAGCTCTCAGTGACCAACAGTAGTACTGGTCAGCTCCAGAGACCAACAGTAGTACTGGTCAGCTCTCAGTGACCAACAGTAGTACTGGTCAGCTCCCAGTGACCAACAGTAGTACTGGTCAGCTTCCACAGACCAACAGTAGTACTGGTCAGCTCCCACAGACCAACAGTAGTACTGGTCAGCTCCCACAGACCAACAGTAGTACTGGTCAGCTCCCACAGACCAACAGTAGTACTGGTCAGCTCTCAGTGACCAACAGTAGTACTGGTCAGCTCTCAGTGACCAACAGTATAGTACTGGTCAGCTCTCAGTGACCAACAGTAGTACTGGTCAGCTCCCACAGACCAACAGTAGTACTGGTCAGCTCTCAGTGACCAACAGTAGTACTGGTCAGCTCCCACAGACCAACAGTAGTACTGGTCAGCTCTCAGTGACCAACAGTAGTACTGGTCAGCTCCCACAGACCAACAGTAGTACTGGTCAGCTCCCACAGACCAACAGTAGTACTGGTCAGCTTCCACAGACCAACAGTAGTACTGGTCAGCTTCCACAGACCAACAGTAGTACTGGTCAGCTCCCACAGACCAACAGTAGTACTGGTCAGCTCCCAGTGACCAACAGACACAGGGAGATCAATGGATATTATTATTTATTGTTATTATAATAATAATAATTTATATGATCATTTAGGCCTACTTAAGATAATGAAAGGCCCAATCTCTTTGTAAATAAACACGTGTTCATGTGGCTGGTCTTATCAGAGCAGAGTACAGGTGGTCATGGTCATGAAACAGGACTGATCTTTGACAGCACTTTGACAGACAGCTGATATAATGTACTTTTCAGATCAGTGGATCGCTGCATTGATGTGTTGTTTGCATGTGCGCAGTTTGCCAAAGGGAGGTGGAAATGTAATTGGTAGGCAATCAAAAATATCCATAACAATGCTTCTTTCTATCAGATGCATTTTTTACGAACTAAAACCATCAATTCAATTTAACTAGTAACAATTTATGATGTGTAAAGATAAAATAAGGGGTTGACTGTGGTATACTTTCACTGACAAGAAAATACTACAACAGTTATAGGCTATGCCTCTGATGAAACTTAATTGTAGTATTGTATCAGTCCACACTGTATCATCTCCACACAACATATTAGTTTGTAAACCATGTTTTACCATGTATAGGCTAGTTTTACTTTTGATTTACTTCTTCCACTGACCTGCAGAGAAACTGTGCTCTTGTAAATTAAGTTTAATTAACCCAAATTGCCAATGCTTCTGCACCTTGGCTCAAGTAATTTCAGTCAGCTGTGGGCCTAAACGTGACCTTAGAGTATTTTTAATACACTTCACTTAAGTAGACAATATCAGTCCACCAGCTAGGCGGCACAGCTATCCAGACGAGTGAGTGAACAGAACACCGCTGACTGTCACTCTGTCCTGTCTGCCCGACGAATATACGGTAATCCAAAGTTATAAATGACATTACCGTAGTAGGGCTACTGTCGAAATTAAACGATAAGGCCACCACCACCAGTAGCCTACATATCTCTTCAATATCCTACAACATGAACCAGTAAATATCTGTAGCCCATTTCGGAACCCTGTACAACAATACAAAGGGTTGTGGGGTTTAATAAATATCTCAACCAAGCACACAAACCAGTATTTATAAAGCCTCGCGTCTTACCAGTAAGTATAAAGTTCTTTCTTCGGTCGGCGTGGGTTCAGGGTTTGTGTCGAGGAGGGTGGAACCGCGGTCAGTTCGTTAGTTGCACCTGTGGACGCCGTCCGTCACTGCATGTGTCACTCTCCGTCTCTCTACTGTACTGCACTGTACGTCCTTACTGTACCTGTCTACCTGTCTCTGGCTGGCATTAGCTGTCAGCTGTGTGGAGACTGGCAATAAGTGGGCGGGGCGCACCGTGCATGGGTGGGGTCGGTTGGTTGGGTGGGACCGCTACGTAGCTCTCATGGCTGAACATCATCCTTGTTAAAAAAGTAAAAAAATATAAAACATAATGTCCTACGTCATGAAAAGTATTCCCTTTTGGCAGAACTCCAGTACATGGGGTTCTCTCTCTCTCTCTCTCTCTCTCTCTCTAAGCGGATGTTCATTGCTAATTCCATGTTTGGAAATATTTCTCTAAGTCTCCCACAAAAAAAAGAACAAAAAAAAAATGCAATTATTTCAAGAATGTTTATCTGCCATGAGGCAATTTCATTTCCTTGAGAGTGACCAACTTATCTTGACTACAGCTAGACAACTTTAGCTGTAGTCTGTCTGTCTGCAACATGCCTAAACTATGGGGAACTTGTTGGCCTACTTATTAAGCTATTATATGTATTAATTGAGGTAGGCCTATTAGGCCTATTGCCCATTGGGCATTAGGCCTAAGGGTACAGAACCCTTAATCCATGTGCCTACTGTTAATGTCTTGGTCTAGTCATTGAAATAATGTAGAATAGAACCTGTTGCACTAGCTAATTAAGCCACACAGGATCATTGTCCACCAAAGAACAGCCTAGAAGCCTGTTCTAGAAGAGTTGGTAGAATTGTAGTCTTGCGCTGCTATATTTGTATATTGTTTTACATTTTTGTTTTCATCCCAGTTCAGTTTCGGGTAGGTTCCAGACTTTTAGTAGTTCAGTAGTTTGAGATTCAGTATACTGAATAAAAAAGCTATAGTATTTGTTCAGAATGCTCATTAGCACGTGCACGCTATACAGTCATATGCCGCGTTGTGCTTGTTGTGTCAACAAATTAATCTAAAAACATTTTCTGTACGGTTTCATTTCATTTTAGTTAGTTTTGTAAGTATACAATATGAAGTTTCACTATATTTTCTGTATCCTGTTGTCACTCAAAGAGTGTACCAATACCAAATGGACCCAACCCTTCGGGTCCATTTGGTTACAGTATGTACAGTATTTGGTTACAGAGTTACATCAACGCTAAGGATTTTTATTGTGTTGTATTGGGCAACCATGACACCACACCTCACATTCCTGAGAGCTGTAACCGTAGCAACACACCTATTATAATCAGACGCCGCTTCAGAAGGGAGGGGCTCTGTGGAGGTGCATGGAAACAGCATGCACACGCACACACACACACACACACACACACACACACACACACACACACACACACACACACACACACACACACACACACACACACACACACACGCGCACACACACACACACACACACACACACACACACACACACACACACACACACACACACACACACAGACACAGTGTAAAATAATATACTTTTAAATTGTATACCGCAAGTATCAGAATCAATTGTTACGGTACATCGCTGGTTTACAGGTGTCTCCGCCTTGGGGACAGCTGTAGCCGGGGCAACAATGATTTGGTTGTCCATGTCCATCCGTCCCAACCGCATGGACACAATATCTCAGGATCGTCCGGAAGAAATGCCATAACATTGGGTACACACATATTCACTTTAGTCGGACTAAGGGATGGCGTGATTGGAAATAGTTGGTCATCATGAAGCAGTGGGCAATAGGCCTGTGTCCGTACGTGGCCAGCTGGTCCGTGGCAAATTTTAGATTTTGTTTTTTTACACACCATTATTATGTTCTTATTTTGATCATAAAATCCAGAATGTCAGTCTCCAGATTTTCTTCAGAATATGTACTGTATGACACTGATTTACTATAATGACACTATTTATGGCACATACAGTACAGGGTGTCCACTGGTAGTGGTTCTCAAACGATAACTCTGAGGGCGTTCAAATGGAAACAAATGGACCAGTTAGGGCTATTGTGTTTGCATTTGTACTGTATATCCATAGCGAAAATGAAAATTTGACCCCTCAAATCCATTGAGGTGCACCCGGCTTGGTTGCACGTCTATGGATTAAGCTGGGTGAGGGTGATCCTTTGTCACTGCACGCACTACGGGCTAGGATGTCACCTGTCAGTGTCAGGCACTACGGGCTAGGATGTCACCTGTCAGTGTCACGCTCTATGGGCTAGGATGTCACCTGTCAGTGTCAGGCACTACGGGCTAGGATGTCACCTGTCAGTGTCACGCTCTATGGGCTAGGATGTCACCTGTCAGTGTCAGGCACTACGGGCTAGGATGTCACCTGTCAGTGTCACGCTCTACGGGCTAGGATGTCACCTGTCAGTGTCACGCTCTACGGGCTAGGATGTCACCTGTCAGTGTCACGCTCTACGGGCTAGGATGTCACCTGTCAGTGTCAGGCACTACGGGCTAGGATGACACCTGTCAGTGTCACGCTCTACGGGCTAGGATGACACCTGTCAGTGTCACGCTCTATGGGCTAGGATGTCACCTGTCAGTGTCACGCTCTACGGGCTAGGATGACACCTGTCAGTGTCACGCTCTATGGGCTAGGATGTCACCTGTCAGTGTCACGCTCTACGGGCTAGGATGTCACCTGTCAGTGTCACGCTCTACGGGCTAGGATGTCACCTGTCAGTGTCACGCTCTATGGGCTAGGATGTCACCTGTCAGTGTCACGCTCTATGGGCTAGGATGTCACCTGTCAGTGTCACGCTCTATGGGCTAGGATGTCACCTGTCAGTGTCACGCTCTATGGGCTAGGATGTCACCTGTCAGTGTCACGCTCTACGGGCTAGGATGTCACCTGTCAGTGTCACGCTCTACGGGCTAGGATGTCACCTGTCAGTGTCACGCTCTACGGGCTAGGATGACACCTGTCAGTGTCACGCTCTACGGGCTAGGATGTCACCTGTCAGTGTCACGCTCTATGGGCTAGGATGTCACCTGTCAGTGTCACACTCTATGGGCTAGGATGTCACCTGTCAGTGTCACGCTCTATGGGCTAGGATGTCACCTGTCAGTGTCACGCTCTATGGGCTAGGATGTCACCTGTCAGTGTCACGCTCTACGGGCTAGGATGTCACCTGTCAGTGTCACGCTCTATGGGCTAGGATGTCACCTGTCAGTGTCACGCTCTACGGGCTAGGATGTCACCTGTCAGTGTCACGCTCTATGGGCTAGGATGTCACCTGTCAGTGTCACGCTCTACGGGCTAGGATGTCACCTGTCAGTGTCACGCTCTATGGGCTAGGATGTCACCTGTCAGTGTCACGCTCTACGGGCTAGGATGTCACCTGTCAGTGTCACGCTCTATGGGCTAGGATGACACCTGTCAGTGTCACGCTCTATGGGCTAGGATGTCACCTGTCAGTGTCACGCTCTACGGGCTAGGATGACACCTGTCAGTGTCACGCTCTACGGGCTAGGATGTCACCTGTCAGTGTCACGCTCTACGGGCTAGGATGACACCTGTCAGTGTCACGCTCTACGGGCTAGGATGTCACCTGTCAGTGTCACGCTCTACGGGCTAGGATGTCACCTGTCAGTGTCACGCTCTACGGGCTAGGATGACACCTGTCAGTGTCACGCTCTACGGGCTAGGATGACACCTGTCAGTGTCACGCTCTACGGGCTGTTGAAAGGGAGGAGTAGAAGGGAAGCAGGCATCCTCCCAGTGGGTGCTCCCTACTGGCAGGTGAGCCAGCTAGCCCAATTAGGCTCAACTGTGGCAACACATAAATGTGAGGAGGAATTCATTTTTTTTTTTTTAGCTACCCTAAATGTGTTCAAAAAAATAAGTACATGGTCAACGGTCAAGGTCACCGTGACCTCACAAAACATGTTTAATAAATTCCTTCAAAGTCTTCGTCATGCTGTAAGTCTGTTCAGACATGGATGGAAACGCAACTGGTTGGTTGGTGGCATACAACCCACAAACTGTGGGCCCCATGCAATGAATAGGAACTTAAACTAATATACTAATGTTAGATCCGTTGATTCACAATAGATTGACTGACCATACAAAAATACATGCTCTGAAAATGCACGTGGCCCACCCATATTAACCCATTTAGACCTGACGTTGAAATTAAAAAAAACGTTCGCTCTGAAAGAATATATATTCAAAGGTTTGTGCCGCATTTAAAAAAATAGCAGACCTACAAGTTCATAGCGCGCCACTCGGTGGCTCACTATGAGCTTGTAGATCTGCTATTTTTCCAAAATGGGTACAGCAGCCGGGTGGGTGTCATGTGAAGGGGTCAGTCAGTCAGTCAGGTGTCATGGATGGGGCCCCACAACACCTCTGAGGTTTTCAAGATTTTCAAGCCGATCCAAAAACTTTCAGCAAACAGCTGCTTTCGGCACTTGACTGTAGGTATATAAAAGTGTCCAAATGGTTATGATGACACATCAATTTCAAATCATGTGTCAATTTCCCATCTTCGTATGAGTCAACTGAATCCAACTAGACGTCATATCTGTGCAGTGTCTGTACAGGCACTGAAAGTTGGGAAACACACTGTGAGTCAAAGAGCGATTAGTCATCATGGGAGAATTCAGGTTGAATGAAACAAACACATTGCTGAAGAGAGACAACATTAGTCCCTGTCAAATGTTCACATCATAAAACAAGCTGCGCATTGAACTAAAGCAATGACTTTCTGTGCCAAAATGTCCTTCCAATATACACAAAGACAAATGAGGGAGTCTTTGTTGAACGGTATTCGATCTCATACAGCCAAATGTTGAAATTACGTTTGATAAAGCCTATTTAGAATCTTAAGAATATAGGAAGACCTCGAGCTTAATGACTAAACAAGCCCTAGAAAAACCTATCCATATGCTCAAAAACACATTACACACATTCTCAGATCTCTGTGCTGCAGCAGTTACAGGGTTAAAGTGTCCCTGAGCACTTGAAGCTCCAATAAGGCCCAAGAGGATTTTTAGAATGAGATATATATATAGTGACGAGGAACAGTCAGGAGGCCTTCTGACGATCGCTTCTAAAATGACAGTAAACCACATCCTTGCATCATTGCACTGCTTCTCTCAAACGGTAACCGAATATATCAGCATACAAACTTTAAAAACCTAGTCCATTAGAAAGACACAGGAGGGAGGGAGACCACACAAGTATTCACAGTTTAAATTAAAACAAATGTATCTATATGGAACATGAGGTATATCAGTATTTTAATGAGAGCATAGATGTGTCATCTTTAGAAAAATGACATGCAGATGATCAGGGCTCCTTTTTCGAGGACTTAGAAAAAGTATTGTTGTTATTATTATTACTATAATATATATATTTTTTGTATTATAATATTGTTATTTACCATAGCCTCACATTGTAATTATAACAGCTTAGAGTATAGCTGTTTTGACATAATATTCCAGTCCTGCATCCTCAAATGGAATAATTCCAAGGGATATTGGGATTTGGGACAGCAATGACTTCAAATGATGAATGTAGCATTTTACATTTTGAACATATTCTGTTTATGAGCCATTCGTCATCCACATCCCGACTGTCTCCCGTTTATGCATAGTAGCTTTCCCTCTCCTGTAGTATTAAATTAAAAGCATGAGACGATGAAAGCGCTCGGTTATAAAAAATGGCACATTTATTGCTACAGAACGGTCATGAACATGAATGTCATTGTATAACTACAAGATGAGAGCCAACAGGCACTGGCCAACTGTTGGTCTGGTATGAGAAAAGATACACCCTCAGCGCACACTTCCCCCCCAACTTCTACTTATCCGGAGGAAAAAAGAAAATGGCAAGAACAACATCAACAATAGCAACAATAATAACAATATTATATAACATAAAACCGAAAAGAGATAAAGAATAGACTAGCTACAACATAAATTGGAAATAATTCAAAAGGGACGCGTAAAAACTGAAATAAAAACAAAAAACCAGACACACTGAAAATAAAACAATAAAATTAAAGAACAGAGGCACTCAGCCACACACTGGAAGAAAGTGTAACTGTTGTATATACTTTTTTTTATACTTATACCTTCTTCTCCACATAGCTTTCTGTAAGAGAATCATCTGTTGCAGGTTATGATGGGACCTCCACCCAAACTTTGACCACACCCCCTGACCCACTGACCACACCCCTTTGAGCCATTACACTTGGAAGCTTACAGGATCGTCCTCTGTTAACACCTTTAACGCCAGTAAAATAATAATAATGTAGCAAACCGATTTATCATCTTAAATTATCATTAGGTTTTATTCCAAGTCTATAAGGTGGAATATTCAACTTTAGACTTTAATGTATTTTTTTATTTTTATTATCTTTAGTTGTAATCCTATTGGTAACAAAAAATGGCTCCTGCAATATATATTGTTCTCCCTTGGGGTGCGCTACAGTAAGTTTATTCCATAGCAAAAAAAAAAGCACTACACAAAAGAAGCTTTAACAAAAAGCCCAGGCACTGAGACATGGTAGTTCTGCTTTATGTATTTTGATCATCATCATCATCATCATCATCATCATCATCATCTCTTCAATGAATTGCATCACAAGTAACAAGAAGAATGAAAAAGGCCACAGTTCATATATTTTCACCATTACATAATGATCCTAATAAAAGTGGAACAAGTTTATTTTTAAAACCACGTACGACACAAAGATGACCCGGAAATCAGTGTGAAAAGAACATGATCGATTGAAGAAGCTCTTAAATGTATTCACGCGTAGCCTCCTGAGTCCTGTCAGTCAGATGGGTATACATTTTGTGCTTGTTCACAATTGTAGCAGAAACATATTAACCTTGATTTATTTACTTTCATTTTCCACAATGAACCTCTGTCTTTTCTGTGGCTACTACTACTATAAGTACTACAATGTCTAATGTACATTTTGTAACCACTTCATGTGGATTGAATGGTTCCAGAACTTTCAGGCTAAGTCAGGCATTAAAAATAAATAAATAAAATGACAAATTCCTCCAAAGTAATCATATTATGATGTCGATCCAAACATGCAAGGAAGTGGAACCAGACGTCCACAGAGTGAGCTAAACCACACGGAAGACTGGAGCCACTGCATCACTGCACTGACCGACTGCTCTACAGGTGTTGCTGTTCACTGTGGCTTCACCCAAGAAGACTGGAGCCACTGCATCACTGCACTGACTGACTGCTCTGCAGGTGGTGCTGTTCACTGTGGCTTCACCCAACTGGAGCCACTGCATCACTGCACTGACCGACTGCTCTACAGGTGTTGCTGTTCACTGTGGCTTCACCCAAGAAGACTGGAGCCACTGCATCACTGCACTGACCGACTGCTCTACAGGTGTTGCTGTTCACTGTGGCTTCACCCAAGAAGACTGGAGCCACTGCATCACTGCACTGACCGACTGCTCTACAGGTGTTGCTGTTCACTGTGGCTTCACCCAACTGGAGCCACTGCATCACTGCACTGACCGACTGCTCTACAGGTGGTGCTGTTCACTGTGGCTTCACCCAAGAAGACAAATGGAATGGAACCTCTCTTTTGTCTACACTTAAAACCCTCTATACGTAGTAAACTTGAGTGGAGTTGGCTCTGTACTTAGTCCCCTCTTTGTTTCCCTATACACCAAGCCTAGGGCCCTATCTTGCGCAGCACCTTACCCATTATGCCTAAACGTAATATAGCCATTTCTTACAATTTTGAAAAACATTTTAAAATAGTGAAACCAGCTGATCTATACATCGACGTGTTGTGAGGTTGTAGATCGGCGTTTGGACTATTTTAAGTGAAAATAAGTAGTACAAAATGGCTAATAAGTTTAGGCATGAGGCGTATGAGGCACCGTGCAAGATAGGGCCCCGAATCTCTTTGCTGAAAATAGCCCATCTACAAGCTTGTGTTTGAGCTTGTAAATAATTATGCAACTTCCGGCAAATGTTGCCCCCAGTATATGGTTCAAGTGTTCAATTCCAGGTAGTGTTGTTCCTTTATATAATTATCATACTGCAGAGACACTTAACCAATTGAACCCCAGCATCTCTATCCCGGGGGGAACATTCTGCAAATATAGCAGATCTACAAGCTCACGTGCTGCATTGTGACACATTTTGAGGTTGTATATCGTCTTATCGGCTGTAAGAATGTGTCCAAGTACTGTTACAACACAGGTCTGTTTCACTAGGGGACGATGCTGTCACTGTACTGTATAGGCGTGTTGTCCAATTTGAATGTCAATGATTTGTAGCCCAGGCCCCCAAAGCAAAAGGAGGTTGATTTTTACCCTAGCACGAGTCCTTTGTTCACAAGCTGAACTATGTTTGAGTGAAGTATACTCGACAATTGTACATTGGAAATATTGGCAGGTTTTCTTTTCTGGCAGTGGAAGTTGGTAATAATTTTACGTTTCATTATATTGAAGCCAGTGATATAGTGTATATAAAAACAGGCTTCTATTATTGTTCAATCTATTACTTTTTTCACAATAATTACATATATTTCCTGCAAAATAAATGTTACACCAGGCCTATGACCCATGCTATAGCCACTTGTATAAAATTATCGTTTTCTTTCATTCTTTTCCACGGAAAAAATACTCTGATAAATTACCAAATATCAGCATTGTAGTGCCACTGGCATTTATTGGTGCTCATCTCTGGAGTATAAAATGAATCAATTGTATTGAAATTGAATGAACTGATTTTAAAAGTGATCTCTTGCGTTTCTGCTCTGCCTCCTATCTCTCTATCGTTGTGGGGAAAAAAATGACAAAAGTGGCCATTTTGGATTCAACTCGTTATTGCAGTAAAATGGGGTACAGAGTGAGAAATGAGATGTATATACAACAAGGAAGATTAACATAAACATTGACATGGTGTTATAGAAACGGGGTAACAGGTGTAATATTAAAATAATGAAGACATTGTAATCCTGGAACGTGTCAGTTATGACCAGGCTTGATTATATGATAAAGAGAAAAATATGAAATGAAACCTCACAAAGCAATATAATATACCATAAAAACTACCATTTACAGTGACAGATTCAGCCCTAGTGTTTAACCTAAGTCCAATGCAAAGTAGCGTGTCTTTTCCTTAAAAAAAATAGATGGCAACACTAAAAACATAAGACTGAAACTGCCTTGCACATAATATAATTTTGGGGAAGTAGCTGAAAAAAGATTGTTTGTTTGCAGATGATGTGACTATTGTTTAGAACACTCCAAGTCCTGTCATGACAAAATGTCCATATCTGAATGTCAACCTAGGATCTGAGGGCATCTCTAAAGTAACAAGTAAAAACAACAAGCTCATGAAAAAAGTAAAGTTGCCAATTAATAAAGAGTGATTTCCCAGTGAAAGCCTAGACTGAATTTCAACTTCCAAACGTATGGCGGTGCACACATGTAAAATCCTTAATATTAACACATCCAGATTTGAACACTCTCTGAGTTAAATGAATACCCCAGGAATTGACTGTCAACCTGTTAATTAGGGCCAAAGCAGATCAATCACGATGAGTAATTTTGATGCTGAAAATGCTCAATGTCATTTATCACTGGCAGTTCCTCAAACCCACAAAAACACACAAACCAAGTGTGATTATTTACACGTTAGCCTTCAAAAGTACACGAAAAATGGCAATGTCATGAGCATGGAGAGTGAAGCAAATATTATATACCTTTTAAATATTTGATCCCTCCCTTGATCCCACAAAAATGTCCCCACAGATATAAACATAATGTCGAAGAGTTTGGAGCTTTTAACCTCACTACATTTTCAATGTGACACACTTTTCAACACACACCAAATTTACTTTTTCATCAATTTTTTTAACAAAAACAAAAAAAACAAAACAAAACTGATACAACATATTCTAAAACACAAAATAACAACCAGTCTACATGTAAAAATATAACTTTTACATACACAATTTTAAAATAATGGTAAGTTTGCCATTTGTTGCATACAATTTACAAATGTCTGTGTTGAATTTGTTAGCAGTGAATTGGAGTGGATGGAACTCCATGGTCCCAATTTGTCCTGCACAGAATGCTGCACTATAGCCAGAGGGTGTCGCCACGACAACGAGAAAGAACAGTCGCGTGATGTGTCTGTCGAAATCACACTGAGGCGCCTGTCCAAAGTCCCCGCTATTTCAGTCTTTGAGAAAAATATTGAATTCCCCCAGACACACTCCTTTGACAAAGAAAGCAACAAAAAATGGCGCCCTCCTCATATATTGTATATACTTTTTTTTTGTACATTTATATATAGATCAATTTTTCAAATAGATTCTTTTTCCAGTTTCCATGCCTTCCCTTTGATTGGATAGGACTTAAACCACATCTAAAGGGCCGTCAACAGCAAACCTTTACTGCCAGACAGCGAAATTGTGTTTTTGATTTTTTTCTTCTTTTTTTTTTCAATAGACAGAGAAACCAGAACAGACAAAAAAAAGCAATAAGGGAAACAATTGTTCTTTGTTCTTGTTTTTGTGTTTGTTTTTTAAGAGAGAAAAGGAAAAAAAAAAGAATTACAATTTACAGCCACAAGTTGTACTGAAGACTACATTGGCTCACAGACAAGCCGATTCAAATATTGATAAAAAGCTGATAAGCTATAATACAATAGCAGACGCGTTGCTCGCTATATAAATGGGATTGTGATTTAGAACCAGGGGAGATGGTACAGTATATAGGTGACATGAGGGGTTGCTGGGTGGGGACAGAGATTGGGGGAGAGGGGTGGGTGGGAAGGGGATTGTTATTAAAACAACGGTCTCTCCAAGTGGTCAGAAACCAAAACACGCGGTCTACTTACATATAAGCATACAGTACATTAAATACAGTTTAGTTATTTTATTTTATTTTAATGTTTTTATTATCCAAAAAATACTTTTTTGTCCTTTTGAACTGTTTTTTTTTAAATTCCCAGGTCTGGTAAAAAACCTGACTGCATAGAACCTAATGACTAAGAACAGGTTTCCCTAATGTTGCATCCTATTAAAAGTCCAGGTAAATGTCTCCCACTGGGTTCTCAAAATGATATGAACTCTAAAAAGGCACGTTGGTAGAATTGTGAATGTTCAAATTGCATCTCTGGGGCTGCCTGTGGGTGAGCTGGGGGAAGATCAAGGCCAGGGTCATACCGTCTCTAGAATCTGTGGGTGAAGTATTGGGCGCATAAGGCTAGACTTTGGGGAAAGGGCTTGGGCTAGGTTTTGGGCCATAGTAGTGTGTGGCAGGGTTTATAAGGCTAGGTAAAGGCTAGGTACTGTACTGTTCTATGATGAGTTCAAATACAGGGCAGGATTATCCCGGGGCAAAGAGGGGCATGTGGGAAGTGTGTTTGTTGTAGGGGTGCAGCACTTGACAAAATGGTTAGGAAAAGAAAGGACGGGCTGCCGTAATGAAGTCTTAAGGGTGACGTTTGTTTCTTCTTTTGTCATGGACAAAGGAATGGGGTTGAGGACAGGGTTAGGGACAGGACGGGGGCTTACTGGTCGGAGGATCCTCAACAATAATCCAGGTAACGAGGGGAAAAGACAAGTAAAACACAGGAATGCATACATACATATACCGTATTACTGCTGCTTGGCCCCTAAGAAGTAATGCCCTACAGACAACTGATTGTTCCCTTGCTTCTAATTGCAGCTTTTGTCACCACTATTCTCTTTAGCATGTTTGTGTCCCTATTATGTAACGCCGGAGCGATGTTGGTCCATTTTAATCAACCTCTCCAATATCACACAAACACCATGTTTAAAATGTCGATGTTCTTGTACAGTTAGTTGCCAATGCTTCTGAAGTGCTTAGTCATGTCAACAGCTGACATTCAGGGAATGTGCTAAATGTGGGAAATAATTAATCTACGTCTACCCTTTCCTTTCTCTCATCTTGCCGTCAATCTGTGTACTCCGTCCGTCCACCCATCACTGGATCTCTTCAGCTTTCTCCCTACACATGTAAAATCCCAGCCTGGGCATCAGAGAAAATGTACGTTGACACTGTACATTTCTGCAAAGCACAAGACAGAAATATTGATTATTCTCTTGTGTGCAGTTGTGCACGTATGAACATATGTTCAGGAAATACCCGACTCGCATCTCACACTGATGAACATATCCGCGGTTTGCAGAAAAATACAAGGGCAACGTACTTCTCTCAGTCTGTAGTGATTGGGCCTACAGTCCACAACGTTAATTTAACTCTGAGAGTATAACACATGTATCCAAACGGACCGCTCTGTACACACTGAATGTCCTTCCAGACGGGCAGCGAAAGACACGCCTCGTAATTCCTTTTCAAAGAGAGACGCGCGTTTGTTTTGGACGCGCGGAGAAGTCGAGGGGTGACAACGCAAGTGTTTTCTTTGTGGGCGCGGTCCCGTGAAATTGTCGCACGCTTGTTTCGACCTGGGTCGTGTTGAGCTTCTTTTTTTTAATGTTACGCATCCCCCTAATGAGCTGGAGCAGACCTGGAGCAGACCTGGAGCAGGCCTGGAGCAGACCTGGAGCAGGCCTGGAGCAGGCCTGTTGTCGTAGGCGACAACGCCCGCGTCACATGCTCCCCGTAGGAAAGGACCTTTGCAGTTACAAATGGATATAATAACACTGATGATTTTACTGCACAGTGACAGAGAAAGGGGAGGAGCTACCGATGTCCAGGCAGCCATATCCCGGGTCTCTCTTTGCTCTGCAATGGTCCGTTAAATATTTCTATGCTATGAATGGCCGTGTTTGAGGATCGAATCATCGAAAGGTTAAATTTGACATCGACACATTTTCGTCAGTGTATAGCCCCATAGAAAAATCATCATCATCATCATTATCATCATCGTCATTGTCATCAGGGTCCCTCCCACCATAATTAGAAGTACACTTTTTCATTAGTGTGTGACCATTTCTTTTGTTTGTTTTATTTTGTTTCTGGAAAGTAATTATTTTCACCTTATATTTCAAACATTTTATTAAAATGCCCTGCCCCTCTAGAGTCACTAAGTGATTGATTGACCGAACGATTGATTGATTAGGCTATTTGAAGGATTGATTGGATTGATTAGCTGGTCGTCTGGGTAATTCTCTTCCTCCCCATAGATACACACACGGGTCACCTCGGAGTATCAGTGTCACCAGTCTTTCCTTATGCTTGGTTTGCATTACAGAGTCACCGCAAACTGCAAACATCTGTTGACAACAGCGCTGGCCGAAATACGTCAAAGTCAACGTGAGGAACAAAAAAAAAAAAAAGACAAAAAAAGAATACAAAACTGATATCCGGAATCGGGACACCCACAGTCTAGAACAGGAACTGAAAGGGAGTCTTCGTATGTGCGTGAACCACACTAGCAAGCTACTTCCTCATTATGTCCTGTTTGTTTGTTTGTTTGTTTTTGTATATATTTAATCTTCTTCCGGTTGGCGTTTCTTGTGTATCTGTCTGACTCCTACGCAAGAGAAGAGGCACAGCTTTGATCCAGAGTGTGGACAAACTGGACATAGATTGCCATTCAGTCAGAGACGGAGCGAAACACTCCGCAACACTGTGTTGCGTTTGTTTTTTAGTTTTTTTTTTACAACAACACTTAATGATATGTTTTGTACTGTTCTGTTATTCTGTCTCCTTCCCGCATCCAGTTGCATGTTGTTGTTGTTTTGTCAACTTTTTCTTTTCTTTTCTCATATATATTTATATATATTTATATATAGAGATTTTTTTTTGTTCCTTGAAAATGGGAATGGAAAATATAAACACAACAAAAACATTTAGAATGATTTGTTTTGTGTCATATGATAGAAAAAACGCTGCGTTCGATGGGGTGAATGGTAGCGAACACGTTGTCGAATCTGCCCGCGAAAAAGCATAGATTCCAACTTCAACTGCAGACGGAAAAAATGGAGATAGAAAACTGTAAGCAATTCTGAGTCTGATGTTTGATTTCCATTGACGATGAAGAATTTATGAAAATAATGCAAATTAATACGCTGATCTGATTGGTAAGGCAGAAGGGTCTGCGGTGTTCATGATTGGTCGGCTTGTCAAGTGTCAACAAGGGTTGTCGGGTTGTCACGGAAACGCCATCAGAGGAAGTGGTCGCTCATCATCTTGATGAAC
This sequence comes from Protomyctophum parallelum, assembly GCF_964188405.1. NCBI lineage: Eukaryota > Metazoa > Chordata > Actinopteri > Myctophiformes > Myctophidae > Protomyctophum > Protomyctophum parallelum. The sequence continues at coordinate 37,359,524 of NC_139713.1, forward strand.
TCTGGCAGCTTGGACCTGGAGAGAGAAAGATAGAGAGACAGAGAGAGACAGAGAGAGAGACAGAGTAAAGATTGAATGGATTATCTACTGCAATGGTTCTCAAATGGACCTCCAATTCGGCCAAGAAACCCCTCTCAGGGTTTCAGACATTTAACCCATTTAGACCTGAGGTCGATTCTAAAAAATACCTTCTAATAAAATCTAACCTAAATTATTATTATTTATTTTTTTAGAGGTGGTTACTGATTATCAATTCACACAATCCATACAGTACAGTACATACCACCTGGTGTGGATGTCTGTCTGCAGCCCTAAAGTCACAACTGCTGCAACAACTGACATTTGTTCAAAGATTGTTGGACAATCACTTCAGAAACTAAACCTAAGGTTAGCAAGGAATATCACCTCTAATACTAACCATGTGTTGTATGGAGAATATAGGTTGCTACTTGCTACCTTCAGGAAGGAGATATGGTTTACCAGCATACAATAAGGTCAGACTAAAGAGGTCCTTTCTATGTCCACCAGTCGACTTTGAGGCTTAATCAGGAGTTGTAGTAGCCATGGGGTAATCTAGGCGGTGGACATTGCTCTTGTCTTCATGTCTTTATGTATGTAATATTTTGTTGTTTTTTGTGCTATGTCAAATGTGTGTGTGTGTATGTGTTCTGCATACTTGGCTGCTGGGTCGCAAGACAAATTCCAGTGTGAACTGACAATAAAATAAAGTACTATATCATATCATTTATCATGTCATACAAAAGGAACCAAATTAACCATGAAGGTCCATTTCACTCACTCACTCACTCACTCACTCACTCACTCACTCACACACTCACTCACTCACTCACACACACACACACACACGCACACACACACACACACACACGCACACACGAAGAAAGAAAGAAAGAAAGAAAGGGTAGAACACACTTTAAAGAACACTTATTTCCAATCTGTTGTTAGAATGTACCCATTGAGTGAAATGGAGTGATTATGTCCTGAAGGATTACATTTTTTGTTGTTGTTGTTGATGTTGTTGTTTGTTGCTAACACACGGTTTGTAAATCCAATATTACTTTCCATGATGGAGCCATGTTCTTTTCTCCACTATGTTCCTTGTTCAAAGGAACATCATAAATACAGTAACACCTGACTGCAAGGTGACATCTACTTAGTGGATTTGTAACGTCGAATGCATAGACTGTAAAAAATATGGACAAAGCGTTCCCCGGGTCTAACATGAACGTAAAATGAAGCCTGTAATAATATGCTAATTCCTGATGTAAGTCGCCATCTTTCTAGATCCGTTTGGTACCAGCTGGCCATTGGCTGGCTCCGTTTTGGACCAGCTGGTCATTGGCTGCCCAGACAACGAGGCGGGACTTCCCCCCTTCTTCTCTGTTGGTTTTTATTTTGACTCGAGTGGGAGGAGAAGACTCTTGAGTGGGAGGGGAATCCCGATCATAGACTGTAACGGTAGCCACGCCCCTCAGAACATACGCGACTTTATGGTCATTTGTTTAATTAATGGGACCATAATTTTCCAAAAAGAATATTATGACATTAGAAATGAGACTTTAAACTAGTGACTGGAAGAAGAAAGTATTCATGACCATGTTTATTAAGGTAATACAGTCTAGGTGAAGTTGGGCCAAAATACATGGGCCTCTATGGAGCTATGGGACTTTTTGGGTCCAGTCCAGCGCCACAACAGGCCATTATATGAACTACCGATTTCAAATGAGGCTTCACGAAATATCTGGCTGACTGCCCCCCTGGTCGAATGACAATTGTTTTTAGGTAGAGTTCTTAGATCAATTAACTCAGTGGTACTTTTCAACCAGTGGTCCGGGGGTTCCAGGAGGTCCCACCCAGTTAAATGATGGAGAGTTGGTAACCAAATGGACCCTTATAGATCTTTAACTCTTGAGATTGTAAAATTAAACAAAATGGACCCTTACGGGTCCATTTTGTTTCATTTTACGCCCTCAAGAGTTCAATTATTCTTAACCATCTGCATTACTTAATTCACAAGAAGTCTACACAATTAGAGAATGTAGAATAATTGTTATTTTGATCAACGTTTGCCTGATATCTCTCCTACTGGTAGCAACATCTTATCCAACAAAATATTCTTTCGTTTTTGGTCTGATAGGCTAAATGTCATAATTTGGTGGTCGGTGGCTCAAATGGGCCTTGGTATGAAGAGGGTCGAAAACCACTGAAATAACTCATTTATTTTCAAATTAGATGTTTCTTCCTTGGGAGGGCTGAGGGGGCCAGCTCACTCAATTCATCAATGAATGAATGAATTAACCAACCAACCACTGATGGGGTCCTATTACGAATCGAGGTACAACAGCAGATGGGTGTTACCATTTGGGGGTACGTGGGGGGGGATTTGTTTACATTTGTCCCATGGGGTTGGGGGTACGTGGGGGGGGTTTGTTTACATTTGTCCCATGGGGTTGGGGGTACGTGGGGGGGGTTTGTTTACATTTGTCCCATGGGGTTGGGGGGTCCGGCGGCGTCTCCTCCCATGGCGGCGGCAGCGGCATGGTGGGCGGCGGCCAGCGAGAGGGGCGTGCCATCCGCGCTCACCGTCACCTTCTCCTCCTCGCGGCGCTTCAGGCACGCTGCCTTGGGGTTCAGGTTACGCTCTGGAAAGACATGCACGCACACACACACACACACACACACACACACACACAAACACACACACACACACACACAAACGCACACACCAGCATGCACACACGCACACACACACGAATGCACGCACGCACGCACGCGCACGGCCGCACGCACAAGCACACACACACACACACACACACACACACACACACACACACACACACACACATACATACACGTGTCGTGTACAGTAGACACAAAATCATACATTTTCACACCCACGTTAAAAAGAAAATAATATAGGCCTACTGTTTTGTAATAATAATTTAATAAATAAAGAGTATAAAGATTTAATCTTTACATTGTAAATGCTATACTTGATCATTTCTTAGGTTTGGTGTTTACCTGTAAAATATCAGGGACCAAATGGACCTGTTATGTTTAGGTTCCATTTGTACACTCTTATGAGTTAAATTAACACTGAGATTCAGATGTCAGGTCATTTATAAAAATGATAAAATTCTGTATTGAATTGTATAGTAAATTGTTTCTACCGTATTTAATGGTTGCATTGAAAGAATGCTTTTAACAGAAACCTCAAGAGAAGTGTAGTTTTGTCATCGTAATAGATTCACATGATGAACATAACTAGTACAATGACATACTTTAATATAAAGTAAATACATTAACTGATGGAACACTACTGTATGTATTGTTTTATTCTAATAATGTTGATGTATAGGAACTAGTATTGAGAGCAACAGGTGGTACTGCCACCTACTGGAGGAAAATACACATTGCAAGTCTCCCTCAACAAGTAAATTGTTGATATACTATTTCATGCTTAACTTCATTATCGCAGTATTAATACCACTACTGTATTAATTTGAGTGCATACATTAATATAGTCTCACGTAGCCAGACAATCAGAGAAGTCTGAGGAAATCTAAATTCAACATATGAGCTACATGGGCTCATTTTGAGCCCATACGTTGAATTTAGACTTCACCAGACCTGTCCGATAGGCAGAGATCTCACATCTGATAAATATAATATGACTAAAAGGAATATTAATACTTTATCTGGCATTGTTAAAAATTGCATATTGCCAAATTATACTGAAAGTAACACAGAGATACTAGTTATGACCGTAGATTACAGTAGCACTTCTAACCTGTAACTTTGTTGCTCCGGCTCAGCCAGAGCAACTGTTCTGTTATAATAATCTATCATTATTTTATGGTGTGATATGATAAGTATAAAACCAGCTCATCAGAACAGGTTACTGATCCTCCACCAGGCTGTGGCTGCTATACTGACTACCTGGGTTTAGATAGAGATAGATACATAGATAGATAGATGCATAGATAGATATATTTTGTTGGATTTCATTGAAATCAGATAATAATAATGACAGAAATACTCCTAACCACTTAGTTTCTTCTCCAGGCTCAGATAAACAGCCACAGTCTAGTGAAGGACCGGTAACTTGTTCTGAATACCTGGGTTTATATTTGTTATACATTACAAGAATAATGTATTATAATCTAACCTACAACTTGCTCAATATAAGAGCAACAACCAGCAGGATTTATAACTGTATAAAGTACAGTAATGCTAATAATGCTAAGCTATAACTCACTGCTCTAGGTTCAGATGAACAGCCACAGCCTAGTGAAGGTTCAGTAGCTTATTCCGACTAGCAGGGTTTATACGAGTTTAGATTATAACAGTAAATTCTGATAGAAATCCTAACCTATAGGGCCCGGTTTATACTTCATTGCGCACCAGTGACCCGCGAGGAAACAGCAGATCTACATGGTGACAACACGCCGCGCTGCGATGCGCTGTCAGTTTGTAGAGCTGCCATTTTCGCCCTTGCGACGCCAGAGTGCGTTCAGTGCAATGAAGTGTAAATCGAGCCTAGCTCGCTGTTCTAGTCTCCGATTAGCTTGTCCTTATAACCTAGCTGGCTTTAAACTACCTCATAATCCTATATCCTAGCTGCAGGTTTAGAGACTCTAATCCCAACCTAGCTGCAGGTTTTAGAGACTATCTCAGATGATAATCATAATCCTAACCTCTAACTTGCTGCTCCAGGCTCAGTATAACAGCCACAGCCTGGTGGAGGATCAGTAACTTGGTCTGAGGTTTGTCACTCTTCAGGTGGAGTTGCACCATCCTGCCCAGCTCCTTGAAGGCCTCGTTGATGTCGCGCACGCGGAGGCGCTCGCGGGCGTTGTTGGCCATCCTCCGCTCCTTCTCGCGCTCCATCTTCTGCTCCGGGGAGAGGTCCTCGTCGTCGTTGTTGCTGCGGTGGCCAATGGATGTGCAACGGGTGGTGGGAGGGAGGCAGGGGAGGAGGCAGGGGAGGAGGCAGGGGAGGAGGCAGGGGAGGAGGCAGGGAGGGAGGCAGGGGAGGAGGCAGGGGAGGAGGCAGGGAGGGAGGCAGGGGAGGAGGCAGGGAGGGAGGCAGGGGAGGAGGCAGGGAGGGAGGCAGGGGAGGAGGCAGGGGAGGAGGCAGGGGAGGAGGCAGGGGAGGAGGCAGGGGAGGAGGCAGGGGAGGAGGCAGGGAGGGAGGCAGGGGAGGAGGCAGGGGAGGAGGCAGGGAGGGAGGCAGGGGAGGAGGCAGGGGAGGAGGCAGGGAGGGAGGCAGGGGAGGAGGCAGGGGAGGAGGCAGGGGAGGAGGCAGGGGAGGAGGCAGGGAGGGAGGCAGGGGAGGAGGCAGGGAGGGAGGCAGGGGAGGAGGCAGGGAGGGAGGCAGGGGAGGAGGCAGGGGAGGAGGCAGGGGAGGAGGCAGGGGAGGAGGCAGGGAGGGAGGCAGGGGAGGAGGCAGGGAGGGAGGCAGGGGAGGAGGCAGGGGAGGAGGCAGGAGAGGAGGCAGGGGAGGAGGCAGGGGAGGAGGCAGGGGAGGAGGCAGGGGAGGAGGCAGGGGAGGAGGCAGGGGAGGAGGCAGGGAAGGAGGCAGGGGAGGAGGCAGGGGAGGAGGCAGGGAAGGAGGCAGGGAGGGAGGCAGGGAGGGAGGCAGGGGAGGAGGCAGGGAGGGAGGCAGGGGAGGAGGCAGGGGAGGAGGCAGGGGAGGAGGCAGGGAAGGAGGCAGGGAGGGAGGCAGGGAGGGAGGCAGGGGAGGAGGCAGGGGAGGAGGCAGGGAAGGAGGCAGGGGAGGAGGCAGGGGAGGAGGCAGGGAGGGAGGCAGGGGAGGAGGCAGGGAAGGAGGCAGGGGAGGAGGCAGGGGAGGAGGCAGGGAGGGAGGCAGGGGAGGAGGCAGGGAAGGAGGCAGGGAGGGAGGCAGGGGAGGAGGCAGGGGAGGAGGCAGGGAGGGAGGCAGGGGAGGAGGCAGGGAGGGAGGCAGGGGAGGAGGCAGGGGAGGAGGCAGGGGAGGAGGCAGGGGAGGAGGCAGGGAGGGAGGCAGGGGAGGAGGCAGGGGAGGAGGCAGGGTGCGGTGGCATAGTGAGAGCAGGCGATAGAATGGTTGGTGGAGTAAGAGGATGAAAAGGACGAGAAGATGAGGAGAAACATGAGGAAGAGGAGAAAGAGGAGGAGGGAAAGAAGGGGAAGATGAACGGGAGAAAGAGAGAAGCGGATGTGAGGAGGAGGAGGAAGAGGAGGAGGAGAATGGGATGAGGAACAGGATGTGTGAGAGTGGCGAGGAAGAAGAGGAGGACACAGAACAGACAGAAAGGAGAGGAGGAGGACCAGGGGAGTTGAGGTTGAACGTTCATTTGCGTGGACACTGACACACTTTGTTTCCATAATATCGTTGCTGTCGTCGGTACAAGGTTCCTTCTAAGTTGTATCTCCAAATTCCAACTTTCTTTTTGTTTTCATAAACTAAAGCCCTACCTCACGGCACCAGTGTCGCGCGAAAATAGCAGAACTGCAAGCTCCGTTGTGAGCTTGTAGATCGGCTATCTTAAACGGTTTCCGAGGTTTCCACTTGACAACGCCGACAAACAGGTGTATAGGGTTATTAAGGTGGTTGCACGCTGGACGCGTTTTCGGAAAACAGACGGAAAAACGCAGCAAAAAATCCGAAAAACGCGTCCAGTGTGCAGGGTTCTTTTTCAACGTGACACAACTTCCGTCATCTCTACCATCATCCACTGTTGTCATGGTTACCTTCCCCACTAGCATCATCACCGTCATCGCTGATAACAACATAAAATCATTTTCTTGCTCGGCATCATCATCATCATCATCATTATCTATTGGCGTCATCATCGCACGTTTAAGTTCATCATCATCATGCAAAGATCTCTGCAAATGTTCTCTGGTTTGTTCCTAGGTGAGTAAAACCTGATTTGTGCTTATTTGGCACAGTGTGGTGCTGTTCTGAAAATAGCAGATCTACAGGCGCCGTGAGCCTGTAGATCTGCTGTTTTCGGTGCACGGCACCCGTGTGCAACTAAGTGTAAATCAGGGCTAAAAGGTGCATCCCTGATTCCCTGTGTTTCTTGTTTATTTGACGTTGGGCTCTACTAAACACAGACACAAACCCACAGAGAGGAGACAGAAACACACTTGATTTCGGCTTTTGTCAATAAAAATGACATAATTCTTGGTGGACATACAGTATTAGTTTAGTCTTCAGTTTGCAGATATTAATTTTTTATTTGTATTAATTCTTCCCCTTTGGGTGCCCAACAGTTGCCTGGGTCTTTGTGTCTGTGTCGTGAATGATTCATCATCTTGTTTATTGTCACTCCAACAAACACAGATATATTTAGGCTTATCCTACAGTGAATCCTGTCAATCCATCACTCACCAGAGAAGAGATATCTCAAATGTCGGTACAGATTCTAGATCCACGTTGCGAGTTTTGCCCCAAAAGAGACAAACAGAAACCAGGTGCTTTTGGTTGAAGCGAGCACCTGGGGGAGACCTAGATCTTAGCCTGGCCGGGCTGTGACTTCTGATCTACAGGGCCCCCCTCCGCCCCTCCCCTCCCCGGTAGGAAACTGCGGAGAAAACTGACGTCACCAAATTTAGAGCGGCGCGCCTCTGCACTGTCGCTGGACAGCGAAATACAAGGAAGTTGGATTCCAGGCGTTCATTTTTGAGCCGAATGTGAACAAAAATAGAAGCCTGGCTAAAGCTACCGAGGCTATGCGTGGAATCTTTGACCGACCTGTCCAGAGCTTTGAGGTCCTTCACGTCCGGCTTCTCCTTCTTGGGCTCCATGGCCTTGGCGTCCTGCAGCAGGTTCTCGTCCCCCTCGTCCTCCGACTTGATGTCCGAGCTCACCGAGGAGGTGCTCTGACCGTGGAGGCCTCCTGACAGCGCTGAGGAGCAGGAGGACATGACATGTGAGGAGGAGGTGCTCTGACCCTGTATAGGCCTCCTGACAGCGCTGAGGAGCAGGAGGACATGACATGTGAGGAGGAGGTGCTCTGACCCTGTATAGGCCTCCTGACAGCGCTGAGGAGCAGGAGGACATGACATGTGAGGAGGAGGTGCTCTGACCCTGTATAGGCCTCCTGACAGCGCTGAGGAGCAGGAGGACATGACATGTGAGGAGGAGGTGCTCTGACACTGTATATGCCTCCTGACAGCGCTGAGGAGGAGCAGGAGGACATGACATGTGAGGAGGAGGTGCTCTGACCCTGTATAGGCCTCCTGATTAAACCAAATTTCATTTTACACTCTCCAGTGTCGTGTCTGTTATCCAGATCTAATAGGGCTCCGTTTGGTTACCATCTCTCCATCATTTAGCTGGGGACCACCTGGAACCCCCTCGAGGACCACTGGTTGAAAACCCACTGCTATATAGGGTATAACACGGGTCTCGTGTCTCTCCAGCTTTTTATTGAACAGAAAATGCAGTCAGTCAGGATACAGATTGAGGACACATTGTCAAATGTCAGTAAATGTCATCACGTTGTGATCTACAAGCTCACAGCGTCGTGACGAGACTGTTTGAGATCTATTACTATTTAAAGGGCTAATTATACATTAATGAATGTCAATGCATGTGTCTGATCATGAATTGGTCGACTGAGGCCCAACAAAACACACATACACATACACACACAGACGGACGCACACACATGCACGCACGCACAGGCACGCAAAGCGCTGGCAGGCTTTAGCTCCAAAATGCCATTATGAATACTAAATACTGTAATGTCACTAATCATTTAGTAGCAGAACAACAACCTGCCACCTGAAGTTAATTAACTGCTGTTTTTGTACATTTTCTGGAAATGGCTTCATCCTCACAGGAGTTTCTACTTTATTATAACCCAAGAAAAGCTGCAATCCGGAAATTCTTTGTAATGAATAAGATTCTATTTGAATGGATCTGAATGAGTAAAGTAAGTTTAGGGAACAAATTGGTTCCAGAGCCATGAGGCCAGAGGCCTACAGTGGTGGAAAGTACATTTACTCAAGTACTGTACTTAAGTAACATTTGGAGGTACTTTTACTTTGGATCAAACCGAGATGCAGATTTCGTTCTTAACAGGCCTGAAAATTAAGATCTTACCCCCATGCCAAAGCGCCAGCGCTCGCCCAGCAGTCTGCTGTCACCCAGGCGGATGTGTGCACCCAGGCGTCTTGCTGGTAGTAGTAGGCTAACACTAGTAGCGGTAGTAATAGTAGTAGTAATAGTAATAGTAGTAATAGCAGTAATACTGTACTATTACTAGTAGTGGCAGTCACAGACAGGAAGACAGCAGAGCAGGAAGTAGAGTGAACGGCTGCAGGAAAGACCGATTCAGAGCAAAAACCACTAATGTGTATTTAACTGTGCTCTCTGCCAATAGCACTTTAATGCTACACATTATTTACAGTCTCTGCCCTGCAAATTACTGCAGTCATACACCACTTACTGTGTGTGTGTGTGTGTGTGTGTGTGTGTGTGTGTGTGTGTGTCTGTGTGTGTGTCTGTGTGTGTGCGTGCGTGCGTGCGTGCGTGCGTGCGTGCGTGCTTGCGAGAGAGAGAGAGAGAGAGAGAGAGAGAGAGAGAGAGAGAGAGAGTGTGTGTCCATCTGTCTCTGAGACGTGCACATAGTGTAATTTTAAGTGTGAGGTTGTCTGTGTGAGTTTGTGAGCGATACGTTAAGGGTTTTCTATGTAACTGTATGCACGTGTGTGTGTGTGTGTGTCTGGCATGTGCTAATGCGTATGTGTGTGTGTGTGTGTGTTCTCCCTTTCCCTCTTTACTGTTCTCAACACCTCATTACACACTTGGCGTGGGATCTGTGTGTGTGTGTGTGTGTGCGTGCGTGCGTGGGACGGTTCTAGCTCAAACTGGCTGCCAGGGAAGTGATTTCCAGGCCTTTAAACCC